>NC_081185.1:120982566-121318819 GCF_029867415.1 Vicia villosa | reverse complement strand
GGTTTCATCGTCAGCAGCAAAGGTATTGAGGTTGATCCCGCCAAGGTTAAAGCCATTCAAGAAATGCCTATACCTCGTACTGAGAAACAAGTCAGAGGATTCTTGGGACGTCTAAATTACATCGCCCGATTTATTGCCCACATGACTACTACTTGTGTGCCGATCTTCAAACTGTTGAAGAAAGATCAAGTGGAAAGGTGGAATGACAAATGCCAGTTAGCCTTTGACAAAATCAAAGAATATCTCCAAAAACCTCCAATCTTGTTGCCACCTGTGGAAGGCAGACCTCAGATAATGTACCTAACTGTGTTAGAAGACTCAATGGGGTGTGTACTAGGACAACATGACGAATCCGGCCGAAAGGAGCACGCAATCTACTATCTTAGCAAAAAGTTTACCGATTGTGAAACAAGATACTCACTACTCGAAAAAACTTGTTGTGCCTTAGCTTGGGCGGCTCGCCGACTAAGACAGTACATGCTAAATCACACCACTTTCCTAATCTCCAAGATGGATCCCATCAAATACGTGTTCGAAAAACCTGCTCTCTCTGGAAGAATAGCGAGATGGCAAATGATCTTAACAGAATATGACATTCAATACACTTCACAAAAAGCAATCAAAGGAAGTGTGGTAGCTGATCATCTGGCTCATCAAGCAGTGGATGATTATCAAGCATTGAACTTTGACTTCACAGACGAAGACATTATGCTAGTCAATGACTACAAACAACCAGGACCAGAAGAAGGACCCGAGCCAGGATCCCGGTGGACTATGGTTTTTGACGGAGCTTCTAATGCACTTGGCAATGGCATCGGAGCTGTGATCATTTCCCCCGCAGGAGGTCATACACCATTCACTGCCAGGTTATGCTTCAATTGCACTAACAATATAGCCGAATACGAAGCATGTATTCTGGGTCTTAAAGCTGCAATCGATCTAAGAATCAAATTCCTGGAAGTCTACGGAGACTCGGCCTTGGTAATCTACCAAGTCAAAAGGGAATGGGACACAAAGCACCCGAATCTAATTCCTTACAAAGAATATGTGCTGAGTTTGATTCCTTACTTCGAAGAAATCACTTTCGAACACATCCCACGCGAGGAAAATCAACTAGCTGATGCTTTAGCTACCATGTCATCCATGTTCAAAGTCAGGTGGGACAACGAGGCGCCTATGATCACCATTTACAGGCAAGATGAACCATCCTATTGCAATGAGATCGATACCGAAGGAACCGAGGAAAAACCATGGTTCCATGAAGTAAAAAGATATCTCGAAGCTCAGGAGTACCCTGAAGGGGCATCCATTAACGACAGAAAGTTTCTAAGGAGATTTGCTGCCAAATTCTTTCTAAGAAATGGAACCTTATACAAACGCAACCATGACTCGCCTTTACTTCGCTGTGTAAACAAGAAGGAAGCAGAACAGATCATGAAAGAAATACACAATGGTGCCTTCGGTACTCATCCCGGTGGACATACAATGGCTAAAAAGATCCTTAGAGCAGGTTATTACTGGTCTACCATGGAAACAGACTGCCATCATCACTCCCGAACATGTCACAAATGCCAGATATACGCTGACAAAGTACATGTACCTCCAGTTCCATTAAGCATCCTGACGGCTCCTTGGCCTTTTGCAATGTGGGGTATTGATATGATTGGAGAAATCAAACCTACTGCCTCCAACGGACATCGCTTTATCCTGGTCGCTATTGACTACTTCACAAAGTGGGTAGAAGCAACTTCATTTGCTTCTGTTACCAAGAATGTGGTGGCCCGGTTCATCAAATACAATCTCATTTGTCGGTACGGCATCCCTGAACGGATTATCACGGACAATGGCACAAATCTAAACAACAGAATGATTACTGAACTTTGCACACAGTTCAAGATCAAACATCATAATTCTTCTCCATATCGACCAAAGATGAACGGCGCGGTGGAAGCTGCCAACAAGAACATCAAGAAAATCATACAAAAAATGACAGTAACCTACAAAGACTGGCATGAGATGTTGCCTTTTGCTCTTCATGGTTATCGCACATCTGCGCGTACTTCAACAGGGGCAACTCCATTCTCCTTAGTCTATGGTATGGAGGCAGTTCTTCCAATTGAAATTCAGATTCCTTCCCTAAGGATTATGAAAGAAGCCAATCTAGACGAAGACGATTGGATTCAAACACGGTTGGACCAGATAAACTTGATTGATGAGAAAAGGCTCGCAGCTATTTGTCATGGTCAGCTATACCAAAAGCGTATGATCAAAGCCTTCAACAAAAAAGTCAAAAGTCAAGCATACCAAACCGGTGGCTTGGTTGTCAAACGCATCATCTTACCACAAGGTGATCCCATAGGCAAATGGACTCCCACCTACGAGGGACCATTCATAATCAAGAAAATATTCTCCGGCGGAGCCATGTTGCTTACCACCATGGATGGTGAGGATTTCCCACACCCGGTGAATGCTGACATAGTCAAAAAATACTTCGCTTAAAAAGAAAAAACAGCTCGCTAAGTTGAAAACCTGAAAGGGCAACTTAGGCAAAAAAATGAGCGTCTCGGTGGATTGAAAACCCGAAAGGGCGGTCCAGGCAAAAGTTAGAGACTAAACAAATACTATCCCGGTAGGCTGAAAACCTGAAAGGGCGGCCTAGGCAAAAGTTAGGGAATGAAGCATACAACTATGTTCCGTTCAACTGCCTACTCACCATCAAGATTCAACACCTCAAAGACACCGATCAGTCCAATCACTTTCTTCCAACAAGTGAGGGATGAGATGCTCGAGGACAGATTGGCAATAGCAGAGTTGAAACTTGACTGGATTGTTTTCACATAGCTATTTATCTCTATAAATATTTTCCAAAACTTTCTGACAGTTTCCTACTTCTAGGATTGTTGTCTCCCTGTGCTAACCAGCCTATCATGGCTCTTTTTCAAAAATCAATGCAGCTTAGGCTCAAAAATCACCATTTTCACTTGTTCTGTTTAAACACGTAAGCGTCCCAATGATAATTTTGAATGAACATGTGCATTTGAATATGATTGATGTTTACCAGGAAAAACAGGAATAGCATTCAGGAAATGTCCCAATTATCTGGACATCATCCCATCAGAAGAAAATCCCCAAGAGAAACGCATTTCTCAGCAAATTCCTCAAAAAGATTTTCTCTTCAAAAGAAGTCTTATCCCCCAGCAGGGTTGTTCCAGATTACTATCTTCAGAAGGTGTGATCCCCGCACCCGGACTTGGTCAGATAGTGCATCGGAGGATTATGCATCTTCCTCATTCCCATTTGAAAGGGCATCAGAACTTCCAGCTACCTTTCATTCCCAAGTGATATTCAAAGATCCTTCAACAGAGTACCAGGGTTCTCGAAGAATTTCCCCAGCCGAGGGTACTCAAACAAGACAAAAGATCATCAACGATCACAATATAGTCATATCCAGATGACTGGCGGAAATTTATTTTCCCAAATAGAAGCTTGACATCTCACATTCATACATCACATATTCACATTCATACATCATATTCATACATCATACATCATGCATCATGCGCATTTTCATACGCATATTCATACACAACATAACATGCATATTTCTCCTTTAGCTCGAGAATATCTCACATTACATGCATCATAAACATTGCATATCACTAACTTGATTTTTCAGGCAGACGGATATCTTCGACAAAGATGTTCTCAATCACATGCAGTGTTCATCTGAATGCCATAAACGGTTCTCTCAGATATGATCAAGCCGAAGATTCATTCTGATCACTAACCAACTCAAAAACAAGCATCACAGATCTAAAGCGATACCTCAGACGGTTCCAAAACGATCTAGCATTACAGATCTAAAGCGATACCTCAGACGGTTCCAGAACGATCTAGCATTACAGATCTAAAGCGATACCTCAGACGGTTCCAGAACGATCTAGCATCAAAGATCTAAAGCGATACCTCAGACGGTTCCAAAACGATCTAACATTGCAGATCTAAAGTTGATACCTCAGACGGTTCCAGAACGATCTAGCATCACAGATCTAAAGTTGATACCTCAGATGGTTCCAGAACGATCTAGCATCACAGATCTAAAGCGATACCTCAGACGGTTCCAGAACGATCTAGCATCACAGATCTAAAGCGATACCTCAGACGGTTCCAAAACGATCTAACATTGCAGATCTAAAGCGATACCTCAGACGGTTCCACAATGATCAACTTCCAAAATCTAAATCGGAAAAACTTTGGACAAGTTCCGTAACGATTATCTTCCAAGACTTAAAGCGGTAACCTTGGACGGTTCCGAAACAGTCAACACAAAGACTTTCAAATCCTTCAATGGATTCATTCTGATGAACAAACCATCAACCCATTCACCAGGTGGCATCTGAAAGCCCATCTCAAGTAATGTGTCAATCTCCCAACAACATTTCACAGACGACATTCAAATGCAACTTCCAACATCTCTTCTGATCAAGGTAAGTGCAAATTTTCAGGGCATCTAAATATTCAATCATCTTCTACCTTCAGATTTCAGACAATCTCTTCAGGTTTAAGAAGATTGAATAGGGGCAACTGTTATACCCCAAAATTTGCCCACATCTTTTTTCAAGAAAACTCCAATCTGAAAATTAAGAGTCTCATATAATTATGGATTATTTCAACAAATATCCTGACATATGAAACACTTAGTTTTTAGAATTTTTCTTATACAGTAATTTGGCCTGCAGTTGAATTTATTCTTACGCAAATGCCAAATACTGTTTATTACTTCACACATGCTATTTATTTATTTACAGATAAATAGTACTGACACAATTGGTACAGAGTTAAAATCTTTTTGCAGGCGCAGAATCAGGGAACTCAGACTGTACTGGTAACAGTATATTAGTTATTTATTATGTCTGTGTTTTTTTAACAAGTCATGTAAATAAACTTTCATTTTTCACATAAAACAAAAACAAAAACAACAAAAAAGAAAATTAACTTTGACTGTTGATTTTTCACTCTAACTGCTACGTCAATACCTGAACAGTCAGTTGACAGCCAAACTGCTGGCAGTACAATTCTCAGTGTTTTGTACCATCAATCAAATCAATCTTTTACAATTCAAAATTCCAAGATTTTTGTTCTAGAAGTCTTCTGAATATCACGCGATTAGCAGAGACTCAACACTGCACAAAAATCAGGTACGCTTAACTGTCTCCTACACAAACAGTCCCTGACTAGGGTTTTTTTGTTTTTACAGGAGAAACAAGTTTTTGAGAGCTCAAATGGATTTCATACACATCCATATATCTCAAAGTACCATCATACAAATTTTCAAACTTCAATTCACTCAGACGCACCGTCAGCAGCTCAAACAGTCAACAGACGACCCGTTTGACCAAAAAAGTCAACAGACAGTCAAAAATGAAATTTTTTGTCAAAGTCCATATTTTGTCAAAGGATTCATCATTTGATCATTGGATGATCATAATTCATCAAGGAAAGATCAAAAATCAACAAAACCCTAAGATTCAAAATTAGGGTTTTTACCTGAAAAGTCAACTCAACTTTGACTGGTCATAACTCTCTCATCCTTCATCCAAAAAATTCAAACCAAAGCTCATTTTGAAGGAAATTCAATTATCTTTCAAATGCCATTGATCCCATGGTCATTGGATTCACCATTTGAAAAATATGATCAAAGACATTACAGGTCATTTTCAAAGTCAACAAAAAGACACTTTTTTCAAAAGGACACACAAAGAGCATCAAAAATCATTTTGACATGAGACCAAAGGCATTGGTTAGAGGACTCTTTGAGGTTTCCAAAAAGTGCAAGATCTCCTTCATATGACAAAAATTGAGGGATTTACACCTTGTTGAAGTTGGCTAAATTTTGGAAAATGCATAAAACCAACATTGCTCAAAAATGCATTTTTTTTCCAAATGGGGCCAAGTTTTCATGGTTCAAACATCATTTCCATGATATTATGGGCCTCCCACGACCAAGACTAAGCCCACACCATTTTTATTTCATTTTTTGCATAATTTTATCTTATTTTAAGATTAAATTAAAAAGAAAAATGAAAGGATAATGGATGGCTTAAATCTTAAGCATGACTCACCCAAGGAATCTTCATTTTTCTGCAGAGAATTGAAGAGCAAGGCAAGAGCATTGAAGACAAGAAGACTTGGTCAATAATTCAAAGCTTTTTAATATAAAAAATTCAAGAATTCCACAAAGGCAACTAGATGCTTCTTAGCTTCAATTCTAAGCACTCAATGCTTATATATAGGCTAGCATACTTCAGTAATGAAAGAGGACAAGTTCAGAAACAAAGCCTTGCTGATAACACACTTGTAATCACTTGAAATTTTTCAAAGAAATTCAAAATTCGAATTTTAATTTCTATCTTGTTTCAGTTCAAATTAAACACTCAAATACAATCCTCAAGTATCATTGAACGTATTCCAATCAATTGCAAACCTTGAAGCTCACTAAATCGAGCTATACAGGTCATAATTTGTTCAAATCTAAATCAACTCGTATCTGGCCATTCATGCATGTTTAACAAGATGTAGACATGTATTTGTGTTTGGTTTGAGGTCCTAATCATTTCTGGAAACTTAATTGAAGTTTGGACGCCTATACGTAGGATCACCATTTTAGGGTTCGAACCTTTAAATTTGGGGTTTTACTATCCATGCAAAATTATGAACTCTAAATGGTACCATTAGAATCGCATGAACAATACGAACTGAACCATGGTATCGCGCCAGATTTATATTAGTGTTTGCTAGTATTCGCTATTTTCAACAGGTGTAAAAGGTTGGAGTTTTTACACCACCTGCAAATGAAAGGTGTAAAAGCCCATCCTGAGGAAGAAGACGATGCGTGGCGTCCTCTGATTGGCTGGAGGGCGCGCGCGTGTTTTTTGAATTAATCTTGGATTCTGTGTTTTGCAGGTACATCACGTGGTATGGTCCCTCATGCTGGTGACCATCAGATCCGCTAGCCAGCTCATCCAACGTACCAGACAAGTGATCCACACCATAGACCACACTTATCCACCACACCTGATCATGTATCCTTTTATTTTCTATTTTATTTTAATTTTCTTTGCAAAATTAATTAAAAATAGTTTTAAAAATCCAAAAAATACACAAAAAATATTTTTTAGACTTCTAAAATAATATATTATTTTCTGAAATAAAAATATTTTATTTTTCTTCAAAAATTCAATATTTTGCATAATTAATTAGTATATATTTATATATTGGCTTTTTAATTATTCTAACCAATCAAAAAATCATAAAAAAAATTGTTCTTTATATAAAATATTGTTTATTTATTATAAACTAATTTTGCACATATTTTGAATAATTTTCTCTCTAAGTTTTAATTATTTGTATAATTATTTGCATAATTATGTATTAATTAACTTAATCAATTTCAAATCAATTCCAAAAATTCCAAAAAAAATAGTTTTGTTTTAAAATTAATTAAAAAATATTTTGTACATATTTTAAACTTAATTTCTAGGTTTAAATTTATTTTCATCTTTTTTCTTCATTTTAATTTAATTAATTATGCATTAATTATAATTAAAATAAATCATAAAAATCCAAAAACATGCCTTTTATTTTTCTTGCAATTTAAATTCCTAGATAAATGTATAGGATGTCAAATTCATGTAAATAGGCTAGTTTACATTTCCTGCACAATCGATGTAATTGCGTAGATTTACTTTCCGCACTTTACATTTCCGCATTTTAATTTCCAGCAAATATAAACTGCGTGTATGTCAAAGATAAAATTGAACCGTTAGATCACTAACTTCAAAGATAAAATATCTGAATCCAAACACAATCACACTTGCACCTTTTAAGGTAATCCCTTCTCATTCTTTTCAAAATCAAAGTCAAAATTCTACTATTTTGAGTACAAAATCGAACCTTGCGTTTATATCCGGTGAAAGGATAGATTTTTAAAGGAAATAGGATAAAGACCTTACAACTCAGGGTAGACCTCCTAGTTTGCTTGCTCAAATCAAAACAAACAAAATTCTCATACACTGTTGTTTTTCAAAACAAAACTTTCAAAAAAGACAATACTTTGTATACATCCAAACACGGATTATTACAAAGTTAACGTTCTTTTCAAAACATCTTTCGAAAGATAAACAAGCATTTTGTATACATCCACACACGGATCATTACAAAATTCAATTTACAAAAGCATTTGAAACCACATATGAGCATTCTAAAGCAATTGAAAAGTGATCGAAAAACAAGTGAGCTAAGCAAACTTAAGAGCCCATGGATAACCATGGATACAAAGGGTGCTAACACCTTCCCTTTGTATAACCTACCCCCTTACCCAGAATTTCTTAAAGGTCTTTTTTCTGTTTCTTTTATAAACCTTTCCTTAATTGGATAAAATAAAAGGTCGGTGGCGACTCTGTGAATTTTCAAAATGCGAAAGCATTAAGCGATAAAAAAGAGTCAGTTCACGTATCTCTCCAGAACAGAGGTATGGCCCGGATTAAAAAACGGAGGTCCACAATGTTGATGATGGAACTATGTCCATGGAATTTGGTGACATCGTTACAAAATTTAACATCTTTGATGCCATGAAACACCCTATGTAGGAGCATTTTGTTTTTCATATTGAACTGACTTCTGAATTAGTTGATGACACATGTTCTGAATTATTTTCTATGGATTTTCCGTCTTTATCGGGATTCGATGATATTTACTCGTGTTCTGATTGCACTGACACTAACGTGTGTGTTGTTTGTGCTGAGATTAATGATGCTGTACAGGCTGATGTGTTTCCCACAGGTGAAGTTGTTACCGATGTAGCTGTTTTTGCAGTTGATGCTCTTGACATCCCGGCTACCAAAAGCATTCCATCCATCGAGCATCCCCCTCCTTAGAGCTAAAAGAGCTCCCTGAGAACCTAAAATATGCTTACTTGGAGAGTAATAAAAAACTTCTTGTTATTATCTCTTCTAACCTTGATTTCGATCAAGAAGACAAAATTTTGCAGGTTTTGAAGAGGCACAAGAAAGCAATCGGGTGGACATTAGCCGACCTTCTATGTATTAGTCCATCAATGTGCATGCACAGGATTCTACTTGAGGATGGATCCAAAAAAGTAAGGCAGCCCCAAAGGAGGCTTAATCCTTTGATTCTTGATGTTGTGAAGAAAGAGGTAACCAAACTCTTGCAAGCAGTCATTTATCCTATCTCTTACAGTAAGTGGGTAAATCCAGTGTAGGTTGTACCTAAGAAATCTGGACTCACAGTGGTAAAAAATGAAAAGAATGAACTTGTCCCCACTAGAGTTCAGAACAGCTGGAGAGTTTGTATTGACTACAGGAGATTAAACCAGACTACTAGAAAGGATCACTTTCCTTTACCGTTCATTGACCAAATGCTTGAACGGCTAGCTGGTAAATCACACTGTTGTTTTCTTGATGGTTTTTCAGGTTATTTTTAGATCATATTGCACTGAAGGATCAAGAAAAGACCTTTTTTACTTGTCCCTTAGGTACCTTTGCTTACAGGAGGATGCCTTTTGGTCTTTGCAATGCTCCTGGCACTTTCCAGCGATGCATGATTAGCATTTTTTCTGATTTCATTGAAAACTGCATGGAAGTCTTTATGGACGATTTTCATTGTCTATGGTTCTTATTTTGATGTATGCTTGAACAGTTTAAGCTTGATTTTAGAAAGATGCATCGAGACTAACTTTGTTTTGAATTATGAAAAATGTCATTTTATGGTTGAGCAGGGAATTGTTCATGGTTACATTATTTCTGAAAAAGGAAATTTTGTTGACCCTGCTAAGATTGATGTGATTTCTACATCGCCTTACCCTTCATGCGTTCGCGAGATTCGTTCTTTTCTTGGTCATGCAGGTTTTTACATGCGTTTTATCAAGGATTTCAGCAAGATAGCTCTTCTGCTGTCAAACTTGTTGAAGAATGACGTCACTTTCAGCTTTGATGACAAATGCAAACAAGCGTTTGATTTCTTTAAGAAAGCATTGACCTTTGCTCCTATAATCCAGCCCCCTGATTGGACCCTCCCTTTTGAGCTTATGTCTGATGCTTCCAATTATGTTGTTGGGGTTGTCCTTGCACAAAGAGTTGACAAGGCTGCCCATGTTATTTACTATGCTTCTAGGACTTTAGATTCTGCATAGTCAAATTACACTACCACTGAAAAAGAACTGCTAGCTAATGTTTTTGCTCTTGAAAAATTCAGATCTTATTTGCTAGGTTCTAAGGTTGTTGTTTTTACTAACCATGCAGCTTTAAAGTACTTTCTGAAGAAGCCAGATGCAAAACCGAGATTGATTCGGTGGATGTTGTTGCTCCAAGATTTTAATGTTAAGATTAAAGACAAAAGTGGAGCTGAGAACTTAGTGGCTGAGCACTTGAGCAGGATAGAGAGAGATGAAGACCCTTTTCCTATTCAGGATGACTTTCGTGATGAGCAGATGTTTCTTTTGCATGGGATTACACCTTGGTTTGCTGACATTGTTAATTTTCTTGTTGCTGGTGTTTTTCCTACAGGTGCATCTAGATCACAGGTTCACAAACTCAAGAGTGATGCCAAATATAATGTTTGGGATGATCCATATCTATGGAAGTTTGGTAGTGATCAATTAATCAGGAGATGTGTCCCCGACAATGAGATTGAATCTATTTTGAAATTTTCTCATGCATCTCAAGTCGGCAGACACTTTGGTCCACAAAGAACTGCGAGAAAAGTCCTTGATTCAGGTTTCTATTGGCCAACTATTTTTAAGGATGCTTTTGAGACTTACCGCACTTGTAAAGAGTGCTAGATAGCAGGTACAAATATCACTCGCAAGAGTGAGATGCCTCAGCAGCCTATGATTTTCTGTGACGTATTTGATGTATGGGGAATCAATTTCATGGGTCCTTTTCCTGTATCATTTGGTTTCCTTTACATTTTACTTGCGGTTGATTATGTTTCAAACTGGGTGGAAGCTATCCCGACTAGGACTAATGATTCTCGAGTTGTTGCAGATTTTGTCAGGTCTAATATCTTTTGCAGGTTTGGAATACCGCGGGCTATCATAAGTGACCAAGACACTCATTTATGTAACCGCACCATGGAATCTTTACTCCGGAATTATGGAGTTGTGCATAGAGTCTCTACTGCATATCACCCACATACTAATGGGCAAGCTGAGATCTCAAATAGGGAGATCAAACAGGTTTTAGAGAAAATGGTGCAACCAAACAGGAAAGACTGAAGCCGTCGTCTAGAAGACTCACTTTGGGCTCAAAGAACAGCTTTCAAGACACCCATTGGGATGTCTCCTTATTAACTTGTTTTTGGTAAGGCATGTCAACTTCCTTTTGAGATAGAACACCGTACTTTTTGGGCGGTGAAAAGTTGTAATTTGGAGATGCAACAAGCAGGTATTGAAAGAAAACTCCAATTACAACAGTTGGAAGAGCTTAGATTAGAGGCTTATGAGAGCTGAGAAAACTAAGCACTTCCATGATATGATGATTTCTAGGAAGGAATTTTCTGTGGGCCAACATGTTTTACTATTTAACTCCCGCCTTAGGCTTATGGCTGGGAAACTTTGATCCAAATGGATTGGCCCTTTTGTTGTTACTAATATGTTTTAGTCTTAAATTCTCATTCTCTAACATCTCTTGAGTAGTTTATTTGAGCAGTCGGCACCATCTCTCACATACTTTACGCAGGGAAGCCGATGAATATAAGTGAGTGTTCCAAAAAAAAATAGAAAAAGAAAAAGGGAATACACCTTCTAAGTTTGGTGACCCTCACCCGGTCACTTAACCCAACAGTTGTGGAACCTTCAAAAGAAAAAGTTGAATAAGACTCTTTGTTAGTTGGTTCAACGGTTTCTGGTGATGAACTTGGTAGGGAGGATTACGGTCCGATCCCCCGCAACTACAACTGAGTAAACAAAGGGTTATGCCACGTAAGTACCAGAACCCTGTGCAGAAAAGGATCAGAGTCACTAACCGGTCGTCTTGCTATAAGTGTGTGGAGATAACGGGCTTAATGTGATTGCGCCTGAATGAAAAAGAGCAAAAAGGATAAGTAAGTTAGGTTATGGTATAATAATATGATTTGAATTGGTTTGTGTATTTAGGAGGCTTATGTCTGCATAACTATGGTTAGTGTTCTTAGGATGTCCTTAGTGTGCAATATTAGTACCATTCGATGCAAACTTAACCGAAGATGAGTTGTAGCCTAGGATGAGTAACTAATGATGTATTTGTGTTTTCTTTGTTTTGTTGTTCATTTTGCTCGGAGTGCAAAAGTTCAAGTGTGGGGGAATTTGATCAGTGCATTTTTATGCACGTCCTTTCATGTTTGTACTCAAGCATTTCATTGGTTTGTTTTGATTATTTTTATGTTTTAATGTGTTTTTATATTTTATTTTATTTTTAGCTTTATTTAATTTTCGCACTTTATTTTTCAGCTTTAGCAGTCTACAGGGAAATGATCATAACTGGAGTTCTGGGAGTCCGATTGAGGCGTTCTAATAATCGCCGGAAAGCTAAGAGAAAGAGCTACAACTTTTGTGTTGGAGTCAAAGTCATATTCGGAGCCCATATTTTCCATAATTGCGTTTGAAGCTGCAACACTAGTTTATTTTCAGTTCTGGGTCGTTACTAGTGGGTCGGGTTTTGTAATTCGACCCAGTTGGGTCATACACGTTTTTTGGCTGATTCCTAATAGGTCTAGAGCTTCGGAACTGTTCATCACATACAATTTTCACGAGAAAAAAATATACGCTTTGTAGAACTCATGGAGAACTAACCCTTCTGGACGGATTTGCTGTATTCAGGTTCAATACTTTGAGATTGTTATAACTACAATTAGAATTCTATTCCTTTCAATAATATTATATGATCATTGTTTGCTTAATTCAATTTCCTTGTAATATTGTTGATTAAATTTGAATTGATATATGTTCTTGACTTTTGATCGCAATTCGACTCTGCTTAATCGTTAAATTGTGATATCTTTAACCGTATGCTTAATCCGGAAATAGGAATATATATCTTACGATGTCTATCACGCTTGTTGAATGATGTTGTGTTCAAATAGGATAGAGATTGTAGTTATATCAATCGATGATAAGTAGAACCCGAAGCAGTGAATTTGTTTGCACAATAATCACTTATTTTCACAACACCTTATTTTTAGAATCACTTATTTTAAGCAATTTTTGTTAATCAGAAACCAAACCAACCCCCCCCCCCCCAATTCGATTTCGGTTAGTAAACTCAAGAATTCTTGTGAGAACGATAATCCGATTTAATTTGTCGTTGTACTATGTTTTTGAAAAACTACTCGTTCTGATCCGCGCGCAACATCGGATCAATTACCCTCGATTGTTGCCTACGAATATATGATCTTGTCCCTCGATTTTTCCTAAGGTTAAAATGATGATCGTCCCCACGAATTGCTAATGGTATTCCTATATGTTGCCTTTAATGACCATAGATGACCCTTTCGTTTGTCCCTTAACATCCAATGAATAGGACTACCTACCCACAAATGGTACGGTTAGTACCATCCCCTAAGGAAAGTAAGAAAGTATAGGAAATACCAAATGATTAGGGTAAGTAGCTCTTAATTCTAGCTCACAAATTAAAAGACAAAGTTCTTTTTACACTAGACTTCTTTTCAAACAAAGAATTCAAAAACACTTTGCATACATTCTTGAGGACTGATACAAGAATCATTGCAAAGTTTTGCCTTACTATTGACATCTTATTTTCCAAAACACACACACACACACACAAATCAAACAAACAAATAAAGTGAGCTAAGAAATTAAGAGCCCGTAGATAACTACGGATGAAAAGGGTGCTAAGACCTTCCCTTTTCATAACTTACACCCCGAACTCAAATCTTTTTTTAAAAGGTCTTTCCTGTTCTTTTATACCTTTCCTAAATTGGATAAAATAAAAGTCGATGGCGACTCTAGCTTACCGCAATATTGTTTTGCAAAATACAAAACAAAAAGTCAGATATCCCACCGTGTTACATAACAGCTTGTACTTCTCATCAGCATGTTGGTCTTGTTCGTCCTCATAGTAATATTCCTCCTCTTTATGGCTACTCTTTACTTTGGTTTTGATGCTAGCATTATCTTCCTGATTGTTGTCACTATCTAAAGGGATTTCAACTTCTTTGGCCTTTTTAACCGGGCCTCTGAATCTTCTTCCCATGTTGATGCAGCCAACTGATCTTCTTGCTTTCTTCTTCTTCTTGGTCAGAAATGCCTTCATTTCTTCCTGCCCCTTGGCCAGGTTCAAGATTATCTCTTAGAACGGGGCATTCTGAGTCTGGAGATCTTTGACAGTTTGCTCGAGAGTAGGGATGGCAACGGGTCGGGTGCGAGTTTCACACGACCCAAACCCGCACCCGAAATCACCACCCGAACCTGAACCCAAAGGCTATTCAGGTGGCAAAATAACACCCACGCTCACACTCATTGGGTTCAGGTTTTTTCACTCAAACCCGAACCCGTAGTAAAATACATAAAATATTATTTTTTTCTACAGTTTTCCAACAACTTTACACAATAAATATATACATATTATATAATATATATATATATATATATATAATATATATATAAATAAGCGGGTGTGATTTTGGGTTTCGGGTGCAGGTTTCATACTACCCAAACCCGCATCCGAAATATCGGGTGACACCCGAACCCAAACCCAAAACTAAACCTAGTTAACTCGAGTTTTCACCCGTTGACTCGGGTTCGGGTGCGGGTGGGCCCCGCGGGTTTGGGTCTACTTGCCATCCCTACTCGAGAGCCATTTCTGCTGAAATAAGCAGCAAGAAGATGAGAAACCTGTTGTAGAAACCTGGTATGCAATGTTATGAATGATATGCAAATGTTTATGCAATTTTTTCAAGGACCTCTATGGAATCTAGTTTGCAACATTAGAAATTTGGTTGCAGCTTTGTCTGAAGAACTTTGAATTTTCATCTTTGAACGTCCTTCTATAAGAATCAAGCTCACCATATTAAGTGGGTCATAGCCTCTAGTTCAGGATACTGTGATTTTGAGTTTGAAGGCATCTAGCTAGAGGAAAATAAATCCTCTTTCCCCTTGATAGAATTTTGGCTCTTGATAATCCTTCCATAATAGCACCTAGGAATTGTGCGCCATAAATCCCTAAGATCATTGAAAAAGGTTAGTTAACAAGCTATGTTAGGATGATATGATGGTATGCGGATGTTATGCATTAAGCAAAAGCATAAGGTGATGAGGACAAGTAAGTCCTACAAACAAATCATGCAGGGAAATCAAGTTGTTAGATAATGACTACAAATAAGTCACACAAGTAGCCTTAGGATTAAAGCCTTGCGTGAAGTTTATAGGTGATACCTTCCGCCTTGCAGTTTAGTGGGTTCAACCTGTCCTAAAATAGCAACCGGGTTCTAGGAATCTCTGTAACACCCCTTTTCTAACCCCCAAAATATATCATTCAATCACACAGAGTAAGCATGCATAAAGGAAAAAGGGCGTCACATGTTATTTTCATCACAATGAAAATCTAAAACAAAATATTCAATATTCTTAATATGCAAAGATCATATTGTAACACAATGTAAATCTCATGCTTCCATACATTATGCATAAACGCTTGCGGAAAAACAATTGAATTGCTATTAAAAGATTCAATGAATATATCCCATACTATATTCATCTAACAAATTCCAATTAACATTTAAATCCACATACTAATTTGAAATCCACAATCTTGGCCACATAGCCTTAAACAACATATATGAGATCTCAAACAAATACATCCGAATATCCAACAAAACATAGGAAATAGCATTATCCAAACATGAGCATAAGTATAAAGAAAACCCCCCCCCCAAGTGTTACATGATCAGAGCATATGACTTGCTACCTAATCTAATAACAAACTCAGGAACTCCTCTGCTAGATCCTCGGACAAGCTACTACTCGTCGGAACCTGCACATTATCAACGAAGGATAACATTCAAACAGAAGGGTGAGAATTCAACTTCTTATAGAAAACATATAATGGGAAATGCAACATAAACAAGTTTACATTTCACAATTCATCACTCTTCATATAAACATGGTTTTATAAACATACAACAAAGTTAACATGTTTCGTCATTAAATCACCAAGTTCCATCATTCAAGTAATTATATCTAATTACTAATTCAACAATTATATTCCACTAAGGCAATCCCATCTAGTATACAACTATCACATAAAATCCACATTATGCATCACTCATCACATGATCAATCCAAGTCAATCATATTGCAAAATCACACAAAACATTATTCACACCGACACGTGCGACTCAAGTGTGACTCTATGCAATATGCATGTGGATCCCATCCGTTATCATTTCCGGTCATGCCGATTGTCTTTCCTTTATAGACTAGATAACCACCTCAAAAGCCTCATTCCGCGTTAAGCTTTCAAATCTCATTCGGCGTTAGATTTGGGACAAGTAAATAACCTTCGCGAGATTACCCAACATTGCCATTTTCAAAGACTCATGCTTGTGTACGTGTGCAACAAAACAAGACTCATGCATTTAAGACGACCTCTCTATCTCTTAAACTACACAATCACATCTTTACAACTTTGCACAACATTACACAACATGACATTCAATCCAATGCCAAACATCAATTAGCATTTAGCAATCAATCACATAATTCGCGACATTAACATCTCATAAGGCATTCATGAACAATGATCATACAAGATTCATCCATAACATACACACCTAGGTAATGTTATTCCCAATTATCATCATAATTAATTAAACAAGTTCCAATCCTTTCTATTCTATCATATAGACAATTATTTAAGCTTCATTATGCTTCAAACGGCACCTAAAAAGGAGTTACGGATAAAAAGTTATGACATTTCAAAGTTTGGAAAAAGTTTTGTAAAACAGGGTTCGCGGCGCCAACAAAGTTTACGGCGCGAACTGAGTGAATCAAATCTTCCTGAGTTTCTGCCAAGCAGTTCGCGGCTCGAACAAATTTCACGGCGCGAACTGGCGATTTCAGAAAATCCCAAATCACAAAAAACAGCATACGGATTCCATCCCAAATCCCCTAAACTCAACCAAATCAAGCTGAAAACATCAACCATCACAAACAACAATAGAATACATGTTATAACCACAAATATAACACATATTATGGATCTTCTAACATCATAACATCATCAAACATCAATTAAAACACATTTCAAATCATAAATTCATGCATTTGTTCATAAACTCTAACTTTTCTATGTTTCCATGAAATTGTAAAGATGAAGAGATAATCACAACAACACACATTATCCAATCATATAGTCTATAAGAACTTGGATTCTAACCCTTACCTCTACTCTTAAATCCACCCTCTTCAAGAAATCTACAAATTCCTTCTTCTTCTCTTCTATGTTCTTCTTCTCTTCTCTACTCTTCTTTCTATCTTTCTATCTAATTTTAGGTTAACTCATAAAATTCCCTTCTAACTCTCATTATCTCATTGGGCTTAACCCATCCACTATTCTCATTCTAATTCCTACTAAGCCCATTAGCTAATTCTAATATAATTCTAACATTCATTAATTAGCTAATAACAAATTACCACAAAATCAAATAATTATTACTCAAACAATAATTAAATAAACACACAACAATACCAATTATCAAATAATCCTAATTAATTAAAATCTAATAAAAATAAGGTGTTACAACTCTCCCCCACTTAAAAGATTTTCGGCCTCGAAAATTACCTCAAACAAACAACTCTGGATACGATTCCTTCATCTTATCCTCGAGTTCCCATGTGATATTACCATCGGCGACTCCACCCCATATCACTTTCACCAAAGCAATCTCCTTACCACGAAGCTTCTTCACCTCTCGATCTTCAATTCGCATAGGTGATGTATCAACCGTCAAATTATCTCTCACTTGAACATCATCTAATTGAACAACATGCGATGGATTCGCAATGTACCTCCTCAATTGAGTCACATGGAACACATCATGAAGATTAGAAAGAGATGGTGGCAATACACTCCGATATGCCACTTCACCTACTCTCTCCAAAATCTGATAAGGACCAATGAAATGCGACGTCAACTTACGCGACTTCAATGCTCTACCAACACCCGTTATTGGCGTAACTCGAAGAAACACATGATCATCCTTCTCAAACTCAAGAGACTTCCTCCTCTTATCATGATAACTCTTCTGACGACTTTGAGAAGCCTTCATCTTCTCTTGAATCATCTTAATCTTATCCGTAGTCTCTTGAACTAACTCGGGTCCAACCACAACACTCTCTCCCGATTCATACCAACACAAAGGAGTTCTACACCTTCTACCATAAAGAGCCTCAAAAGGTGCCATTCCAATACTCGAATGGAAACTGTTGTTATAAGTAAACTCAATCAAAGGTAAGAAACTATCCAAATTTCCTCCTTATTCCAAAACACAAGACCTCAAAAGATCTTAAAGCGACTGAATAGTCCTCTCCGATTGACCATCAGTTTGCGGATGATACGCCGAACTCAAACCCAACTTCGTACCCAAGGCACTCTGCAAACCCTCCCAAAATCTAGAAGTGAACCTTGGATCTCTATCCGAAACGATACTTGACGGAATACCATGCAAACACACAATCTTCTCAATGTACAACTTAGCAAGTCTTTCCATCGAATAGTTCATCCGCATCGGAATAAAATGAGCACATTTCGTCAATCTACCCACAACGACCCAAATTGCCTCACAATTACTCGACGTTCTTGGTAAACCCGAAACAAAATCCATAGAGATACTATCCCACTTCCACTCGGGAATAGATAATGGTTGCATCAAACCAGACGATTTTTGATGTTCAATATTTGACTTTTGACAAGTCAAACATGAATAAACAAACTCCACTATATCCTTCTTCATACCTTGCCACCAAAACAATTTCCTCAAATCTTGATACATTTTAGTAGCACCGGGATGAATGCTCAAACCACTTCTATGCCCTTCCTCAAGAATTCTTTTTCTCAAATCCGCAACATCCAGAATACAAACTCGATCACGACATCTCATAACACCATTCTCTTTAATCCGAAAATCACCACCTTTACCTTGATTTATCAATGTCATAATGTCCACCAATTTCAAATCCGATTTTTGTCCTTCCCTAATCTCATCCAAAATACCACTAGTAAGCTTCAACATACCAAGCTTAACACATGAAGACGTTGCTTCACAAACCAAACTCAAATCTCTAAATCGTTCCAACAATTCCAATTCTTGAATCATCAACATAGACATATGCAATGATTTCCTACTCAATGCATCGGCTACAACATTCGCTTTTCCAGGATGGTAGTTCAAACTAAAATCATAATCCTTCAAGAATTCCAACCATCTTCGTTGCCTCATATTCAACTCTTTCTGATCAAACAAATACTTCAAGCTCTTGTGATCACTATACACTTCAAATCTTGATCCAAACAAATAATGCCTCCAAAGTTTCAAAACAAACACAACGGCGGCCAACTCTAAATCATGCGTCAGATAATTCCTCTCATGAATTTTAAGTTGTCTTGAGGCATAAGCTACCACCTGCCCTTTTTGCATCAAAACGCCTCCCAAACCCAATAATGAAGCATCACAATACATAATAAACGGTTCCAACGGATCCGGCAAAATCAAAATAGGAGCATAAGTCAACCTTCTCTTAAGCTCTTGAAAATTCGCTTCACATTGTGAAGTCCAAATAAAAGCTTGACCCTTCCTAGTCAACAACGTCAACGGAAAAGATAACTTAGAAAATCCCTCAATGAACTTCCTATAATAACCGGCCAAACCAAGAAAACTTCTAATCTCAGAAACAGACTTAGGAGCTTCCTATTGAGATATAGCTTCAATCTTCGACGGGTCAACAGAAATACCTCCACTAGAGATCACGTGGCCAAGAAAACTCACTTCCTTTAACCAAAATTCGCACTTAGAAAGCTTAGCAAACAACTTCTTCTCTTTCAACACCGATAACACAATTCTCAAATGCTCAGCATGATCATCTTCACTCTTGGAATAGATCAAAATATCATCAATGAACACAACCACAAACTTATCCAGATAATCATGTAAAATCCTATTCATATACTCCATGAATACACCAAGTGCATTAGTCACACCAAACGGCATAACAGAATACTCATAATGACCATACCTCGTCCTAAAAGCAGTTTTCTGAATATCCTCCGCTTTCACACGAATCTGATGATACCCAGACCTCAAATCAATCTTGCTAAACACACACGCTCCAACCAACTGATCCATCAAATCATCAATCCTCGGAAGTGGATACTTGTTCTTAATCGTCACTTTGTTCAATTTCCTATAATCAACACAAAGCCTCATAGAACCTTCCTTCTTCTTAACCAACAAAACAGGTGCACCCCATGGCGATACACTAGGACGAATAAACTTCTTCTCCAACAAATCCTCAAGTTGACTCTTCAACTCTTTTAACTCAGAAGCAGACATCCTATATGGAGCCATCGATACAGGACTAGTTCCAAGAACTAAATCAATCGAAAACTCAACTTCACGTTCCGACGGTAAATCACTTACATCTTCAGGAAATACGTCCGCAAAATCACAAACTATTGGCAATTCCCCAATGGTTCTCTTTTCATGCACATCTAAGGTTGCCAATAACATAAATAATTCAGCCCCATCTTGAACAGATTCATCAACTTGCTTGGCAGACAAAAACAAATCTTCCTTAACACCAATCTGAGGAAAAATAACCGTCTTATCAAAACAGTTGATATACACACGATTAAATTCCAACCAATTCATACCCAAAATCACATCAAGTTGCTCTAACGGAAGACAAACTAAATCAATCCCAAAATCTCTACCAAAAATACTCAAAGGACAATTCAAACACACAAAAGAAGTAGAAACAGAACCCATAGCAGGTGTATCAATAACTATACTTCTACGCATATCAGATAACACAAGATTCAATCTCTTAGCACAATCCAAAGAAATGAAAGAATGTGTCGCACCGGTATCAATAATAGCAATCAAAGGTGTACCATTAATAAAGCACGCACCTTGGATTAACCTATCATCGGTAGAAGCTTCCGCACCAGACAATGCAAACACTTTCCCTTTCGCTTGCTCCTTCTTCGGTTTGTCACACTTGGTACTAATGTGACCTTGCTCACCACAATTATAGCAAGTCACTTTTGAACCACCTCTACATTCATGAGACTTGTGACCCACCTTGCCACACTTGAAACTGTAGCGGGGAAAATCTGATATCGAAGCCATGGGATTGACTCGAATCAATATTCCGTTTGAAATCGCCACCGCGCTTTATTTTTTTCAAAGGAAAAGGGAAAAGAACGAAAAACCCAAAGTTTTGTTTTTAAAACAAGAAAGAGATCTCAGGTACGGGTGTTGATTATATGAGGGGAAGGTTTAAAGCACCCCTCATATCTGTGGTACTCCACAGGAACCTTTTTGAAAATCTGTGTTGTGTGTGTGCTAAAAAAAACGGTTTGTTTTATTTTCAAAATAAGCTCGGCAAAGCGTTAAGCTTTGGGCCTACATACCTCCTCGGTGCAATGGAGAAGTCAGAGCTAATGTAGTTCCGCTTTTGGGAAAAACGTTTTAAAAACGAATAAACACTTTGGTGTCGTTAGAGAGAAATACTCAGCCATTGATTTTGAGCATGAGAACAAACAAGTTCTTTGCATCGCAAATGAAAGAAGGGCTCCAACTCGGATAAAATCAACGAGTATGCCACTAGCTCTCTCACGCGGAAAAGATCTCGTTATTATCAATCAATTTCAAAATCGTGGGGTATAACCACTCGTTTCGACAGTTAACGGTGTCTAAACTTTTGAAGAAAAGCCACTAAGGGCGAAAGATATTTTTAAGAAAAAGGTTTTGAAAAGATTTGCAAACATAAGAATATTTTGGAAAAAGGGAGAAGATTTTGAAAATTTAAGAATGGGAGGAGATGAAGAGGCTAACCTAATGCATAAAATAAAAGCTAAGGAAAGAAACGGTCTAACCGAATAAGAAGCCAACACTTGACATTAAGAGCCAAGGTAATTTTCCCATCCTTTGGATTTATCAATACCAACACATTAACACTTGGGGATCCAGATGAACTTATTATCTTAGCACCATTTTTTCATTAAGCACATTAAGATTCTGACAAAAATTGGGCAGAGTAACGGCTGTTTTTGGGTAAAATCCTTATCTCAATGCCTTGGAATTAACCATCAAGGGCTTTCAAGGAAATACCTGCACACATAAACATACAACAGAACAATGCCAGACAGACAGAACAATCACAGGATAGTAATAGAATGAGTCCAAAGGTACTAGGTCCATAAGTCCGAATCTCCAAATTGCTAGGGATAGTAACTGATAGTCCAAAGAGAACCTTATGTATTTTTTAGATTTTGGTTATTTATTAGTGTTTTAGCGAAAAAATAAAGTATGGTCCAAGTGGACAAAGAGAAAATGACAGAAAGTAAATATGATGAAATGATAAAGTAAAGCGATAAAGCGAAAAATATAAAGAGCGGTAATATAAAGAGCGGTAATATAAAGAACGATATAGTAAAGGTGCGGAAATTAAAGTTAGTTGTTAAATGTTAAAGATAACCATCTTGAAGCTTGTCAAGTATGTTATCAAAGTTAGTAGGAGATCAATGGTGAGTGAATGATGTACTCGGATTTAAAGTCAATGGGGCTTATCAGAAGCTTGATAAAATCATAGCGACTACACGATAAAAACCTCCACAAGTCTTAAATCAACCGCATACAATTCTCTTCCATATTTGATCTTTTTTTATTCGGGACACGAAATATTGCGCTATGTTAAGCAGATCGCCAAGTGATTTATATAGAAATCACCCTACAACGAGGCCGGTCAAAACTTTATGTGCTAATGCATGCGAGAAGAACGATATGTAGATCGTTTTCCGAAAGCAATACCGCACGAAAAGAAAATAGGTGAGTGATCTAGTCTTTACCAAGAATCCATAAGAATTCTCAAGGCATTAAGACTTTCATCGACCAAAATAAAAAGAAGTAAAAGATGGAACCACATTAAAAGCTCCTTTCATCCATAATTTCAATCACTTAATATTGCGGATTTGGATTCTCATCCTATCAACGCCCTAAGTCCATTGAAATTAGAGAGAAATTAGGCCTCTAACTTGTGATTCAAAGAAAATATCAAAAGAATGGAGTAGAAGATGAGTTAGAACCAAAAACAAGTCAAAAACCACGAAAATAAGCATTCTGCCCAGATGTAAATCGATTTGCACAGAGTGTAAATCGATTTGCATAACTCTGTTTTCAAAATCTGCGCAGTTTTCAGTTATGTAAATCGATTTGCACAAGATGTAAATCGATTTGCACAACACAGTTTTCAAAAAAACAGCAAATAAAGAGAAGAAAACTTGTTTAAACATAAAACCAAACACCTTGTGATCTTGGATCAATTTGTGCACGAAAATGTATCAATTAAGCAAGCAAATCTCATCAATGTAGCACCAAAGGTGCATCAAGCATAAACAACAATGGATCACATCTTGAATTATGGATTGGATCTAGAATTTTACCAAATCTTTCACAAACTTTGAATCTTCTTCAAGAACACACAACCACAAGCCTTGATCTATCACAATTGATGAAGAAAAGTAGTGTTTATGTTGAGGTTTAGCTCTAAATTAGTGAGGTTCAAGATGTGACTCACTAATTTGTGTGGAAGAAAAAGAGCTTTGAGTGATGGGTTTGGAAGAGGTGAGGAGAGAATTTGCAATAAGTTTCTTGGCTATCAAAGCTTGAAAAATGAAGAGGGGAGTGCCTCAATTTATAGCACTTAGGCTTGGGAAATTTTGTGGCTTGGAGTTAGGATTGGAAAATAGAATTAGGCTTGGAAAAGTGATTTGGAGCCAAAAATGAAATCCAATGGTCTTGATGCAATCACATGAGGGTACATGATTAGATGATGTAGGAAATCAAATGTAAGAACCAAGTCATGCTTCCCATGCTTGCAAATGATGTCAACACTTCAAAAAGCTGAAATTTGCCTTCATTTTTCCAAATTCGTGCTGGTGCAATCGATTTGCACATTATGCAAATCTATTTACATGGCTGAAAAAAGGCAAAATCTGGGGCAAAAACAGTTATGCAAATCGATTGCTGTCTTATGCAAATCGATTTGCACTGATGGCAGAAGCAAATCTGGTGCAGAAACAGTTGTGTAAATCGATTTACACCTTATGCAAATCGATTTGCACAGTGAAAATGTTGAAAAAATGCTCCTTTGATGGGTATTTTGACTTGGTACCTACAAAACACAAACATACAAGAGCACAAGGCAATATTTTTGGTATTTTGGTTAGTAAAACAATATACACAAACTAAAACATGGGTGCTCGATGATTCCTTTGCAGATGAATTGAGCACAACATTGCAAGCAGAGATCTAGGTTTAAATTTCTTGATTGATGATTGGTATGCAAATGATGTGTGATCTTAGGGTCAAAAATTGGGGTATGACAGATGCCCCTATTTAAGTTTCTTCGATTTGGAGATACGATGATTGGAAATCTTCGTTTTGACAAAAATCGAAGAGACTTAAATATATAAAACACAATTTTTGATCCTAAGATGCAATGCAATGTTAATGAATGCATGTAATGATAATAGAGCGTGACAACACTGGGGAGTAACTGGTGATCCACTGGGGAAAACAAATGTCTTGCTATAACTCCGCTGGGGAAACAAATGTCTTAGAAACTCCACTGGGGAAAGCAAGACTTTGTTGGAGAGACGGAACTTTGGTGGAGAAAGAAACTTCTCTGGGGAAGACACTTCACGTCAGAGAGGTTATAGCATCCTCTTTCACTGGGGATGAGAAAAGGGGATCATCCTCTTTCACTGGGGATGAGAAAGTAGGCATTAGAATGCCAATCTTCTGTTAACAGAAATCAGATCATCGTACCACTGATAAAGAGATGTACCGCCGTACCACTGACGATAACACATACCAACGTTCCAATGGAGGCATTGAAGAGAAATACACTACCGTACCACTGATGTCATGAAAAGAGATATACCACCGTACCACTGATGATAACACATACCCACGTTCCACTGAAGGTGAACTACCAACGTCCCACTGGAGGTAGAAGGAGATGTACATCGACGTACCACTGACGATGAAGATAACAAAATACACCAACGTTCCACTGGAGGTGAACTACCAACGTCCCACTGGAGGTAGAAAGAGATATACATCGACGTACCACTGACGATGAAGATAACAAAATACACCAACGTTCCACTGGAGGTGAACTACCAACGTCCCACTGGAGGTAGAAAGAAATATACATCGACGTACCACTGACGATGAAGATAACAAAATACACCAACGTTCCACTGGAGGTGAACTACCAACGTCCCACTGGAGGTAGAAAGAGATATACATCGACGTACCACTGACGATGAAGATAACAAAATACACCAACGTTCCACTGGAGGTGAACTACCAACGTCCCACTGGAGGTAGAAAGAGATATACATCGACGTACCACTGACGATGAAGATAACAAAATACACCAACGTTCCACTGGAGGTGAACTACCAACGTCCCACTGGAGGTAGAAAGAGATATACATCGACGTACCACTGACGATGAAGATAACAAAATACACCAACGTTCCACTGGAGGTGAACTACCAACGTCCCACTGGAGGTAGAAAGAGATGTATCGCCGTACCACTAACGATAACACATACCCACGTTCCACTGAAGGTATGAAGAAGGCATACCACCGTACCACTGATGATATAAAAGAGATGGTGTACAAAGATGACATAATCAAGCATGTCCCAAACTGAACACCAGAGCAGAAACTGCTATCAATCTTTTGATGGCTTCAAAAATATATGATACCCAACACTAGGGAACATTGAAGCTGAGAGAACACTGTAGTTGAGTTCTAAACCAAACTCGAACCAGGCCAAAGGTATATTGAGTGTAATACGTTCTTCTGCATATGAATACATCAACATATCCATTCCTTGTAATGCACTCATGAATCAAAGTAAAAATTCTTTTATAATTTTCAAAAGGATTTTGTTGAAATCAATTTTCTCTTTGTTTCAAAAATTACTATCAACAATAAATGACATTTTGAGAGATATGGAAGAAATAAGATTGCCAAATGAAAAGGTAAAGGCTCAAACTTTCTTAATAGAATGGTAGCCTGCAAAAGGCAAGACCCCATGGATTAATACAAAGTTTGGAAAGTGGTAATTTTATGGAAAAGATACATTGAAATGTAATGACCCCATCCTCTCTCTCAACTGGGAATTCCTGAGCAAAGGCTTCCGTTGAAAAGTGTTGGACTTCTTCATGATAAACAGATGACTGCTGATGATCAAGTCTTGTCTGATGTAGTTACTTGCCATGAATCCCTAACTTTTGCCTGGACCGCCCTTTCGGGTTTTCAGTCCACCGGGTATTTTATTCTGTTTATGTCTCTAATTTTTGCCTGGACCGCCCTTTCGGGTTTTCAATCCACCGAGACGCTCTTTTTTGCCTAAGCCGCCCTTTCGGGTTTTCAACTTAGCGAGCTGTTCTTTTATTATTTAGGCGAAGTATTTCTTGACTACATCAGCATTCACGGGACGTGGGAGCTCCTCTCCATCCATAGTTGCAAGAATTAATGCACCGCCAGAGAAGGCTTTCTTAACAACATATGGTCCTTCAAAATTAGGAGTCCACTTGCCCCTTGAATCAGAGGTGAAAGACAAGATCCTTTTGAGCACGAGGTCGCCTTCTCTGAATACACGAGGTCGAACCTTCTTATCAAATGCTTTCTTCATTCTTTTCTGATATAACTGACCATGGCATAAAGCCGTCATTCTCTTTTCTTCTATCAAATTCAATTGATCAAACCTGCTCTGACACCATTCAGCCTCAGATAACTTGGTTTCCATTAAAACTCTCAGTGATGGAATCTCAACCTCAATGGGGAGCACTGCTTCCATACCATAAACCAAAGAAAAGGGAGTTGCCCCTGTTGAAGTACGGACAGATGTACGGTACCCATGCAAAGCAAATGGGAGCATCTCATGCCAGTCCTTGTACGTGACAACCATCTTTTGCACTATTTTCTTAATGTTCTTATTTGCTGCTTCAACAGCTCCATTCATCTTTGGCCTATAAGGCGAAGAGTTGTGATGTTCAATCTTGAAGCTTTCACACAATTCTCTCATCATGCTATTGTTCAGATTCGAGCCATTATCAGTAATGATCTTGCTCGGTACACCATATCTGCAGATGATGTTGTTCTTGATAAATCTGACCACAACTTGCTTTGTTACATTAGCATATGAAGCAGCTTCTACCCACTTGGTGAAGTAATCGATTGCTACCAGGATGAATCGATGTCCATTCGAAGCCTTGGGTTCAATCATGCCAATCATATCAATACCCCACATAGAGAAAGGCCATGGAGAGGAAATAACATTGAGAAGTGTCGGAGGCACATGAATCTTGTCAGCATACACTTGACATTTGTGACACTTCTTTACAAACTTGTAGCAATCAGATTCCATTGTCAACCAATAGTAACCTGCTCTAAGCATCTTTTTAGCCATCGAATGTCCATTGGCATGGGTACCAAAAGAACCTTCATGAATTTCATGCATCAACATGTCTGCTTCGTGTCTATCCACGCATCTGAGCAAAACCATGTCATAATTTCTTTTATACAAAACATCAGCATTGATGAAGAAACTACCAGCCAATCTCCTCAAAGTTTTCTTGTCTTTATTTGATGCCCCAAGTGGGTACTCTTGAGTCTGAAGGAAGTGCTTAATATCGAAATACCAAGGCTTTTCATCTGTTGCTTCCTCAACTACAAATACATGAGCAGGTCTATCAAGACGCCTGATTGTAATCTGAGGTTCCTCATTATGGAAATTCACTTTGTACATGGAAGACAATGTGGCTAATGCATCAGCCATCTGATTCTCATCTCGAGGGATGTGGTGGAATTCAACTTTGTTGAAGAATGTCAATAGCCTTCTGGCGTAATCTTTGTAAGGAATTAAACCAGGATGACGAGTTTCCCATTCTCCTTTAATCTGATTAATCACAAGCGCAGAGTCTCCATAAACATCAAGAATCTTAATTCTCAGATTAATGGCCTCTTCAAGTCCCATGATGCAAGCTTCATACTCAGCAATATTGTTTGTACAGTCAAAACATATCCTTGCAGTAAAAGGAACATGTGATCCATGTGGAGTGATGATAATGGCGCCAATTCCATGGCCATGAATATTAGAAGCTCCATCAAAAATCAAACCCCATTTGGATTCAGGATCCGGCCCTTCTTCTGGCAATGGTTCATCCCAATCTTGAGATCTCAAATACATTATATCTTCATCTGGGAAGTCCATCTTGATAGACTGATGCTCATCAATTGGTTGGTGAGCGAGGTACTCTGCCAACACACTTCCTTTCACAGCTTTCTGAGCTCGATATTCAATATCATATTCTGATAGCAACATTTGCCAGCGAGCAATCCTTCCAGTTAATGCAGGTTTCTCAAATACATACTTAATTGGATCCATTTTGGAGATCAATAGGGTGGTGTGGTTCAACATATACTGTCTTAGTCGGCGAGCAGCCCACACCAAAGCACAGCAAGTTTTCTCAAGCAGCGAGTATCTTGTTTCGCACTCGGTAAACTTTTTGCTAAGGTAGTATATTGCATACTCTTTTCGACCAGACTCGTCATGCTGACCCAACACACATCCCATTGAGTTTTCAAGCACTGTGAGGTACATAATTAGAGGTCTTCCCTCAACTGGAGGGAGCAAAATGGGAGGTTCAAGCAGATATTCTTTGATGTTGTCAAAAGCTTTCTGACAATCTTCATTCCACACACATCCCTGATTTTTCTTTAAAAGCTTGAAGATCGGCTCACAGGTAGCAGTCATATTGGAAATGAACCTGGAGATATAATTCAGACGTCCGAGGAAACCTCTCACTTGTTTTTCAGTCTTTGGTGCTGGCATTTCCTGAATTGCTTTGACTTTATCAGGATCTACTTCAATTCCTCTCTGACTGACAACAAAACCCAATAACTTTCCAGAACGGACACCAAAAGTGCATTTGTTTGGATTTAAGCGGAGACGATACTTTCTCAAACGCTGAAACAACTTTAAAAGATCCTCCATGTGCCCCTCCTCTGATTGGGACTTGGCAATCATGTCATCCACATAAACCTCAATTTCTTTGTGCATCATATCATGAAAAAGAGTAGTCATGGCCCTCTGATATGTCGCACCAGCATTCTTCAACCCAAAAGGCATCACTTTGTAACAGAATGTCCCCCATGGCGTGATAAAAGTTGTTTTTTCCATGTCTTCAGGTGCCATCTTAATCTGGTTATATCCTGAAAAACCATCCATAAAGGAGAAAACTTCAAACTTTGCAGTGCTATCTACCAACATATCAATGTGAGGTAGAGGAAAATCATCTTTCGGACTGGCTTTATTTAAATCTCTGTAATCCACACACATGCGAACTTTTCCGTCTTTCTTCGGAACAGGCACAATATTGGCAATCCATTGAGGATATACAGAAGTGACAAGGAAACCTGCATCTATCTGTTTCAAGACCTCATTCTTAATCTTTTCTGCCATATCAGGATGACTCCTTCTTAACTTTTGCTTGACAGGAGGACATTCTGGTTTCAACGGCAAACGATGCTCCACAATATCGGTGTCCAACCCAGGCATATCTTGGTAGGACCACGCAAAAATGTCAACATACTCTTTAAGAAGCTCTACCATCCTCTTCTTAACATCTTGACCAAGCAGCGCCCCAATCTTGACTTCCTTTTTATCCTTTTCAGAACCCAAGTTGATGACTTCCAATGGCTCTTTATACGGCTGAATGGTGTCTTCCTCGTGCTCAAGCAGTCGGGAAATCTCATCAGGAATACATTCATCACTCTCTTCTTCCGCCTCATACACAGGACACTCGAAGTTAGGAGAGGGCGCAGGGTCATTACTTTCAACGGTTTTATTGATTAATCTGCACAAATGATTATTATTTCAGGAAAAGGAAAGATATATGCAACATGTAATCGTGCAGATTATGAAAACATTTTTTAAGGTTTTTTGTGTTACCACTTTCCAGAAAAAGCAAAAAGATAAAAAGCATTTATATGCAGAAACAAAATGACTTTTATTGATGATTTTAATGTTTAAAACAAACAGAAAACAGCCCCAACAACTTCACTTTCATCTTGGGCAGAATGAAAGGATTTTGAAAAACATAAAAGCAAATTACTTTGAGACATGAGTACACTCAGGAATGTCAATGGTGATCCAGTTCTTAATCATCTTTCCATGGGTCACAAAGCTTGGCACTTCTGGCTCTGGTTCATCTTCAACAATAGCGTTCACCTCTGGAAGAGTCGGATGTAGAAACCCAGCACTATGAAACATCTCTTGATAAGGACGAAAAGCAGATTCAGACTTCATCACAGATTTGTCTGAGGCAGAAAATCCCAGACCAGCTCTATTCCTGTTCTCTTGAAGACTCACCACTTGTCCCCAGACTCCTGAATGTCCATTCTGAACCACCAGTTGAGCATCTTTGAAGGAGGCAATGGAAGCTTCATCCTTTTTGAATTCATCATTAACAGACAGGGCTTGGAATGCAGTCCCAATGACCACTTCATCAGCTTCTATGGTACGGAACGAAGAGAGATGACTAATCAGCAAAGCTTGTTCTCCATTCACAACGACCATCTTTCCATCTTTCACAAATTTCAACTTTTGGTGAAGAGTTGAAGTGACTGCCCCAGCCTCATGGATCCACGGGCGTCCCAATAGGCAACTGTATGCAGGGAAAATATCCATCACTTGAAAAGTAATCTTGAAGACAAATGGTCCAATACCAATAGGCAGATCAACCTCTCCAACCACTGATTTCTTCGATCCATCAAAAGCCTTGACGATCACATTGCTAAATCTCATTGGTGTGCCACCATAAGACAGCTTGGCAAGAGTGGATTTTGGCATGACATTCAGAGATGATCCAGTATCGATCAACACATTGGACATTGAATCCTCTTTGCAACTGACAGAGATGTGCAAAGCCAAATTATGATTTCTTCCTTCCTCAGGCAAATCTTCATCACTGAAGCTCAAATTGTTACATGCAGTGATATTGCTCACAACCCCATTAAACTGATCCAGCGTCACATCATGATCCACAAAGGCTTGATCAAGTATTTTCATCAGAGAATCCCTATGAGCAGGAGAATTCGCCAGCAGCTCCATTATAGAAATCTTGTACGGAGTGCGATGCAGCTGATCCACGATCTTATAATCACTCATCTTGATAAGCTTTAAAATCTCATCCATCTCCTTTTCTGAAGATGACCCAGCATTCACTTTTGTCGCATCATTGTTGTTCACAGGCACTTGAGTAGAATTCCTCTGGACATCCACAACTGTTTGGGGCTGAGTAAAAACTCGTCCGCTTCTAGTCACTCTACTAACATCTGCTATATTCTCAACAGAAGACAGAGACTTAATCTCGACTTCTTTTCCAGCTTCCAGCATGGTGGCATTATATCTGTACGGTACAGCTTTATCAGAACTATAAGGTACAGATCCAGGCAAACATATCACAAGAGGTTCCACAGCAGCTTTGCCATAATAACCAATCTCTACACATTCCGGGATTTCAAAGCATGGTTCAATCACATTGACATCATCTTCATCTCTATCCCTCAAAATCTCAATGAGCCTTTGATCTATCATCTCTTGCAAGTCTCTTCTCACAACGTAACATCCTCGAGGATTAACTGAGCAAATCCTACAAGCAGCATGATTATGCTCATAATGACTGTATTCACACAGAGTGGCATGCATCTCTACCAATGATCCTCTGATGTGTTCCACACGATAAATCTTATACTTCCCAGGGCATCCATATACCATATTCACAGCAGACGCTTCATGAGTTGGCAACGGATTGTTCTTCACATTTGGACCAATATCACGGAAAGAAAGCATTCCAGAACGGACCAATCTCTGAACTTCATTCTTCAGGGGCCAACAGTTTTCCAAATCATGCCCAGGAGCATTCTGATGAAAAGCACAAGTGGCATCAGCCTTGTACCACCAAGGGAGTTTCTCTGGAACAGGAGGTGGTGACCTTGGTTGAACCAGCTTCTTATGAATTAGAGCAGGATACAGTTCAGTGTATGTCATAGGAATAGGATCAACATTAACTCGAGGATACGGATTCCGCCTTGCTGGTTGTTGATTAACAGGAGCTACAGGCACTGAATTCACAACAGGAGTTACTGACGCCACTTGTTGAGATTGATTCCTGACTCGACTATTCCTCCCATGAGAAACAGCATTGGCATCTGACTCTTTCTTCTTTTGGAATGAAGAACCGTACTTCTTCGCACCACCAGATGAATTTTCATTTCGAACCAAACGACCTTCTCGCACAGCTTCTTCTAATCTGACACCCATACCCACCATTTCGGTGAAGTCTACAGGAGCACTAGCAATCATCTTCTCATAATAAAACGGACCAAGAGTCTTCAGAAAAATCTTAGTCATCTCTTTTTCTTCCATCGGAGGAATCACTTGGGCGGCAACCTCACGCCATCTCTGAGCATATTCCTTGAAGGATTCCTTCTCTTTCTGCATCATAGCTCGCAATTGATCCCTATCAGGAGCCATGTCCACATTATATTTGTATTGCTTCACAAACGCTTCAGCCAAGTCATTGAAAGTGCGAATATGGGTGCTATCAAGGCCCATATACCACTTAGAAGCAGCTCCAGTCAAACTGTCTTGGAAATAATGGATCAACAGACGTTGATCATCAGTATGAGTGGACATCTTCCTTATATACATCACCAGGTGCGCCTGAGGACAGGAGTTTCCTTTGTACTTCTCAAATTCAGGCAGTTTGAACTTAGCAGGTACTTTCACATTAGGAACAAGGCAGAGATCATGCACATTCTTTCCAAACAGTTCTTTCCCACGCAAGGCTTTCATCTCTTTTTGCAGTTCTTCAAACTGATCTTGGAAACCATCCATTCTATCATGAATTTCACTTGGAGCAGCATCATAAATGGGCTCTGGGACAAAAGGACCAGTATGAACAATAGGAGAGGTGTTGACCATAACAGGAGTCAACGGGCGAGTCATCTCAGGAACAGACAAATAACCTTCAGGCATGCCCCAGGGATATCCATTAGGCATTCGTTGCTGAGTAGCACCAACAGGAATAGCAGGAATGGTTGTAGCAGCAATGTCAGAAATCACAGTGGTCTGACCCTGAGCTTGGGCATTGGGAGGAAGAACCTGATTCTGATTCTGAGTTTGATTCTGAGCAGCCATCAATGTCTCAACCAGAGCAGTGAGACGATCCACACCAGATCTCAAAGTAACAACCTCTTCACGTAGCTCACGATTCTCTTGTTCAAGACCTTCCATCTTCTTCTTGCAGTTAGCTCGAGTATTATACCGGTGAGACAGCTTGATTCTGTATGAAGAACACTGAATAAGACCTCGGGAATACTTTCGGAAGCAGGACCAAAATGCAGAATGATGCATGAAATGCAATGCAAATGATCTTTATTTTGGTTTTCCAGGAACTTTTAAGACATTAATTGTAAACATTAGTAAAAAACATCATAAAACATAACAATATTCTTTCATTAATCATGGAAAAGCATACAAAAGGATTCAGAGATCCAAAATTACAAAACAAAGGAAAAAGCTAAAAACTAGAAGGGAACACTTCTGACGAAGATCCAACTCCTCTCTGCAGCTTCCTACGGAGCTTCTCCAATTCATCTTCATAAAAGGCTTTCAAATGAGCATTCTCGACCAGCAGCTTATCAGCAACTTCTTTCCATGCAACTGAATCTTCTTGTGGTCTCTTTCGCTTTTCACCATGTTGTTGAAGCAACTCTTCTTGATGACGAATCTGATCTTCCTTTTCCATCAACCAACCATCTTGGATATCAAGCATTTCATCTTTTTCTTTCAAGTGTATCTTCAACTCTTTGTTCTCAAACTCCAAAGCATCTCTTTCCGCTCTCAACTTAGCCACGAGCTCTAGATGTTCTTCACTACTTTCAACAGGAGTAGTGAGAGACAATGGTGGAGCAATGGGTAGAGAAGGCTCTTCGAGTAAATAAGGCATCTGAAAAGTATGAGCTCTAGCTTGAACCCAATCAGTGTAGTCTTTGAGAGCAACACATTGTTTCGTTCCCAAATGTCTCTTCCTATCAACATGGTGCCAAGCACGCACAAACCGATTTCTCATATCCGAATTTCCATCTTGATTAAGATAGAAGATTCCTGACACAAGGATGCTAGCAGGTCGCTCCTTCATGGGGTAACAAAATTGACGCCTTGCAAGAATGGGGTTGTAGGTAATTCCTCCTTGTATACCAAGAAGAGGTACATTAGGGAATTCTCCACAACTATCAATAATCTCACCAATGTCATAAGCAGGATTGTACCAATGGATATTCCCATTAGTAAGAGGCATGATTTTCTGAGACCATGAGAGACCATCAGGATTGTTCAGGAAACTCTTAGCTTGAGGTAAGTGAGAAATAAACCACTTATAGAGCAAAGGAGTGCAACAATTGATAAGTCCACCTTTCTTATCATTCCTATGGTGAATGGAATGATAAGTATCCCCAAGCAAAGTAGGCACAGGATTCCCAATCATGAAAATCCGAATAGCATTAACATCGACAAAATGGTCAATGTTGGGAAAGAGTATCAAACCATAGATGAGCAAGGCCAGAAATGTCTCAAAAGCAATCATACTTCCTTTACTAGCCAACATAGAAGCCTTTCCAATCAAGAACTTAGAAGTCAACCCCCAAATTCCTCCTTTTTTGGTCATGTTTGCTTTTACATCTGATATTTTTAAATGAAGGAGTTCTGCTATCTCATCAACCTGAGGCTCTTTCTCCAAACCACTAAACGGTATGTCATCCGTAACCGGTAAACCAATCCAATAAGAATACTCCTCCAAAGTGGGCATAAGCTGATAATCAGGAAAGGTGAAACAATGATAAACCGGGTCATAAAACTGCACAAGAGTCTCAAGAATCCCTTTTTCCACTTTAGTCTTCAAAATAGAAATCAATTTCCCATAACGACTTTTGAAGTTGTCAAGATTAGGAACCAAAGTTGCTAGCTCTTTCAATTCCTTTGCACTTGAATTTCTGAAAGTGTACTTCTTGATGCTTCTCTTTTGATCCATGGTACCTGTTATGTTTACAAAAAATGTCTCTAAGTTCCTTGAAAACCATTTGTGAATGTTATTTTTTATGAATGCATGAATGCATGGTTTATGCACCAATCACAATCAAGAGCACACAAGATCACATCAAATCACACAAAATCATACAGTCCAGGTTCAAAGGTTCGACGTCACGAGCATGGAGCCATGGGTCTACCCATCCCACAAGGAGTGATCTAGGGAAGTTTGTACCTGCCAATCGGGTTCTACAAAGGTTCCCAGAGTTTTCAATCTTCTATCGGATATTACCGGCACGCACAATTGCTCATGGGCGCCAATAATATGCCTAAAAAGACCTCGTCTGAGCGTAGTATCGCATGACAACAAGCTCAAATTGGTACTTGATCTTGTTTCTGCACTACATCCTAAAAAGGCTTAGATTGGTTAAAAAGGGTTCTAGGCCATTCAGCTTCTACGGACACTCACTATTGAAAGTAATAGCGTTATCACGATGGTTCGTAACAACCTCTACTACCTTCCATGAGGCCTCCACTGATTGGGGTTCCACCATATGACGCTCATGGTAAGGATTGCTCCTGACATGCGACTATTGGTCTTACCACCTCCTATCTCAAGTTACTCACCAAAGTCCGGTTTAGAACTTTATCTCATCACAGAGGAACCATCGAGCACCAAAAAGAAAGAAAAAAAAGAAAATAAACAAACAAAGCACACAATAATATATACAAATACAAAACACACAGATAAACAAAAATAGGCTTAACACACTTAAAACTGGATCCCCAGTGAAGTCGCCATTTTTCTGTAGCGGGGAAAATCTGATATCGAAGCCATGGGATTGACTCGAATCAATATTCCGTTTGAAATCGCCACCGCGCTTTATTTTTTTCAAAGGAAAAGGGAAAAGAACGAAAAACCCAAAGTTTTGTTTTTAAAACAAGAAAGAGATCTCAGGTACGGGTGTTGATTATATGAGGGGAAGGTTTAAAGCACCCCTCATATCTGTGGTACTCCACAGGAACCTTTTTGAAAATCTGTGTTGTGTGTGTGCTAAAAAAAACGGTTTGTTTTATTTTTAAAATAAGCTCGGCAAAGCGTTAAGCTTTGGGCCTACATACCTCCTCGGTGCAATGGAGAAGTCAGAGCTAATGTAGTTCCGCTTTTGGGAAAAACGTTTTAAAAACGAATAAACACTTTGGTGTCGTTAGAGAGAAATACTCAGCCATTGATTTTGAGCATGAGAACAAACAAGTTCTTTGCATCGCAAATGAAAGAAGGGCTCCAACTCGGATAAAATCAACGAGTATGCCACTAGCTCTCTCACGCGGAAAAGATCTCGTTATTATCAATCAATTTCAAAATCGTGGGGTATAACCACTCGTTTCGACAGTTAACGGTGTCTAAACTTTTGAAGAAAAGCCACTAAGGGCGAAAGATATTTTTAAGAAAAAGGTTTTGAAAAGATTTGCAAACATAAGAATATTTTGGAAAAAGGGAGAAGATTTTGAAAATTTAAGAATGGGAGGAGATGAAGAGGCTAACCTAATGCATAAAATAAAAGCTAAGGAAAGAAACGGTCTAACCGAATAAGAAGCCAACACTTGACATTAAGAGCCAAGGTAATTTTCCCATCCTTTGGATTTATCAATACCAACACATTAACACTTGGGGATCCAGATGAACTTATTATCTTAGCACCATTTTTTCATTAAGCACATTAAGATTCTGACAAAAATTGGGCAGAGTAACGGCTGTTTTTGGGTAAAATCCTTATCTCAATGCCTTGGAATTAACCATCAAGGGCTTTCAAGGAAATACCTGCACACATAAACATACAACAGAACAATGCCAGACAGACAGAACAATCACAGGATAGTAATAGAATGAGTCCAAAGGTACTAGGTCCATAAGTCCGAATCTCCAAATTGCTAGGGATAGTAACTGATAGTCCAAAGAGAACCTTATGTATTTTTTAGATTTTGGTTATTTATTAGTGTTTTAGCGAAAAAATAAAGTATGGTCCAAGTGGACAAAGAGAAAATGACAGAAAGTAAATATGATGAAATGATAAAGTAAAGCGATAAAGCGAAAAATATAAAGAGCGGTAATATAAAGAGCGGTAATATAAAGAACGATATAGTAAAGGTGCGGAAATTAAAGTTAGTTGTTAAATGTTAAAGATAACCATCTTGAAGCTTGTCAAGTATGTTATCAAAGTTAGTAGGAGATCAATGGTGAGTGAATGATGTACTCGGATTTAAAGTCAATGGGGCTTATCAGAAGCTTGATAAAATCATAGCGACTACACGATAAAAACCTCCACAAGTCTTAAATCAACCGCATACAATTCTCTTCCATATTTGATCTTTTTTTATTCGGGACACGAAATATTGCGCTATGTTAAGCAGATCGCCAAGTGATTTATATAGAAATCACCCTACAACGAGGCCGGTCAAAACTTTATGTGCTAATGCATGCGAGAAGAACGATATGTAGATCGTTTTCCGAAAGCAATACCGCACGAAAAGAAAATAGGTGAGTGATCTAGTCTTTACCAAGAATCCATAAGAATTCTCAAGGCATTAAGACTTTCATCGACCAAAATAAAAAGAAGTAAAAGATGGAACCACATTAAAAGCTCCTTTCATCCATAATTTCAATCACTTAATATTGCGGATTTGGATTCTCATCCTATCAACGCCCTAAGTCCATTGAAATTAGAGAGAAATTAGGCCTCTAACTTGTGATTCAAAGAAAATATCAAAAGAATGGAGTAGAAGATGAGTTAGAACCAAAAACAAGTCAAAAACCACGAAAATAAGCATTCTGCCCAGATGTAAATCGATTTGCACAGAGTGTAAATCGATTTGCATAACTCTGTTTTCAAAATCTGCGCAGTTTTCAGTTATGTAAATCGATTTGCACAAGATGTAAATCGATTTGCACAACACAGTTTTCAAAAAAACAGCAAATAAAGAGAAGAAAACTTGTTTAAACATAAAACCAAACACCTTGTGATCTTGGATCAATTTGTGCACGAAAATGTATCAATTAAGCAAGCAAATCTCATCAATGTAGCACCAAAGGTGCATCAAGCATAAACAACAATGGATCACATCTTGAATTATGGATTGGATCTAGAATTTTACCAAATCTTTCACAAACTTTGAATCTTCTTCAAGAACACACAACCACAAGCCTTGATCTATCACAATTGATGAAGAAAAGTAGTGTTTATGTTGAGGTTTAGCTCTAAATTAGTGAGGTTCAAGATGTGACTCACTAATTTGTGTGGAAGAAAAAGAGCTTTGAGTGATGGGTTTGGAAGAGGTGAGGAGAGAATTTGCAATAAGTTTCTTGGCTATCAAAGCTTGAAAAATGAAGAGGGGAGTGCCTCAATTTATAGCACTTAGGCTTGGGAAATTTTGTGGCTTGGAGTTAGGATTGGAAAATAGAATTAGGCTTGGAAAAGTGATTTGGAGCCAAAAATGAAATCCAATGGTCTTGATGCAATCACATGAGGGTACATGATTAGATGATGTAGGAAATCAAATGTAAGAACCAAGTCATGCTTCCCATGCTTGCAAATGATGTCAACACTTCAAAAAGCTGAAATTTGCCTTCATTTTTCCAAATTCGTGCTGGTGCAATCGATTTGCACATTATGCAAATCTATTTACATGGCTGAAAAAAGGCAAAATCTGGGGCAAAAACAGTTATGCAAATCGATTGCTGTCTTATGCAAATCGATTTGCACTGATGGCAGAAGCAAATCTGGTGCAGAAACAGTTGTGTAAATCGATTTACACCTTATGCAAATCGATTTGCACAGTGAAAATGTTGAAAAAATGCTCCTTTGATGGGTATTTTGACTTGGTACCTACAAAACACAAACATACAAGAGCACAAGGCAATATTTTTGGTATTTTGGTTAGTAAAACAATATACACAAACTAAAACATGGGTGCTCGATGATTCCTTTGCAGATGAATTGAGCACAACATTGCAAGCAGAGATCTAGGTTTAAATTTCTTGATTGATGATTGGTATGCAAATGATGTGTGATCTTAGGGTCAAAAATTGGGGTATGACAGAAACATGTCGCATCAGAATGAGGACATTCCGAAATACGATGTCCCTCTACACCACACCTATAGCACTTGACAGGAGTGTGAGATCCTCCCCCACTCAGTTTCTTGCCATTACCAGTTTTCTGGTTTCCTTTACCATCATACGGTTTCCCACGGAATTGACCTTTCTTCTCATTCATAGCCTTGTAGTAAGAAGCACTCTCCCTACTATCCTCATCATAAATCCGACTCTTATTAACCAACTCCGTAAAACGAGTAATCTGTTGATATCCAATCGCCTTCTTGACATCATGCCTCAAACCATTCACAAACTTCAAACACTTAGATCTTTCCGCATTCATAGTATTGTAGTGAGGACAATACTTGATAAGCTCTTGAAATCTAGCAGCATATACAACAACAGTACCATTCCCTTGCTTCAAATAAAGGAATTCTACCTCTTTCTTTCCACGGCAATCTTCTGGAAAATAGTTTTCCAAGAACGCATCGCGGAAAAGATCCCAAGTAACTTGAGTACCCTCCTCATCAAATCTCTGAGCCATATTGCCCCACCAATCTTCAGCTTCCTTTTCCAGCATGTGAGTACCAAACTGCACTCTCTGAGCATCGATGCAATTCATGACTCGAAAGATTTTCTCAATCGCCTTCAACCAAGCTCGAGCTTTATCTGGCTCATGCTCTCCCTCAAAGGTAGGAGGATTGTTCCTCTGGAACTTCCCCAAAGCACGATACTCATCTTCATCACCATTCCGATTTCCAGCATTAGCTTGAGGAATTTGACCAAGAGATCCAGCCAACATCCTCAATGCATCAGTAATGGCATCATCATTCCTCCCAGCAACCATTGTCCTACGACAACCAACAACCAAAGCAAACAAAACAGTATCGATCGTGTCAGATACACAAATCTAATACAATGGGAATAAAGACATTAACGACTATTGACCAACTGGTCGACCATGCTCTGATACCACTAATGTAACACCCATTTTCTAACCCCAAAATATATCATTCAATCACACAGAGTAAGCATGCATAAAGGAAAAAGGGCATCACATGTTATTTTCATCACAATGAAAATCTAAAACAAAATATTCAATATTCCTAATATGCAAAGATCATATTGTAACACAATGTAAATCTCATGCTTCCATACATTATGCATAAACGCTTGCGGAAAAACAATTGAATTGCTATTAAAAGATTCAATGAATATATCCCATACTATATTCATCTAGCAAATTCCAATTAACATTTAAATCCACATACTAAATTGAAATCCACAATCTTGGCCACATAGCCTTAAACAACATATCTGAGATCTCAAACAAATACATCCGAATATCCAACAAAACATAGGAAATAGGATTATCCAAACATGAGCATAAGTATAAAGAAACCCCCCAAGTGTTACATGATCAGAGCATATGACTTGCTACCTAATCTAATAACAAACTCAGGAACTCCTCGGCTAGATCCTCGGACAAACTACTACTCGTCGGAACCTGCACGTTGTAACACCCTTCTAAACCCCACGGAAATTTATAAAATAATTTTCAGAGTAAAACATGAAAACAAGGGTGCCACAATTCAATTTAAAACAAATTATCATAAATTCATTGTCATGCTTTCACTAAGGAACCATATGTCATAATACATACACATCTCATGTTTACACAGCGGAAAATTCATCATACGGATAAGCATAACATCATCTATGCAATATCCCACATAATCTAATACAATAACAACACGATAGAGTATCATCATAAAACTCTAATCTAACGTTCCCCCAGTGTTACAATATCAGAGCATGACACCTGACACTACACTAATACACCGACTTATGAGCTAATCCTCACCAAGTCGAAAGCAGCTATCCTCAATCTGAAAATGTCAACAGTAAGGGTGAGTCTCATCACAGTTAACAAATATTATTGCATCTTAAATAACAACACATCATAGTTATATTATTCACCCAATTCATCATATTCAGATTATCAGGAACATCCATCATTTACACAAACGTCAACAAAACACATCTTTCAAACAGATAAGCATACTCAACATCATTTCAACAAAAACACACAACCAACACATCATCAATATTTATAACACTGGAATACTTCCAATCATGTTATAAACGTATGCATATGTATGAACTGACACTATGCATGTGGTACCAAAATTCGTGAATCATATTCACAGGACTTCTCTCTGCGATACTGCCCTTCAAGTCGCTCCCACCCCACATGGGCACACGACTAACCTCATCGCTCACACCCCCATGGGCACACGATGACTGCTTACTAATCTCCGCACAATGGGAATTAGTCACCAACGATCCACTCATCAACGGGATCCAATGTAAATGATTTATGAATGAATGCACACATATCACATACTGATATCATCACCGATCCGATGCTTAACATCGTCTCCTTTCATCCCACCAATATCATCACAAACAAGTATGTACATGTCCAAGCATCATTCAATCATTCACATGCATTCACCACAATCAACATATTAATATTAACAGCATATTAATATTCACAATTCATCAATCATCATCATATAGTTCTCAACAATCATCACATCGTAATGTTTTCAACATAGCATGTATTTAACATACCTCATCACATATATGTACAATACATCAATCACCAAGAAATAAAATCATATTTAAAAATAATTGGATTCACGCCTCATTCCATCATTTAAAACATAGGCTATCTCATAAGATTCATCGTGCTCGAAACGGCACTAAAAACAGGCCTACGGTTCGAAAGTTACTCATCATTTAACTTTTCAAGAAAACAACTAACGCTACAGCACGCGGCGCAACCAAGACTTCGCGGCGCGACCTGAAGCACACAAACAAGTTCGCGGCGCCAACCTATGCACGCGGCGCGATACGAGCAAACATGTACGCCTTCGCGGCGCCAACACAGGTACGCGGCGCGACCTGTGCGTATCACAATTTCCTGTCATTCTGCCCACCTGTTCGCGGCGCCAACCCTGTGCACGCGGCGCGAACCGGCGATTTCAGAAACCCCAACCTGCAGAAAACAGCATTCTACACATTCCAAACTCACCCAATTCATACCAGTACGAACCTAGGGAAATCGAATGCACAAACAACACGAAAAACACCTCATAATACATCAATCACACATCAATTGGGACCAAAACAACATAGGTATCATGGATTCAAACATAGGGATCAAACATCATACAATTCGACTAAATCCCTAAATCTATCATATAATCCAATTGACTCAACAACATCCCTAATCAATATTATTATCTAAGAACACGATAATAGATGATAACCGGAGAGTCCCCCCTTACCTTAGCCAAAGATTCTTGATTGGTCTCTCCCTCCATTGCTCCTCTTCACGTACCAGCTTCCCAATCCCTCATCTCCTTTGCTCTGCTTTTCACGTTCCTTTTCTTATTCTCAATTCCTTATTATTTTATAAAATAACCTTTAATTGGAATAAGACCTTTACTAACATAACACCCCCTCATTCCTTAACGTCACACATGGCCCAACACCATAAACCATCATTTTCCAATTAAATTCTACAAATCACCAATAATTCTAATTATTAAATTAAATTTCCATTTAAATTAAAAATTAAAATATACGGGTGTTACAACTCTCCCCCACTAAAAGAGTTTTCGTCCTCGAAAACATACCTCAAGTAACCAGCTCGTATAAGAGTCCTCCACCTGACTCTCCAGCTCCCAATTAACATTACCATCGGTCAATCCTCAAAAATCCATCTGGCATAACCAACAGGAAACATGTTTCATACGTTCAAATTCCAGTTCTTACGTCGCACTTGACTATCCAAAAGTATACCACTCGCTATAGCTCCAAAAAGGTCAACAACAACAGAACATTGAGGTACAACCTACACAATACGCTCATCCACTGAGTAATACAATTACACAATCTATAGTATGATCACACTGATCAACACTGCAGTAATTGCATACCATCTACCAACATACCAACCTTAGACATACTCTTCCATCTGAGCGATAAAATAATACTTACACTTTTCACCAACTGCTTCCTTCAAGAACTCAATACTCATATTCTCATACCATTGAATTCCAATTATCTGACTCCTCCTAAGTTACTCAAGCAATTATCCAACACGTTACATTCCGCTCTTTTTTTTTTTTTCCGCACTACTCTGATTACTCATCACCATCATCTATACCAAATAGATTTATGAGTTTTACCCGATTCCGACTCTCTTTACTCATTCGTTTCAAGAATCATTCTTCATCATTCATGGTACCAATTTACCACTCAATAATACTTACTCGCACTCAAAAACAAATTCTTGAGTTTTTACATCTATTAAACATCCCGGCCATCGGAACGAGTGCACACAAGTAATTATAATCACGCTCATCAGTCTCAATACGACATTTCTTACAAAACAACTCAATTTGAGTTTCGCTCTTTTCTAAGAATTAAATCAATTTCTCCCTTCATAGAGTATAATTCCTCATTATATATGGAATCTACAATAACCCCTTAACAACAACACAAAATTATTACAACGTCATATAGCATCAACTCTTCGTTTTAATTTCGCCGGGTACATACTCGTTAACTACGTACAACCGTAATAACATATTCATCATCTCGGCAATTATTCAAAAGAGTTATAATTTTCGACACGACATCCTTACATCCACTGGATTCCAAATCCAACATATAGATCAACACATATGTTCTATGTAGGCTTCCGACATATTAATTCCTTTACTGCCCGCGAGTAGTACTCATAACACTACTCCACATCACACTTTCGCTGCGCGACTCTGATTACCCGTCTTAAGTCATCATCCACCATGTTGCACTCTTTCATATTCACTTCTTCATAAGTTCACACAACATAGTGAGTGATTATTCTCACGGCTTAGTATTCATCACATCTTAAACCATTAAGGTAACAAAACAAGCTTATCTCTTCTATATGATTACATCTACTACCAACAAGAGATTTAGGGTGATCAAGTCCTAAATTTGTCAATATTAGTTGAAAATCATATTTAAGCATAAACCGTCGTTACTACATAATAGTGTCCATTTTCCGAGTTTGCACCCAAACTCATTAACATCTTCATAGTCCAATAATTCACTACGGTGTCCTTATAGAATATCCTTCTAAGGCTCAAAACATCAGTTACACAAATCCAATCACTCAACCTCATTACATCATTTTCGTCGATTCTGAATTCACCGCCTTTACCTTGGTAATTCATAGTCAACCTATCAATCAACTCAACATCATCTTTCTGACCTTCTCTAATCTCTTTAAGAATACCACTAGTCATCTTCTAGCATACTCAATCTAACACTATTAGGAGTGCCTTCACCTACTAACTCAAGTCTCTAAATTGTCCAATTAAATCCAACTCATTCATCATTAGCACCGACATTTTAAAGACTTCTTACGCAACACAATAGCACAACATTCATAACTCGTGGTTTTAATCCAAATTCTATTACATCCTTCACGTCCAAATATCATCCCACTCGGAATCTCAACAAAGTCTTCCTCACGTCAACAAATGTTAGAAATTCCCTACAATTATTCTTTTATACTTATCGTTACTTTGCCATCACAAATACGATTCCAAGGGTTCTAAAGTTTACTTCACCTTTACTACTAATTTACTCATCCACTAAAATCCATCGGTATTCAAATCATCTTTGTGACCAAACATCTCGTCGACTTATTCATCAACAACATGTTCTACTCCACGTCGTTTCAAACAATCACGGTAGTAGGCATTCCTATTCAACCAGTTTCACACTTCCATAACCGACTTCAGAATCTTTCCTCATAGGGTCACTCTACTGTATTTATAACTCTCCCATAAATTAGAACACAATCCCTCCTCTTCGTAGGTTCAAACGGCACATCAATCCGACACTCGGAACTTAAGATATGAATTTTCCAATCATTGCCCGAAAAAATGCAACACTGACATCATGCAGCGACACTCTATACGATATATCCAAAACTCCTCAATTGGTAAATTCAATTTCTTAAAATTACTCCTCAACAAACCTTCTAATTATTCCTTCGATCCATTCGACACTGACACTGACATCCCGTGCAGTACCAATAAACAAGTCTAGTTATAAGAACAAGAGTAACCGTAACTTCGCCTCTTACCAACGTCATCCTGTCACAATTAATTATCTTACAGCTGTTGCAACCATTTTTATAACAAAGTTCATCTCATTAGCTTTCCGACGCTTCAAACGGAACTCAATTCGGGTGTCCAGAACTCCAGCTATGAATTTTCGAAGTTCTGCGGCTATTCAGCAATTTTCCTGCGTTTCGCTTACGAAATCTCACTCCAAAACTCATTCTCTTCAACTCGATCACATTCCAAACAGCTCCTTATCATATCTCTTCACTTCCAAACATTCTTATAATTTGAGCAACATATCTCATCACCGAAAAGCGATTTCTGGAACATTACGACAGCAATCCTCTTTGCAAACTTGCAGCTGAATCTCTTCCGAGAACTAAAGCTACTCAACTGACATCTTCGCAGCACACCAGCAGAGCTGACACATCGCAACTCTCCAATCTCCTTCTCTTACAATAACTGTCAATTACCTCTAATCACCTTCCTTCAAGATGTTCCAACTCAATTCCCAGTGAAGTCTTAATTCCAAGTCACCTTCAACTCGGGAAACAACAAACTCCGACAACGCTCGCACTGTTTCCAACAACAGCCTACTGAATTAATCTTCTTCAACTGAAACATAACCGAGAAGCGAAGCTTCTCCCCCACTTGTTTCAATTCCACACCTGCAACAAACAACCAAGTACCGACAGTGATTCACTCACATGTCGCGTACCAAGGAATAAAATGCCGACAATATACAACTGTCGCGCAACTCAACTGACTCAACAATTGGCCGGACAGACCGACCTGCTCTGATACCACTATTGTAACACCCTTCTAAACCCCACGGAAATTTATAAAATAATTTTCAGAGTAAAACATGAAAACAAGGGTGCCACAATTCAATTTAAAACAAATTATCATAAATTCATTGTCATGCTTTCACTAAGGAACCATATGTCATAATACATACACATCTCATGTTTACACAGCGGAAAATTCATCATACGGATAAGCATAACATCATCTATGCAATATCCCACATAATCTAATACAATAACAACACGATAGAGTATCATTATAAAACTCTAATCTAACGTTCCCCCAGTGTTACAATATCAGAGCATGACACCTGACACTACACTAATACACCGACTTATGAGCTAATCCTCACCAAGTCGAAAGCAGCTATCCTCAATCTGAAAATGTCAACAGTAAGGGTGAGTCTCATCACAGTTAACAAATATTATTGCATCTTAAATAACAACACATCATAGTTATATTATTCACCCAATTCATCATATTCAGATTATCAGGAACATCCATCATTTACACAAACGTCAACAAAACACATCTTTCAAACAGATAAGCATACTCAACATCATTTCAACAAAAACACACAACCAACACATCATCAATATTTATAACACTGGAATACTTCCAATCATGTTATAAACGTATGCATATGTATGAACTGACACTATGCATGTGGTACCAAAATTCGTGAATCATATTCACAGGACTTCTCTCTGCGATACTGCCCTTCAAGTCGCTCCCACCCCACATGGGCACACGACTAACCTCATCGCTCACACCCCCATGGGCACACGATGACTGCTTACTAATCTCCGCACAATGGGAATTAGTCACCAACGATCCACTCATCAACGGGATCCAATGTAAATGATTTATGAATGAATGCACACATATCACATACTGATATCATCACCGATCCGATGCTTAACATCGTCTCCTTTCATCCCACCAATATCATCACAAACAAGTATGTACATGTCCAAGCATCATTCAATCATTCACATGCATTCACCACAATCAACATATTAATATTAACAGCATATTAATATTCACAATTCATCAATCATCATCATATAGTTCTCAACAATCATCACATCGTAATGTTTTCAACATAGCATGTATTTAACATACCTCATCACATATATGTACAATACATCAATCACCAAGAAATAAAATCATATTTAAAAATAATTGGATTCACGCCTCATTCCATCATTTAAAACATAGGCTATCTCATAAGATTCATCGTGCTCGAAACGGCACTAAAAACAGGCCTACGGTTCGAAAGTTACTCATCATTTAACTTTTCAAGAAAACAACTAACGCTACAGCACGCGGCGCAACCAAGACTTCGCGGCGCGACCTGAAGCACACAAACAAGTTCGCGGCGCCAACCTATGCACGCGGCGCGATACGAGCAAACATGTACGCCTTCGCGGCGCCAACACAGGTACGCGGCGCGACCTGTGCGTATCACAATTTCCTGTCATTCTGCCCACCTGTTCGCGGCGCCAACCCTGTGCACGCGGCGCGAACCGGCGATTTCAGAAACCCCAACCTGCAGAAAACAGCATTCTACACATTCCAAACTCACCCAATTCATACCAGTACGAACCTAGGGAAATCGAATGCACAAACAACACGAAAAACACCTCATAATACATCAATCACGCATCAATTGGGACCAAAACAACATAGGTATCATGGATTCAAACATAGGGATCAAACATCATACAATTCGACTAAATCCCTAAATCTATCATATAATCCAATTGACTCAACAACATCCCTAATCAATATTATTATCTAAGAACACGATAATAGATGATAACCGGAGAGTCCCCCCTTACCTTAGCCAAAGATTCTTGATTGGTCTCTCCCTCCATTGCTCCTCTTCACGTACCAGCTTCCCAATCCCTCATCTCCTTTGCTCTGCTTTTCACGTTCCTTTTCTTATTCTCAATTCCTTATTATTTTATAAAATAACCTTTAATTGGAATAAGACCTTTACTAATATAACACCCCCTCATTCCTTAACGTCACACATGGCCCAACACCATAAACCATCATTTTCCAATTAAATTCTACAAATCACCAATAATTCTAATTATTAAATTAAATTTCCATTTAAATTAAAAATTAAAATATACGGGTGTTACACACGTTATCAACGAAGGATAACATTCAAACAGAAGGGTGAGAATTCAACTTCTTATAGAAAACATATAATGGGAAATGCAACATAAACAAGTTTACATTTCACAATTCACCACTCTTCATAAAAACATGCTTTTATAACCATACAACAAAGTTAACATGTTTCATCATTAAATCACCAAGTTCCATCATTCAAGTAATTATATCTAATTACTAATTCAACAATTATATTCCACTAAGGAAATGCCATATAGTATACAACTATCACATAAAATCCACATTATGCATCACTCATCACATAATCAATCCAAGTCAATCATATTGCAAAATCACACAAAACATTATTCACACCGACACGTGCGACTCAATTGTGACTCTATGCAATATGCATGTGGATCCCATCCGTTATCATTTCCGGTCATGCCGATTGTCTTTCCTCTATAGACTAGATAACCACCTCAAAAGCCTCATTCCGCGTTAAGCTTTCAAATCTCATTCGGCGTTAGATTTGGGACAAGTAAATAACCTTCGCGAGATTACCCAACATTGCCATTTTCAAAGACTCATGCTTGTGTACGTGTGCAACAAAACAAGACTCATGCATTTAAGACGACCTCTCTATCTCTTAAACTACACAATCACATCTTTACAACTTTGCACAACATTACACAACATGACATTCAATCCAATACCAAACATCAATTAGCATTTAGTAATCAATCACATAATTCGCGACATTAACATCTCATAAGGCATTCATGAACAATGATCATACAAGATTCATCCATAACATACACACATAGGTAATGTTATTCCCAATTATCATCATAATTAATTAAACAAGTTCCAATCCATTCTATTCTATCATATAGACAATTATTTAAGCTTCATTATGCTTCAAATGGCACCTAAAATGGAGTTACGGATCAAAAGTTATGACATTTCAAAGTTTGAAAAAAGTTATGTAAAACAGGGTTCGCGGTGCCAACAAAGTTCGCGGCGCGAACTGAGTGAATCAAATCTTCCTGAGTTTCTGCCAAGCAGTTCGCGGCTCGAACAAAGTTCGCGGCGCAAACTGGCGATTTCAGAAAATCCCAAATCATAGAAAACAGCATACGAATTCCATCCCAAATCCCCTAAACTCAACCAATCAAGCTGAAAACATCAACCATCACGAACAACAATAGAATACATGTTATAACCACAAATATAACACATATTATGGATCTTCTAACATCATAACATTATCAAACATTAATTAAAACACATTTCAAATCATAAATTCATGCATTTGTTCATAAACCCTAACTTTTCTATGTTTCCATGAAATTTTAAAGATGAAGAGATAATCACAACAATACACATTACCCAATCATATAGTCTATAAGAACTTGGATTCTAACCCTTACCTCTACTCTTAAATCCACCCTCTTCAAGAAATCTACAAATTCCTTCTTCTTCTCTTCTATGTTCTTCTTCTCTTCTCTACTCTTCTTTCTATCTTTCTATCTAATTTTAGGTTAACTCATAAAATTCCCTTCTAACTCTCATTATCTCATTTGGCTTAACCCATCCACTATTCTCATTCTAATTCCTACTAAGCCCAATAGCTAATCTAATATAATTCTAACATTCATTAATTAGCTAAATAACAGATTACCACAAAATCCAATAATTATTACTCAAACAATAATTAAATAAACACACAACAATACCAATTATCAAATAATCCTAATTAATTAAAATCTAATAAAAATAGGGTGTTACAGTCTCAATATCACGGATCTTTCTCGCAGGCTTTATTTTAGCTCTACAATTGTATCGCCAACCAAAACATCCCGAATGTCTGATCTCAATGACTGTAGCATCGAATATTAACTAACTTCGGTCTAAACCAAAGCCGACTATCTCACTACTTTCTAATGGCCAAAGATTAGTTAACTAGGGTTCTAAAAGCCAGTTGGTGCTAATGACATCATGCGGCAGCCTGATGTTATCCTCGATACAAGCCTTAAGGAACATCAATATAAACCAAAGTATCGCACTAATCGTGGCCACCATATCGACCATAGCGGTGTACGCCATACAATCTCCTTGGTTTATTGTCACTTACCTAAGGTATCACTAGATACGGGTGTATGATCTTTCACATAAGTAACTCCCAAGCAAAACCCTTAAAAGTAAATCAAACAATTCAATCAAATAAACAAATAAAGTGATATAAACTCTAAGGTAACCCCTCTTTTAAAGCTTAATCCCCAGTAGAGTCGCCAGTTCTGTAATACGATGGGAGAACTGACTTTTTGTTTTGTTTTTCACAAAACATGTTGCGGTTAGCAAGAGTCGCCACCGACTTTTATTTTATCCAATTTTATTAGGAAAAGCATAAAAGAATAAGAAAGACCTTTAAAAGATTTTGGGTTCGGGGGGTAGGTTATACAAAGGGAAGCTATTAGCACCTTTTGTATCCATGGTTATCCATGGACTCTTAATTGCTTAGCTCACTTTATTTGACTTGTGTGCATGTGCTTTAAAAATATTTTGTAAAAGAGTTAACTTTGTAATGATTCTCATATGAATGTATACAAAGTGTTTATCTTGAAAATATTTGAAAATGATGTTTGAAGAAAGCTTTGGCTTTGTAATGATTCTTGTACGAATATATACAAAGCATTCACTTAAACGATGTTTTAAAAATATGAGAAGTATTTGTTTATTTGAATTGTTGTGAGCAAGCAATCAGGCAGGAGCTACTTACCCTAATTTGTAAGGTCTTTCTTGTATTTATAGCTTTCTTTGAGAAAAAAGATTTTTTGTTGACTTTCAAAAGGACCTGTAATGTTTTGGCCTATATCTTTCAAATGAAGCATTTTTGTCCATGCCCTTGGCCATGACCTGATAAAGTATGTGAAAGTTATGCCTAGTCAAAGTTCAGTTGACTTTCCTTAAAAAAAACCTAATTCAGCAACTTTTGACTTTTGAAGAATCTTGAGTCTTCTTGATGAATCATGATCAACCCTTGATCAAATGATGAATATGACCTCAAATCCTTTGATGTTGACCAAAAATCTTGAAGTTTGACTGTATATTGACCATAATTGACTTTTGACCTAATACAGTCGACTAAGCAATCTTGCATTGTAAGGCTTGAAACTTGGCATGGAGATACCTTGAGACATATGAGACATTATGAAGTCCACTTGAGGCCTTGGAAGTTCCATATTCTTGAGGGAAATCAAAATCCTAGTTGGAGGTCCTTTGTTTATGAGAGATGCAGGTGTGTCCAACCTTCGCATGGTCTTGAGCAATTGGAGATCCAATGAGCTTGATGAGGCTGCTTGAGCCAACTTATCTTGAATATTGTGAGGACAAATTTGAGGGTGCAACAAGAGGCATCAACAAGGAATAAGCCTTCAAATTTAAAACAAGGCATATGCCTTCAACTTTAAAACAAGGCATAAGCCTTCAACTTTAACTTTTGCTAATCCAGACCAACTTACAAAGCATAAGCTCCCAACTTTTATGCTATGAATGCGACAAAATTATGAATGCAACAACAACAACGACAACAAATCAACATTGGCATAAGCCTACATACAACCACAACAAAAATAGTTCACCGTTGGCATAAGCCTACACTTGATTTCTTTACCAATTAATATAGGCAAAACAACAACAACAACAATTACCAACAACTTCAACATAACAACTATAGCAACAATTATCAACGACTTCAGTATAACAACTATAACAACAATTATCAACAACAACAACGCAACAACAAGGTTAAACGACAACATAACAACAACATCAACATTGTCCATAAGCCTACAATGTTGCCTATTACTACCATTTAATCATAAAATACTACCTACCAAGCATAATTAATCATAGGCACATAACTTAATGGCTAAATAAAATACTATTAACAAATGGTGGTCCCCACCACCACAAAGGGGTGACCTCCCCCATCCTTAATTTCCCAGGGAGCACACGCTCCCTTACTATTCTCAAGGGGGGTGAGCACCCCTTCCTTCTTCTACATAGGGGGCGGGCGTCCCCTGTTCTCTTTTTTTTACTTCTTCTAGCCACGTTCGAAAATATTTAATTAAATAAACGGGCGTTACAGAGTACCTGAGAAGCATAAATTATAGTTTTTTCCTCAAGAAGAGAAGGCTCTGAAACATATTCTTGATTCCCCACCACTGTTGGTCGAGTAATTTTGATGATAGACTGAGAATAAGCTTCTTGTTGTTGCTTTCGTTCCTTGGTTTCCTTTGGTGCCATTGTTGAAGTGTTTTGGAGTTTGGAAGCTTGAGATTGTAAGGATGAAGAATGAGGTATTGGTATAGTTGAGAAAACGCAGAAGTAGAGAAAGTATGAAAGTGGGAGAAATCACATTATTTATAGAAGTAAAAACAATCGTTTGTACTTCTTTGAAGTTAAAGTGTTAAGGTGAGTGGGGCACATGGAAGTTTACAATAGGATGCATAAGTGGTTGTGCAAGTTACAACACTACTCCTATTTAATAGGATTAATCATCAAGGGTGGCTACGCATGTCTCGACGAGACATTTGAAAGACATGATCATTATGACCTTGACGTTACGAAAGTGAAGAGTTGCGCTGAAGTGATTAATGCGTCGAAATTGAAAGTTCACAAAAAATGTCCATTTCTCCAAAGGTTTCGAAATAAACATTTATTGAGAGAAATTTGTTAGCTGAGAATTTCGACGATTGGGAAGTGCAAAGTTAAAATAAAGATTATTGAAATAAAGTTATTTCGAAAAGAAATTCAAGATAATCTTGTGAAGACTGTTCAACTACCAAAATTCACGGATGGGTTTACTTTGCTAAGTATAGACAAAAGGTTTTATTCTTGTGAAACAGATGGAACTTAGCATATTTTGGAAGCTTCAAAGGAAAATGCTTCGACGGTCGTGTTGACTAATTTGGCGCTTCGAAAGAAAGAAAATTCAAATTCAAATAATTGATCTTATTCAAAAGGACGCATGGAAGCCTGAGAATTCAAAGAACATGCAAACAATGAATGTGACATTCAATTAGAAAAATACCGTTATGGTCGAATTAATATAAATTAGAATCTTAGTGTTAGGTTTTAGTGTGTTCAATTCAGTACAAACACTCAATATCACTCGGAGTACCAAAGTTAACCGAGAAAAGAGTTTATGAGAAATGATTCACAAGATTTTATTAATTTGTCAATTTACTTTTATCAGAATAGTTTTTATTCCTTTTATCTTTAAGTCAAAGTCTTTTTACTTTCCTGTATTTACTTCTTATCGCATTACAATTCCTTATAAATTAACCATAACAATCAAGAAGATGAATATTCGAAAACACTTAGATCACCAAAACTAAATACATGTCCTAGGATATATCTAGTTGATCATGTAAGTAACCAAAATACCTTTGTTTTGGAAGACTAGCGCTTATTTACCAAATTCAAGGATAAATAGAAAGATGAATATCCAAAAATTTAGTTTGTTTAGAAGTGAGGCAAACACTCCTTTATATAGAAAATATTTCGGCTAAAAAAGGCAACAACCCATGGTACTGATAATCTCCTAATCGATTAAAACATTAACCTAATCAATTAGGTTAATCTAAAAAAGAAACCCTAATTTTTGACGTCACTTAATCTATTTACAAAGCTACATGATTGATTACGAGGCATTACTTTTGCTCTAATCAATTATTGAAGGGCCTAATCGATTAAATAATTGAGTTTTGTTTTCCTAATTGATTAGAAAGCTTCTTAATAGCTTAAGTACATGTAACACCCTTCTAATTCCCCGCATAAATAATAAACAATAATCAGAGTAAACATGAAAAAGGGCATTACAACTTCCAAATAATTAAACAATAATACTCATGTCATGCCATAAAAGAGAACGTCAACCAAAGGTTATTCAAATCATCATGTTTAACACAGCGGAATTATCTTTAACATCTGAATAACAACAGCCAAATCATAGACTTAAAACACTAACATAAGAAATCCACCCAAAATAAAAAGAGTTTAACAAGTAACTCTAAACAACGTCCCCAGTGTTACACGACCAGAGCATGACACGGACCCAACTGACTCTAACGGACTACTCGACGAGCTAATCCTCACCAAGTACGAGAGCTACTCCTCAATCTGAAAAATAACAACAGTAAGGGTGAGTCTCATTCACATTTAACTAATGTTATAAGATATAGATAATAAAATATTGTTTCACATGCCATTCACCCAATCACAGTTATGATCAGATCCAAACCATACAATCAGTAAACAAACAACCAAATTAACACATATTATAACATTGGACAATCTTCCATTCATGTTATAATAGCAAAACAGCCTAATGCAATGCAACTACATGCATGTGGTACCAAAATCTGGGATAACCCAACTCACCGACCCACCATCGTCAAGGATACGGTAACACCCACTCACTAATTCCACACAATGGGAATTAGCTACCACTGATCCACCATCGTCAAGGACCAGCCACATAATGATTATGAATGCATGCATCAACCATAACATGCTCATCACCCGCATAATCGATCAATGTCATAATCATCAATAAAATACATATTTTACGCCAACAATACATGTATAATAAACACCAGTTATAACCACAACATTATAAGGTAAAACATTCATTAGTGTACCTGTAAGCACAACCCACCACCAACAAATAAAATAAATTAAGCCACAACTCAAACACTATTTGAGTATATAATTTATTTGATTAGCTCCACTGCACTCGAATCAGCACCAAAATCTGGTTTACGGTTTAAAAGTTACATATTTTTAAACTTTTCAACACGGCCTATCGCCAACAGCACGCGGCGCCACACGCAGTTCGCGGCGCGGAACGAATAGGGACTACGCCTTCGCGGCGCAAACAAGGGTTCGCGGCGCGTACTGAACACAACACAACTTCCTGGTTTTCTGCCAAGCAGTTCGCGGCGCCAACTGGCGATTTCCAGAACTCCGAATCGCAGAAAACAGCCTGCGATTTTGCCCTTCCTTCACCAATTCATCACCAAACCAATCCCATTCCAACCAGATTTGCATACAGTGAAACAACCACATATTATAACACATTTATAATACATTCAACCATCCAATTAACACCATACATGGTCAATACAAACATTATGCATCAATTCTCCCAAAACCTAACATTTCTACAACCTAAGCACAACCCAATTGATACGAATAACACGATCAAATTCTATCATACTACCTACAATCCCATAATAGAAGATAAACGAAAGAGTCCCCCCTTACCTGAAGGTTGATTCTTCGCTCTTCCTCGTGTCGCACTTCCTCGCTCTTCTCCTCTTTTCACGTTCAGACTTCTTTTCCCAAAATGCTGTAACCCTCTCTATTCCACAATTCCTTCTACTTTTTCTATTTTATGAAAATAAGCTTATCATTAGTAATGGGCTTCACAACTAACACCCCCCCTTCTACTAAAACCGACACTGGCCCATTAGCTTCATTATTCCATTTTTCTCAGCTAACTCAAATAATTCTAATATTTAATCCAAAAATTAATTAAATTAAATAAAGAATTTTATGGGGTGTTACAACTCTCCCCCACTAGAAAAGTTTTCGTCCTCGAAAACATACCTTAGGCAAAGAGTTCTGGGTAGGAGTCCTTCATCTGGCTCTCCAATTCCCACGTAACATTCCCACCGGCTGGTCCTCCCCAAGCTACTCTGACCAACGCTATCTCCTTAACACGCAATTGTTTCACCTTCCGATCTTCAATCCTCATAGGCAAAGCTTCAACTGTCAGATTGTCCTTTACCTGTACATCATCGACTTGGATCACATGAGATGGATCAGCAATGTATTTCCTCAACTGCGATACATGGAATACATCATGCAGATTCGCAAGTGTCGGTGGCAACGCAATACGATACGCCACTTCTCCAACCCTCTCTGTAATCTGAAACGGGCCAATAAAATGCGGAGTCAACTTCCTTGACTTCAGTGCTCTACCAACACCAGTTGTAGGAGTCACCCTCAAGAACACATGATCTCCTTCTTGAAATTAAAGTGTCCTTCTTCTTTTATCATGATAACTCTTCTGACGACTCTGAGAAGTCTTCATCTTCTCCTGAATCATCTTAATCTTTTTCGTTGTCTCCTGAACAATTTTCGGCCCAATCACAGCACTTTCGCCCGATTCGTACCAACATAAAGGCGTTCTACACCTCCGACCATACAAAGCTTCAAACGGAGCCATACCAATATTCGAGTGAAAACTATTATTGTAAGTAAATTCGATCAAGGGTAGATAACTATCCCAAGCACCGCCCTTTTCCAACACACAAGCACGCAACAAATCTTCTAGTGATTGAATAGTTCTTTCTGTCTGTCCATCCGTCTGTGGATGATAAGCAGAACTCAATCTCAGCTTAGTACCCAAAGCCTTCTGCAAACCTTCCCAGAATCTGGATGTAAACCTTGGATCTCTATCTGACACGATACTCGAAGGAATACCATGTAAACTTACTACCTTCTCAATATATAATTGAGCCAGCTTCTCCATCGGGTAATCCATTCTCATTGGTATAAAGTGAGCAGACTTTGTCAACCTGTCCACAATAACCCAAATAGCTTCACAATTCTTCACCGTCCTCGGCAAACCTGAAACAAAATCCATAGATATACTATCCCACTTCCATTCCGGAATAAATAACGGTTGCATAGCTCCATACGGTTTCTGATGCTCAATTTTCGACTTCTGGCAAGTCAAACAAGCATAGACAAATTCAGCTATTTCCTTTTTCATTCCAGGCCACCAAAACAGCTTCTTTAAGTCATGATACATCTTGGTAGCATCAGGATGAATACTCAATCCGCTACGATGTCCTTCTTCAAGAATACTCTTCCTCAATTCGGCAATGTTAGGAACACAAACACGACTGCCAAACCTTATTATACCATTCTCGTCGATTCTGAATTCACCTCCTTTATCTTGGTTAATCAGAGTCAACTTATCAACCAACTCTACATCAGTCTTCTGACCTTCTCGGATTTCCTCAAGAATACTACTAGTCAGCTTCAGCATACCCAATTTAACACTGGTAGGAGTGTCTTCACATACTAAACTCAAATCTCGGAATTGCTCGATTAAATCCAATTCTCTAACCATAAGCATAGACATATGCAGGGACTTCCCACTCAATGCATCTGCAACAACATTTGCTTTACCCGGATGATAATTCAGTTCAAAATCATAATCCTTGAGAAATTCTAACCATCTTCTTTGTCTCATATTCAGCTCTTTTTGGTCAAAGAGATACTTCAAACTCTTGTGATCACTAAATACTTCAAACCTTGAACCATATAGGTAATGCCTCCACAATTTCAACACAAATACCACTGCCGCCAACTCTAAGTCATGAGTCGGATAGTTTCTCTCATGCACTTTGAGTTGTCTCGACGCATAAGCGACTACCTGTTGATTCTGCATTAGTACACCTCCTAATCCCGACAACGAAGCATCACAATAAACAACAAAAGATTCCGCCGGATTCGGCAAAATCAAGATCGGCGCACTAGTCAACCTCTTCTTCAAATCTTGGAATCCTTCCTCACATTTCGAATCCCAGACGAAAGCTTGACCCTTCCTAGTCAACTTAGTTAACGGCAACGCTAACTTTGAAAAACCTTCAATGAACTTTCTATAGTAACCCGCAAGGCCAAGGAAACTACGGATTTCGGAAACTGACTTCGGAGCTTCCCACTGAGACACTGCTTCTACTTTCGTTGGGTCAACGGCAATACCATCCTTGGAAATTACATGCCCAAGAAAGCTCACTTCATTTAACCAGAACTCACACTTTGACAGTTTTGCATAAAGTTTCTTTTCCTTCAATAGTTCCAATACCACTCTAAGATGATCTGCATGCTCTTCTTCATTATTAGAATATATTAAAATATCATCTATAAACACCACCACGAACTGATCCAGATAAGGATGGAAGATCCTATTCATATACTCCATGAAATCCCCCGGCGCATTGGTTACTCCAAATGGCATCACTGTATATTCGTAATGACCATACCTTGTTCTAAATGCCGTCTTCTGAATATCGTCCGTCTTCACACGAATCTGATGATATCCCGACCGCAAGTCAATTTTGCTGAACACACAAGCTCCAACCAGTTGATCCATCAAATCATCAATCCTTGGAAAGGGATACCGATTCTTGATAGTAACCTTGTTCAGTTGTCTGTAATCCACACACAACCTCATTGAACCTTCTTTCTTCTTCACTAGTAACACCGGTGCACCCCACGGTGAGACACTAGGACGAATAAATTTCTTCTCAAGTAACTATTCCAATTGACTCTTCAACTCAGCCAATTCCGATGCCGACATACGATAAGGTGCCATCGACACAGGACTAGTTCCAGGAATTAATTCAATAGCAAATTCTACCTCCCTCTCTGGCGGTAATTCTCTCACATCTTCTGGGAAAACTTCCGGAAATTCACAAACTACCGGTAAGTCATTACTCACCGCTTTCTTTTTCACCTCCATGGATGCAATCAACATAAACACGGCAGCCCCGTCCTTCATTGCTTTATCCACTTGTCTAGCCGTCAACTCTAAGTCCTCAACAATGACATCTTCAGGAAAAATAACCGTCTTCGTGAAACAGTTGATATGAACCCGGTTAAATTGCAACCAATTCATACCCAGGATAACATCCAGTTGTTCCAACGGAATGCACACTAAGTCCATTCCGAATTCTCTACCAAAAATATCAATTGGACAGTTCAAACAAGAAAACGAAGTAGTCACTGAACCCGACGCAGGAGTGTCAATGATCATACTTCCATTAATATCAGATATTTCCAAATTCAGGCGTTTAGCACAATCCAATGAAATAAACGAGTGAGTTGCTCCAGTATCTATTATTGCAATTAAAGGAGTGCCATGGATAAAACACGTACCTTTAATCAACCGATCCTCTGGAGTAGTCTCTGAACCAGATAAGGCGAACACCTTACCACCAGCTTGATTCTTCCTCGGCTTAGGACACTTAGGACTAATATGACCTTCTTCCCCGCAGTTGAAATAAGTTACAGTGTTCCCTTTGCACTCAATAGCAATGTGACCTGCCTTTCCACATCTATAGCACTTCTTTTCCTCACTTTTGCACTCGTGAATGCGATGTCCAGGTTCTCCACACTTGAAGCACTTAATAGGGGCACTAGAGTCTCCCCCACTAGGCTTCTTCCACCCTCCAGCTTTCTGGTTACCCTTACCATATGGCTTACCACGACCCATATGCTTTTTCCCTTTCCTGTCGACTAACTCGCGAGAGTGTGACGACTTCAGTTTAATATTGTCCTCTTCAAAGATTCGGCTGCAGTCAACCAAATCGACAAACCTGCGAATCCTCTGGTATCTGATACCCTGTTTAATCTCATCACGGAGACCATTTTCAAACTTAACACACTTCGAGAATTCACTAGCCTCATCATTATTGTAGTGGACATAATACTTTGCCAGCTCAACAAACTTGGACGCATACTCCGGCACGGTCATGTTACCTTGTGTCAGTTCCAAAAATTCAATCTCTTTCCTGCCTCTAACATCCTCAGGAAAGTACCTCCGCAAGAATTCTCTCTTGAACACAGCCCAAGTGATTGCAACACCTGCAGCTTGCAGTTCGTCCCTACTAGCCATCCACCAATCATCAGCTTCCTCAGACAGCATGTGAGTACCATATCTCACCTTCAGATTTTCTTCACAATCAATCACCCGGAAGATCCTTTCAATTTCCTTTAGCCACTTCTGGGCGCCTTCGGGATCGTGAGTGCCTTTGAATAACAAAGGGTTGTTCCTCTGAAAATTGTTCAGCTGCCTGTCAGCACCAATTCCAGCTCCATTGGCATTCCCTCCCAACACACCAGCAATCATACCGAGAGCCTCAGCAATCGCGTCGTCGTTCCTTCCTCCTCTTCCGGCCATTGTTCTGCTAAATATCAAACAATATTTATTAGAACAAGAAGTATCGACAGTGTCAATCTTACACTAATCGCATACGAGGGGTCAACCGACACTAAGACTCTGACTCAAACGACCGACTATGCTCTGATACCACTATTGTAACACCCTTCTAATTCCCCGCATAAATAATAAACAATAATCAGAGTAAACATGAAAAAGGGCATTACAACTTCCAAATAATTAAACAATAATACTCATGTCATGCCATAAAAGAGAACGTCAACCAAAGGTTATTCAGATCATCATGTTTAACACAGCGGAATTATCTTTAACATCTGAATAACAACAGCCAAATCATAGACTTAAAACACCAACATAAGAAATCCACCCAAAATAAAAAGAGTTTAACAAGTAACTCTAAACAACGTCCCCAGTGTTACACGACCAGAGCATGACACGGACCCAACTGACTCTAACGGACTACTCGACGAGCTAATCCTCACCAAGTACGAGAGCTACTCCTCAATCTGAAAAATAACAACAGTAAGGGTGAGTCTCATTCACATTTAACTAATGTTATAAGATATAGATAATAAAATATCGTTTCACATGCCATTCACCCAATCACAGTTATGATCAGATCCAAACCATACAATCAGTAAGCAAACAACCAAATTAACACATATTATAACATTGGACAATCTTCCATTCATGTTATAATAGCAAAACAGCCTAATGCAATGCAACTACATGCATGTGGTACCAAAATCTGGGATAACCCAACTCACCGACCCACCATCGTCAAGGATACGGTAACACCCACTCACTAATTCCACACAATGGGAATTAGCTACCACTGATCCACCATCGTCAAGGACCAGCCACATAATGATTATGAATGCATGCATCAACCATAACATGCTCATCACCCGCATAATCGATCAATGTCATAATCATCAATAAAATACATATTTTACGCCAACAATACATGTATAATAAACACCAGTTATAACCACAACATTATAAGGTAAAACATTCATTAGTGTACCTGTAAGCACAACCCACCACCAACAAATAAAATAAATTAAGCCACAACTCAAACACTATTTGAGTATATAATTTATTTGATTAGCTCCACTGCACTCGAATCGGCACCAAAATCTGGTTTACGGTTTAAAAGTTACATATTTTTAAACTTTTCAACACGGCCTATCGCCAACAGCACGCGGCGCCACACGCAGTTCGCGGCGCGGAACGAATAGGGACTACGCCTTCGCGGCGCAAACAAGGGTTCGCGGCGCGGAACGAATAGGAACTACGCCTTCGCGGCGCAACCAAAGGTTCGCGGCGCGTACTGAACACAACACAACTTCCTGGTTTTCTGCCAAGCAGTTCGCGGCGCCAACTCCTGGACGCGGCGCGAACTGGCGATTTCCAGAACTCCGAATCGCAGAAAACAACCTGCGATTTTGCCATTCCTTCACCAATTCATCACCAAACCAATCCCATTCCAACCAGATTTGCATACAGTGAAACAACCACATATTATAACACATTTATAATACATTCAACCATCCAATTAACACCATACATGGTCAATACAAACATTATGCATCAATTCTCCCAAAACCTAACATTTCTACAACCTAAGCACAACCCAATTGATACGAATAACACGATCAAATTCTATCATATTACCTACAATCCCATAATAGAAGATAAACGGAAGAGTCCCCCCTTACCTGAAGGTTGATTCTTCGCTCTTCCTCGTGTCGCACTTCCTCGCTCTTCTCCTCTTTTCACGTTCAGACTTCTTTTCCCAAAATGCTGTAACCCTCTCTATTCCACAATTCCTTCTATTTTTTTCTATTTTATGAAAATAAGCTTATCATTAGTAATGGGCTTCACAACTGACACCCCCCTTCTACTAAAAGCGACACTGGCCCATTAGCTTCATTATTCCATTTTTCTCAGTTAACTCAAATAATTCTAATATTTAATCCAAAAATTAATTAAATTAAATAAAGAATTTTATGGGGTGTTACATTACATGCCAGAATCAATTTTTAAGAAGGTTTAGGAAAATATGAAGAGTTTGAAATACTTCTGGTGTGTGCGTATGTATATCCCTTAAGCACTTTAAGACCTATTCTTGCTTGATTTACATTTAACCGATCAAACGATAAGATAAAAACATTGAGCCTATAATCAGGAGGGATTTCACAACTTCACAATTTTAGTTCCTTTCGATTACTTAATTTAACTTTTTCAACTGAAACTTAAACATTTTTTCTTGTGCTTGATTCTTGACTGATGATGGTTTTGATTTATTCTTTATTGTTTAGTTGTCATAATCAAAACCTGCAAAACACATAGAATCACATGCTCTTTTACGCGCCAACTTTTTTGAAAATACACCTAAGAAAATGTTGTGTGTGTGTTTTGATGTCATAGATAGAGTTTAAGACTACGCGTTCTTCTAGTAAAATCCAAAGTTTATATAATATGCAAATGTTCAAGTTGCAAGATACCTTTGCTTATGCATAATCTAAAAAGAAACCTATGAGTCATTTTTTAAATTCAAGTGGTGGATCGTTGGAACACTATGTGTGTTTGTGAGTGAATTAAAAAACAATTATAAGTTTCACGTCGTTTAGTTTACGCACCTTTGTTAGTTTCTAATATTATATAAGGAATGCTCATGTTTCTTTCCAAAATATTCTGAGTTATGAAACCCCTCTCTATGTCTCTCTCATCCCCTCGCCGCTATTGAATTATCGAAAAATTCTTTTCTTATCTCCTTTTCTTCCCTTTGAAAATTTATCCCTTTGGAGAAACATTGATTTTGAAGAAATTTTAATCCATTTGATAATTAAGAATGATCAAAGTACCATAGTTCCTTTAAACGTTCCTTTGGAAGTTAAAATAATCTTGAACGATATAAACTATGTATTTCTAAAACGAATCTTATAATGCACTATGAATCCGATCCAGTTGTAATTGGACGTTGTAGTTGATAATTTGTTTTTACAATTTTTGGAATAATACTAAAAAAACGACTTAGTTCACGACTTATCACATAATTTTTTCAATAGCTTAAAAGAAACTATTTTAAACCAATTTTAAAGTCCTGTTTCAAAAATGACCAAGTTCGCAATGCAAAAGGTCTCTTTTCCATATTAACAAGTTAAGAATGAATTTTATTGGGTGCAAACAATTCATGTGTTGGGCCTGTTCATATAGAGCTTTGCTCTGACTTTAAACAGACCCCCTGCAAATGGACGGTGGAATTGATCACCTAAAATTAAAAAAGTTAAGAAGAAAAAACTCAACCATACCTATATTCCATTTTCATTAGACAATCATTTCACTAATAATGCATCAAGCTCACAAAATTAACCAAAAACACAACAAAAATATACTTGAAACATACATATTTACAAAACACCTATCCTAACGGCATATGCTTATGCTAGTATATGTTTTCCATATGAACCAAAAAAGAATGAATTAACTAATCGAATAAAATGAAGATGTGGTTAGGTTTAAGTTCAAAACAAAAGAGGTCCCCGTGATTGACTCTCAATCAGCCTGCCCCATGTTCCTCACGAGTGTGGGGGTGACAAGGACAATTCCTTTGTGGCCTCGCCGATTCTTGTACGACATCGTTTTCTATTCTCCCTATTACCCCCGGCGCACATTAGACGATACCGGACCTCTCCCTTTTCCTACCGCTTTTTTGTTTTGTACTTCGGCTTCTATCCAATGGAGTAATTAATCAATTGGTAATAAGAGTGACAAAAGAATAAGTTCATTTTGATCCAACACTGGATGAAATGGTGAAGGTTTTTTCGACTTAACTTAGATTTTAAGTTTGAATTCAAGGTTTGACACACATAAGTATTAAATATTAAATTTTTAAGAAAAATTTACCATCTATTATGATTCTATAAACCTCGACGAATTAGTATTGCACACAAAATATATTCAATTTATAAAAAATATGTTGATTTTGATGTCATATTTGTTTTATAAAATTTTTTAAACCTTTTAATTAAAAATATGAGAAAATGGGTGATGCACTGACAAAAATATTTTTACACTGTCAACCAATCACCACTATGTATTCAATTAAACCACTTTTATTTAAAAAATAATTTAATAAAATGGTTAATTGATAACTTTCTATTGAATGACATTGTAAAACCACCATGTATCCAATTAAACCACTTTTATTTAAAAAATAATTTAATAAAATGGTTAATTGATAACTTTCTATTGAATGACATTGTAAAACTATTTTACTGCACTACTTTTTAACTCCTAAAATATATTTAAAATAAGAATTTATTTTAGAGATTAATTGGAATACACTGTCGGTGTAAAACAACTCTACACCGTCATCCAATTAGAATCAGTGATTTTGACACATAAATATAGAATAAAGAATAAAAATAAATAAATTATAATTAAATTATTTTAATAACTACTTCCATAATTCTCTCCTCTTATGTGTCAAACACTGACAGTCTATTCGAATTAATCTCTTTATTTATTTTAATAAAATATTAATAAATATTTTATTCATATAATTATAAAATTATTACTCAATCTCTTGTTTTAATCCTTTCACTTTTACTTTTGCATGCGAGGTGGATTATCTTTTAACTCTTTATATAATTTGTGAAAAACAACAAAATAACTTATTTGGAATTTGGAATGAGAGAAGAATGAATGAAATAAATTCTATTATTAAAACTAAACAACAAAATAGTAAAAAAAAAAAAACTAAACAACAAAATAGTAAGAGCTCAGAATCCTATTAAAATAGTGTTTGAGAGAGAACAAACACTGTTTCAACTCAAAGCTGCATAATTTTGGATGAAGGAACTCGGTATTTGACTCAGTGAGTCATGAATCATCTGCTAAAAGCAAAAGGGTATATTCTCCTGCTTTTGATTTCCCTCTCTAAATCAATTGCATAAGTTTCAGTGTTTGAGGTGAATTCACCTTTTGCTTTCTCATCACTGGATCTGCATTTCTTTTTCATGCAATAGGGTTCCTTTTTCTTTCCGAAAGTTTCGGACTTTTTTTTTCCGCTTTGCACAATTCAATTTTTTTTTTTTTTTGAAATTAGGGATTTTCTGAGGTTTATTGCTCTTCTGGAACTGAGTTTGTTAACTATGAGTTGACTTAGAACAAAAGGGTTCAAGTAATTTTTCATTTATTTACAATTATCTCAATTATGGCGAGATCTATTGTTTTTTTAGGAAGGTTCATTTTATTTTTGATGTTATGAGCAATGATTCTTATATGGTATGTAATTAACTCTACATTATTTGAAAAATCATTTTTTTCCATGTTCTGTGGAGACAGTTTCTTTGCATAATTTGTTGAATTTGTGGAGTATCTTGTTAGTAGTTAGTTTGTTACAGTTTCTTTGCATAATTTGTTGAATTTGTGAACCCTGCACCGCGTTGTTCCCGAATCTTATATGTCAATTCAGTTCACATTTTGGCTGATTAAGACTGTGTTTATATAATTGACTGGTTTGCATTGGCTTGGGCAGAAAATTGCAAGGTTTGTGCTAGATTGAGATAGAGTGAACGACGAGATGGGTGTCCCGGGGAAGTGGATTAGAGCATTGGTTGGTCTAAAGAAATCAGAAAAGCGCGAGTCCTCAGAGAAGGATGGAAATGTGAGTGTAGCTTTCTCTGTTTATCTTATCTCTTCTATTTCCTATGTGCTATTGCTTACTCGCAGTAGTTCTTGCATTTGTAGTCTTGGCTTAATATGTAAAATCACTTCGTTCTTTATATTTTTTTTCTTCCTCCCTTGTTGCTAAAAACTAAACTCATAAGCATATAATTTTGCTTGTTACGGTTCCCCTTGAGAGGATAGGTTTTTTGTGATCTATTATGTCACCCTTTTCATGGTTTCTGTTCCTAAAATCTGAAGAAAGTATGTTTGTTTAATTTAAGTGAATTCATTTTATCATTCAAATTTGCTTATTAAGACTAAATGAGAGAGTATGGAAAGATTGTATACTATATATCAGTTACAGACCTGAAACTTCGATCTATCCATTTGAAATTCACACTACAAAGCCGTAATCGAACATTAGAACTGCAAATCACTGGCTATCCACGTTTTGCAGAAGCGGCAAAGTAGCCCTATAGCGGCCGTATGTTGGTTAGGGTTTATGTTTAAGTATGTTTCCCTACCTCTCTTCCCTCTCTTTAACGACAAAAACGAAGAGACGGTATGTTCTACTCTGCATTTCTACAACTTCAAGGGCTAAAAATAGCAAGACTACTCTTCATTTCTGGTGACAGCGAACTACATTTGCATATCTGTGAAATGCAAAGACCAACCAGCACTCTATACACTTGCATACCTGCTGTTGAAAGTTATGAGGTTTTAGATTAAGGAAATAGGAAATAGAAGGAGTACAAACTTGTGAGGCCTGATCATACTTCTATTATACAAATGGTCAGGCACTAACCCTTATTTATACAGATATCGATTAAATAAGAAAATTCATCACAATAATTATAGGACTTTCTCCGAATTAAATATAAGAACCAGACTATGAAATGTAAACAAACGTGGAAACCAGGCCTAAGAGTTCATCTAAGATATTAAGAACTACTCCACGATACAATACAACCCAAATATCATGAGATATTTTCCATATATTTTCGTAGTTAGTAGCAGAACTTTTTTCTTTTTCATCTAAGTGATTGTGAATGATGGGAGAGTTTTATACTTCCACTTTCATTTCAGACTCTTTGCCTAGCACTGTAAAATGCATTGCTTGCCAACTTTCTTTCTGGCTGTTGTATAATTTCGTGATACATATCATAAAAAACATGTTTTTATTTTCGAAAATAAAATAATATTTGATATTTTGAATAATCAAAAGGCTAGCAAGTTTCGCCATCGAAGAAAGCATTCCATCGAAATTGACAGTAGCAAACTTCAAAATGAGTTTGGCGATGATGGTGCTACACCTATTGGAGATGTAGATCAGGCAAATCCCCAATCAAACTTTGATGCTCATTATTCTCCTTCTACTTCACAACAAACACCGGATGTTGCACATAATCATCAAATCACAAGTGAAGAATGGGCTGCAATATGCATTCAAACAGCATTTCGAGGATTTCTGGTAATTGATCACTTCATTTTGGTTTAATTTATCATTACATTTTGAGGATTTCTTGCTGTATTGCTTTGGTTACATTACATGCACTGTTTTTTCTCCTTCTTTATATTATAACAGAACCTGTTGCTATTCTATGTATTAGGCCAGAAGAGCACTACGAGCTTTGAAAGGATTGGTAAGGCTTCAGGCCCTTGTAAGAGGCCATGCTGTAAGAAAACAAGCTGCAATAACTCTCCGTTGTATGCAAGCTTTGGTGAGAGTTCAGGCTCGTGTTAGGGCAAGGCGTGTTCGCTTGGCATTGGAAAGTCAAACAGATCAACAGAAACTTCAGCAACAGCTTGTAAACGAAGCCCGTGTTCGAGAAATTGAAGTAAGCAGTACTATTCCAAAAGCTAATTTGTTTTATTAATATGGAATATATTTGTTTTTTCGTCATTATTTTTCATTATTAACATAATATTAATAATAGTGACCAGCAACTTAGATCGTGTATTTCTCGTATTTGTTTGTCACAGGAAGGTTGGTGTGACAGTGTGGGATCTGTTGAACAAATTCAAACCAAAATATTGAAGAGACAGGAGGCTGCAGCTAAACGTGAGAGAGCCATGGCATATGCTCTAGCTCATCAGGTAAATTTACAATTGCATCTTATTGACCTATTTGCAGCAAAACGTGAAAGGGAACACTAATGGTAAATATAGTCCAAATTTGTGTGATACAAATATAAAAAGGGAAAAGAAAATTGAACATGATCAAAGCAATTTAGGTTTTTTATTGCTTGTAATTAGTTATCATGATAGGGTTAAATTATAAAGTTACTTGATATTATCAAGAAAGTCTTAGAAGTATAACAGAGAAATTTTGTCCTACAATTTTCTTATTCTTTGATGTTATATTTTGTATTCGTAAAATCAATTTTTATAATTTTCTTTTTCCTCAAATCTAATTTTTAATAATTATATGGGATCTATTTCAAAATCAATATTGTAAGCAAGAACTTATTAGTTATTCTCCTATTATGTAAAAAGATGAAGTGCAAGTTACGAGAGCACTATCATAGGAAGCTTCTGTACATTGACTATGAGTCATATAAGATAGAAACAAGATGTTATTGAGCTCTCATTTCAGAATCATAATAATCCTAATCATTCACTGCCATGTAACTAAAACCGCAATGCAATTATATTGGCTCTTTGTGCAAATACATGTCAATAAATTTAAAAATGAACTTCAGATGCATTCTTCACATGGAGTAATTATCAATGTGTCTGTTTTATAATCAAGAATGATCCAAAAATATCCTATCATGTTTATTAGTAAAAGCATGGGATTTGTGGAACATACGGTGTAGAGATATGGCACCAATTTAGTCCCTAAAATTTTAGGAGTCATGTAATTTGGTCCCCAATATTATTGAAGTTCTAAAATCATCTCTGAAGTAAAAAAATCCTTGGTCTTTGTGACATTTTTATTGACTAAGTTGACCGACCTTTAGGGATCATTTTTTTAATTTCGTTAACTTTAGAGACCAATTGTCCAATGCCTGAAATTTCTTCGACTAAATTGGCGACATAGTCTAATTTTACAATGTATGATTGTATTATTACATTGATTAGACAACAAAAGTTTTTCCAAAATTATTTTCTTTGCAGTTATAACTACGAAGGGTGATTACAAAGAAAACTGAATATACCATTTTTTCAAACTGTATTTTAATATTGTTATCAACGTCAGTTGTTATTCCATTATTATCTTTTAACACATTTTTTTCCTTTGATTCATCTTTCATACTACGAGCTAGGTCATGAGATATTTTTCTTCCTCTTCGCAGTGGCAGGCAGGATCAAGGCAGCTTCCTACTTCTTCAGGGTTTGAACCTGATAAAAGTAGTTGGGGTTGGAATTGGTTGGAAAGATGGATGGCTGTACGTCCTTGGGAGAATCGCTTTCTTGACATTAATACGAAAGATGGAGTAAAGGTAGACGAAAATGATGTTATGGATGGCAGCAATGGAATCAGACCTCAGTTCAGGCCTACTGATGCGAAATCCAATCTGCCAAACATCCATCTGAGCGTTGTCAGTCACAAAACCGGCCCTTCTGTCTCTGATGGCTGTGAGTCTTCTTCCACTAGCAAGTCAGCAGGTTTGCTCGAGACATCGAACACACAATCTGTTAAACCAAAGTCTAACGCAAATGTTAAAATTCCCGTTGAAGAAAACAACGCAAAATCTGGTTTTCCAAGATCTCACAGTAATCCAAAGGAGAGAAACTCACAGGTAGATAAACAGACGAAAAAGCGGTTATCTCTTCCTAACAATGGTGAGTTTGTTTGTTCTCTTTCTCTGCATTGTCTTAAGGTAATTAGATTATCACCTATGCTAGTGCAAAACATCATTGAATTTGCTTAACATAAAACATGATCACAAATATTTTCTAATAAGGAAGCTGGATAAGAAGCACTATATTGCCAAATCCCATTGAACGGCATGTTAGAGTAATGAAAGATGCTATTTCTAAGTTTAATTTGTCATGTATTTTAGCAGGGGTTGGTTCAGGGGCTCAAACGACCAGATATCCTACCAGAACTAATGTGAAAGGGACACGTAGCACACAAAAGCCTATAAAGAATAAACCTAAGCTCAATGAAGAAGGGAATAGGAATCTTACTAAATCCGTTCCACAACAAACTGGTGTGTAACAACTCCATTCTCCCTTTGACATCTTGGTATGACGTTTGTCTGTGTCAAATGTAATGTGTGGCGCAAAGCGTTGAGGGGTTGCAACCACAATGTACATGTTCCTCTCTTCTCTTCTACGAAGATTTTCTGGTGTGGTTTGATTGATGGGATTGGCTTGGGTTTCATGGTTTTGTTAGGTGGATACAGATATCTATTGTAATTATATGCGTATTTGTTGTTGTGAGCTCTGTGATAATGAATGCTGTATAATATTTATGTTCAAATCTACAACTTTCAGAGTGCCATTGCCTTCCATTTCGTTGCTATTGCAAAGTTGAAAGGTAGTATTTTTTTATTATTGTCTTGTTTGTAGACAGAAGTAAGGATATTTTGTTTGAAAAATAATACATGAATGTCTTCTTGCAATTCATAATGGAAATATGTTCGATGACAGTTACATAAATATATGCTAAAATGTGATGATAAGAATATAAGATCAGCTTAATTTTTTTTGGGTCTTGCTAAGGAGTGCCTTCAATGCACTTTTTAAGTATACTAAATAAAGAAAATATTCTTTATAAAAGTTATTATTTTAGTTTTCAATGCATTAAATATCCGCATTCTTAAATTTTTTTATTATTTTAATCATTTAAAGAGTGTCTCAAGGACACTTTTAAAGGTGAATATAGTACTTTATAAGGTAAGATGTATAAGATGTATAGTTGACCATGTTATAACTTTTTTTTTTTGGCTTAATTGCAATTTTGGTCCCCTATTATTCATTTTTTTGGATTTTGATCCCTCTATTTTAAAATCTGGAATTTTAGTCCCTTTATTTTAGTTTTTAGAGGATTTTGATCCCTCTGCAAATTCGAATGCAATTTTTAATAAAATGAAACTCACATTGATGACATGTTCAACATAAATCTTAAATAAAAATAGTTTTTTTGAAAAAATTACTATTAAACTAGCACGGACTCATCATCAATAAGAGCGTCATTTCATTTAAAATTGCTTTGAATTTGCAGGGGGACCAAAATCCTCAAAAAACTAAAATATAGGGACTGAAATTCTGGATTTTAAAATAGAGAGACCAAAACACAAAAAAATGGATAATAGAGGGACCAAAACTACAATTAAGTTTTTTTTTTTTTTAATTGGGACCATGTTATTACATTAAATATAATGAAAATTTTTTAATTGGGACCATGTTATAACATTAAATATAATGAAAGATGTATAGTTTGATGAAGAGTTATATTAGCATGTTTGGGTACACGGCAGGATGCCCAAAAGCACGGTACATTTCCACTGTAAAGGAGAAGCTATGTTTTGTTGCTTCTCATTTTCACGGTGGGAAGGGGTTTCAAACGTGTGTTTGATGTTTCCACCGCCAAACCAAACAGACCCTATGTAATGTGGATGCTTTTTTTTTCTTCTACTATTTATATTTATAACTTACTTTTGGTTCTTCGTTGGATACATGAGTTCAATATGGGACCAATTGATTTTGAATAGTGGGACTAACTGATTTTGAATTAGATTATAAAAGTGAGGTGTATAGTTTCTCTTCTTTCAAAAAAAAAATACATAATTTGGTAACATCATTAGACATTGTAGAGATTTGTTCTCTATTTATTATAATAACGCTAGTGTTGAGTTTATTAGAAGACAGTCTCTAGCCAAGTTTTATCGGATACTGTGTATGATGATGATTTGTTTTTCTTTTCTCTTAATTTTTATTTCAACAATTTATTTTTTGCATTTTTTTTGCTGCTTAGTTTTTGAAAATGTTTTCAAACTCTGATTTTACTTCTCAAAAGTTTTCAAAATCAAAATTTTCAAACCACACAATTCACTCCCTCTTGGATGTGAAGTCTCAAGTACAACATCCACCACACAGGAAAAAGATGAACATGCCATGAAATGCACTAATACACCTTCCACAAGCTCTCATTAAAGTAAATAATTTTAAAATTTATTTCACAAATCATGGATCACATATCTTGATATGATAAACATAATCCTTTTATACTTATTGTAGGTACATATTCCGCTGAAGCGTCAAATTACAAATACTCTCCTCTAATAGTTGCTATTTTTTACAAATATGAACATACAAGAAAGTATCCCAACGATTGATTCTACCAATTATTAGAACGACAGAAACACGTCAGGTATAATACGCCAGACTCGACAACTGCTCTTCGAGAGCCTTGTAGATCAGGTTGACAAGGTAAGAGAAATCCTTTTTCAAAGTACGGGTTCGCGACCTAGCCAAGAAGACATGAGTCATAGGACCTAACATACATGATGCTCGCCAAGTATCATTAAGGATACCAACACCTCTAGAAGTCCTTGAGGAGGTTTCCCCTCAAGAATCCAATTGAGAAGGCTGAGATAAAATCCTTGAATCCCATACGAAGAAGGGACATTGACTGACATTGAAGTGTTTGAAGGACCATAAACAGCGAGGGTGAATCAGATTCCCCGTCTTAGTTGGGGGATTAATTCCTCATTCTTCATCGAATTTGCAAACAATGATTATCATAAGTTAAAAGCACTACACATAACCAAACTAGTTGTAGGGGAGGGAATACAGGAAGCTCACCAAAAACGACATTCCTCTCCTCCTTGGTACGAGTGTACATTAGTAGACGGGTTTCAACAAGCCATTTCAAATGTTTCTTTGAGGTTTCATCTTGGGGAGTGATGCTCTCGACATAGCCCAACTTTTTGATGATGTTGACTATCCATTTCATCAAATAAAGCTCTTATTGGGACATATCACTCTCCTTGTAGACGTATGATCCATTCCCCGTCAAGAAATGACTTTTGTTCCATTAATACTTATGAAACACACTAATACACTTGTCTTTCATCCTGATTCCTATGGTACATTATGACGCATGGGCCTCTTTTTAGAGAGGAGCAACCAAGAAGAACCGATTTTTGAAATTATTCAAGCTCTTCGAAAACACTCTGAAATAACAAGTAAGCTATACTAGAGTAATCATGCTTTGACCTTGCATTTGGCTTGCTGAACTACACTGTACTATGAAAACATGGAAGAAGAGAGCCCCCCCTGATATTCACCTCAATAATGTAAGAATTTAATATATGCCCAATTCACAAGGTTCATATGCAAATGAACGATCTTCAAGTGGTTTAAAATCTTTATCTTAAAGCTGTTGAAGGGTAAGCGGAGATCCATGTCGCATCTTCCATACTCATTGAAAATCCTTTTTTCTTCCTTAGGGGTCAATACACCCCAATCCGAAGAAGGACCTACATCTAGAGAGGTCTTATCAAGACTACCTTCTTGAGGAAAGGTAGAGGCAGTGGTTGAAAATTGAAATGTCAGGATTAACCCAAAAAGCAAAACCATATAATTTTGATTCTTGACTCATGATAGACATTACTTCCTTTATTTGTACAAAATAGTATGTTAAAAAAAATAGATGAAAAAGAAGTAAAGGCAACATCTTAATAAATTGCAGAACAAACTCTTTAGAGATCGTGTGATGACTTACCAAAAGTAAATTATCAACACTTCAGATTGCATCACGAAAACTATCAAGTATTTTAGTTTCCAAAGATTATATGATAGTACCTGCGAAAAGACATTTGTATTACGAGGTGCATTTAAGGCATAAATTCCCATATACATTAACGTCACGTCTTGGCTTTCCGTTAAAATCAGGAAGTGGCCGATATGAAAAGAAAAATATGACAAAATCCTCACGCTAGAAAGCATAGTCCAGGCTTGGGGGGCAACTATTTTGAGCTGGCCACGAAAACCAGCCTTCGGGGCCCAAAGAAGATAATAACCCGCTATGTCACCAAATGGACATGAATGTTAACCTTTGGTTAGAGCACAAGAGATCTAGATCTATGATCCATCCAATAGCTCCATGCATCCCACATGTGAAGAATAACATGTTGTTATAACTGCTCCATTATATAAAGAGGAATCATGTTATGTGTCAGGTACACAGTTCAAATTCAAACTTCGTTTGATCACTGTACTCACATTATGACTTGAGCGTTTGACTGTTATCCTTGCAGATCAGTCCCTCCTCCCACCGTATCGGAAGCTCAAGTTTACTGTTGCACCTTACAACCTCCAATCTCTTATCAATTTTGGTTTCATAAAGGAACACATATATAAAGAGAGTTGGAGAGATTGAAAAACACTTAGATAGACACTAGGGTTTGTTCTTTGGAACTTGGATGACTATTTTTTGTAACTCATTCGTAATATTTTGTAACATCTATTGAAAGTATAATGTCAAAGAGTTGCTATCTTCACCAGAGTAGATCGTTTAATCGAGTCGGATAAACAAGTTATTGTATTAATTATCTTTACCTTATCTTCTTTTGCCAAGTTAAATTGGTATCTTGCTGCACAAAGTTAATATTTGATGAAGACCATTTATTTTGCCTGTCATTGTTATTTGTTCTCACACATCAAATTTTTTATTGTGATTGAACTCTAAATAATTATACTGAAACCGTTTTAATTATTTTATGAATTTCACAGTTTACACCATTAACTTTTATCTTGTTGGCTATGGTTAGTTTTCGAGCAAAAATAATTATTCACAAATTTTCCTTCCTTTATATGGAGAGTTTCAAACTCTTTTTTTAAAGCTTGCAGCTCTGCGTGCTTGATCCGTGTTGAACCTTCGTACTTTTGCTTCAAGGAATCCTATATGTTCTTTATCGTATCTTGGTTAATGTTAAGAATAAATTTTTACAACTAAACGATTTAATGCTTGAAATAGATAGTTTCATATTTTGAAGTCTTTTTAATTTCAGATCATCAACGTCATTTCTTTGCGCATCGGTAAGAATTACTCCTTGCAGGAACCCTATTTTTTACTCGACCTAATACTCCTTTGAATGTAAAAAGTCCTCCATGAGCATCTCCTAGTGATCATAGTGTTCATCAAACTTCAGCTATTATGGTTACACAAAGGAACTCTCTAATACCATAGCTTTTCACACTTAAAAAGCTGTCGATTCGACTTTATTCAGGCCTTATGGTGAGACTGTGACACCGAATGTTAGGAACCGAAACACAAATAACACTTCCTAATAACATGATAGACTAATTTAAAGAATATAACTACTTTAAAAAAATTGAAAATCTTAAAATGATTATCTAGATAAGAATAAATCAATCTTAATTAAAAATTATTTTAAAATATTTATTATCCTTAATACAATATTTGTATTAAATCTATTTTTTTCCTATTAACAAACACTTCTCAATAATTATAGTAGTTTGGTGGAGAAATGTGGTAACTAAAAGTTTTGGTTATCACATAAAACGTCTTCAAAGACAAATCACTAGAGTGTAACATTGAAGACAAATATATTCTTTCGCATGCAACACAATGAAGATTTTGAAGTATAATTGTTTTTTAAATGTTTTAACTTTAAAAAAAATTATTTTAATTAATTTTTATAAATTAAAAGATTAATTTTTACATCTAATAACATAAATATAAATTATTAAAAATTTAATATAACAAAAAATTCAAATATATATATATATATATATATATATATATATATATATATATATATATATATATATATATATATATATATATATATATATATATATATATATATATTTAAAATAAATTTATAAAAAAATTATTTGAAATAACTTTAAAATTTAGTGATTTTCTAAAATTTAATATGCAAAAAAAGTTACACAAAAAATGATAAAATATCTAGAAGAACATGAAAAATTTATTTAAATAATTTTTTATTTAATGTTTTTTTAAAAAATATTTATTAATTTTTTATTAATATAAAAATTATTTAAAAGAAACTAAAACCGCCTCAAAGGTCATAATAGAAATGATTAACATTTCAGATGTTAAACTCTACTAAAAGATTATAAGTGCATAAACATAGCAAAGATTGTTAGATTATTACTAGAGAGAGAAACACAATCTAGATTAGGTTTTGTCCGTATCTGTACTATAAATAAGTTGTCATTATTAACTCTCCCTCACTCACTCTTCACACTTCTACCCAACCGACTCTTTTTTCTTTCTTCCTTCAAAACCTACTCTACTCGACCAGTTCATCACATTATCATGATGAAGAACAACAACAATTCTTCATCTCATTCTCACCATCGTAACCCCAATGATGATCATCATCATGATCAATGCCTGAAACACAAACTCTTTATGTGTGAGTTTTGTCACAAAGTGTTCACCACAGGCCAAGCACTCGGTGGCCACAAGACCTCTCATCGCTCCAACAAACAGATACGTGATGATCATGATCATGTTAATAAGGGTTATAAAACCATGAAGGTCACTTTCTCTTTATCTTGTTCTCCAAGTAATCATAATAATGATGTTGATGCCAAACAGAAAAGACATTCATGGACTAGGGTTTTCAAGACTACCGTTCATCATCCATCTACTGCATCAACCTTCAAACCTAGCAAACAAGAAGACTTACCAGCTGTTGACTTGTTAAGTTTGCTGCCACCAAGATCGTATAATACCAAGAAAAGGAGCAGGAGATATCTTGTTGATGATGGATTCGCTAATAATACTGCTCAAATACCCTCCTTGGATATGTCTCGCGAATCGGTTGCGATTCTTGATTTGAATCATCGTGAGTATAAGAGGATAAAACTTTCAAGCAATGGGAATGATAATGAGATGATGCAGAAACAACGTGTGTTTCTAACAAGTGATGGTATTGATGAAAGAATGGTGAAGTCGACAGAATCACATCATGAATTGGGGCCAAGAGTTGTTGGCGACTTTGATATGGCTTTGAAGGGTACCGTTCATCCACCTACTGTTTCAACCTTGGAATCTAGTCAACAAGAATCAACAGCTGTTGACTTGTTAAGTTTTCTGCCACCAAGATTGTATAATACTAAGAAAAGGAGCAGGAGATATCTTGATTTGAATCATTATGAGTATAAGAGAATGAGAGCCGCTAATAACACTGTTCCAATACTGTTATTGGATATGTCTAGTGAACCGGTTGCGAATCTTGATTTGAATCATTATGAGTATAAGAGAATGAGACTTTCAAGCTCTGGGAATGACTCTGAGATGATGCACAAACAACATGTGCTTCCAATAAGTGATGGTATTGATGAAACAGTGTTGAAGGAGGAGAAGAATCTGAGCGTAGGTGAAACGGCGGTGTCAAGAGTAGTTCGAAACTTTGATTTGAACGAGCTCCCGACAAATGATGTTGAAACAGAATTGGGGCTAAAAGTTGTTGGTAATTTTGATTTGAATGAACTCCCAACTAATGATGTTGGTGATGAAATTAAGCACTCACCTTGAATGATATTATGCTTCTTGTTTTCTTATGTTTAAGTTGAAACAGAATGAATTATATTCTGCTTTTTATTTTTAGATGTTTATGTTGAAAGAGAGTGAATTATATTTTATTGTCATGTAATTTGATGACAAGATGTATATAAGTTTTAAGCTTGATGATGGTTACAATTTTTGAGGTTTTTCCTTTGTGTTAATATTGTGATTTTGTTTGTGTGAAACCATAGACAGGTAATTTGCACTAAATTAGTATGAAAATGTGATAGAGATGAGAGTATGAAATTGGTGGAAGAATGTCTATCTACTGGTTAGTTTACTGTCAAAGAATGCTTTTTTTTTTCTTTTTCATGTTATTACTTATCCTATTTAGTTACTATGTAATTGAATTGTAATAACTAGTTCTGTTTGGAAGTTTCAGTGGTGAATTTTACATATGCTGTTGCTACTACTTGTGTCTCCAACTTTGTGCTATTTTGCATTGTTTGACAGATTGTGGGAAACTATTGCCTGTGATGATTATTCAAAGAGATTTAAGTGGTTTAAGGGAATTTATTATATATGCCTAATTTCATAGTTAGGAAGGGAAATATGTCTATAATGACAGCATTTCAGTTTTATTTTATACGACATGGAGGAGAAAGTGTTTGAGCTGGAGGTTCTATGTAGAAATTAAGCAAAACAAATGTTGCTTGCTTGAGCCTTCCATTCATAATCTCAATAATTTGAAACTGTTAATAACTTAGTCCCTGTTTGGTTAAACACTTTAATTAACCGCTTATATCATAAACACCTCCTATCACATTCTAATATTTATTTCTACTAGACTGTGACCCGCGCGATGCGCGGTTGTTTGCATAATTAAGAATTTATGTATTAACTATTTTTATGCTTATAATTTTAGAAATCATGTATCAGTTAAATTTTAATAAATAAAAGTAATAATATACATTATCATTCATTTTTATAGTTACAACAAAAAACACTTTCATATATCACTTTTTAATATGAATTTAATAGTAAATAAAATTAAAAAATTATTAACAATATTAGTGGGCCGTTATGAAAATTATCAATAATATTAGTTGAAAGTAATAAAAATTATGAATTAATAAAATTGTGACCAAATAATAGTTCTATATAATAATTTATTAGGAATGTAAAAAATTAGATTAAAATTTTATTTTGTGAAGAAACAATTCAATACAACAATATATTTTCTTTGAATCAATTAAATAATTAATTATAGTTGTTGAATAAATTAACTACTATTTATTTTATTTTATTTATATTATTAATATTTATTAACATATATTAAAGAAAACTTTTTCATGTATCAACTAAATTAAAAAAAAATTATTTTCTGAGTTTTAATTTAGATATCAAATTGAGTTTATAATTATTGTTCTAATATTCTAATAGATTGTAATAAAAAATAATTATTTAAAAGATATACATACGTGGTTTTCTTCTATAAATTATAAATTTGAAAATATTTTAATAAATATATGTGTACCACAAATTGATTTTTTTAATAAAATTAATAATCATAATATATAGGTTTATAACTCATTTATTATGTAACATGAATGTAGTTAATAGTATTATAATTCTCTTACTATGCAAATTTGTATAAAGTAAAGATAATGAAAAGTTTTTAAAACCAAAGTAAAATAAAAAATAATGAGATATAATAAAGAATGACTACTAAATAATTAAAAAAAAAAACATTTGCTAAAAAGATAAAATATATTTTCCAGTTGTTTCTTAAATTTGGTTGTCTAAGTCGTCATATCATAATATATGTAGATTCTTTTTGCCTGTATATGTAAATGTAAATTTCTATTTTTATTTGATTATATTATTAAATCCAGAAAGTACACTTTAAGATATTTGATATGGATATAACACCATATGTAAATTCTAACTTTGATTTTATTATTTAATCCACAAAATACACTTCAAGATATTTGATATGCATATAACACTATATATAGATTCCAACTTTGATTTGTAATATATTTTAATAAAAAAGAAATACATTGATAATCGTAAGTAAAATAATTAAAAATTCAATCCACTTTTATGTAATAGAGTCAAATATTGAATGCAATACATATCAAAATGAAATAATAATTATACATGTAAATAAAAATTATATTGATATTCAAGCAAATTATTATAAAAGAGTTTTCTAAAATATTCATTAATTAATACAATATAGTAAGTTGAGTCTTTATCCTAACACATAGATATGAGAATATTGAATTTATGTAAGGAATAAAAAATATAAATTAAATTACATTACAAAAAATTAAAAAAAAACGTATACATAACTCTTGTAATAGTAATTGATGATACAAAAATGAATAGTAATACTAATTGAAAGTTACCAAAATTAATAGAAAGGTGAGAAAATGTACACTCCTTGTTAAATAATCTTCACCCTATACATTGTTGTTGATATGCAATGAAAAAAGATCTTCATATTATAATCTATATTTCAACTGCAATTCATAATATTAACACTCAAGGTTAAAAATACATAAAAAGTATATAGCTTATGATGAAAGTTTTACAATACACCGTAATAACTTAAAACTTACATAAAAAGGACAATGAATAGAAAGAAGAGTGGTTAGTATAATTTAATATATATTTAGTGGTGTAATGTTAAAGAAAAATAAAAGAAACAGAATTAAAAAGTTATAGTGTCTACCTTTTTGTAAGAGAAATGATCTTTCAACAAAGTTCTCATATATATCTTCAAAACCTGCACATGAAGTTTTAAACAAATAATACACATTTTGAAAAATAAAAGAGAAAACATATGAACTCCTAAATCTGCACATAAAATTTTTTAAAAAATGATACACATTAGAAAATGAAAGAAGAAACATATGAGAATGAAAAAGAAATGGCAAAAATGAAAAATGAAAAATCTGTATATAAAGAGTCATGTTAGTGAAGATGTATAGTTAAGAAAATAGAAAATAATTGAAAGGGTGATAGTATATTAATAAGAGTGGAAGTTATAAAATTAATAAAATAAATAATTTAAAATAAATTAAATAGAATTTATAATGGGTTTTTATAGTTTCATAAATTATATATTAATTGTTATTATAAAGAATTATTAAAATTAAGAGAAAAACGTTTTAATAGTTACATTGTTATTAAATAGAGAACCTTATAGAAATGAAAAGTTTTTAAAAAAGATATCAAAGAGAAAATTAATGGATTTATATATAAAAAATGGATAAAAATTTAAAAACATGTTAAAAAATAGGGATTTTGTTAGATTTGATCTTTGTTTTTATAATTACTTACATAATTTTATGAATTAAGTATAAAATTATGAAAAATTATAGGAACTCCTAAATAATGAAATATTAAAAAAATGATACAAATTTTAGAAAATGAAAGAGGAAACATATGAGTATAAAAAAAATTGCAAAAGTAAAAAATTTAAAATCAGTATAAAAATAGTTGTGCGATTGAAGATGTATAGTTAAAAAAAATAGATAACTAATTGAAAGCTTGATAATATATTAATAATAATAGAAGTTATAAAATTAATAAAACAAATGCTTTAAAATATATTAAATTTAAATTTTGAGGATTTTTTATGGTTTCATAATAATAATGCATTGATTAATAATATTTATTATATAAAATATAAAAGCTAATAAAAAAATATTTTAAAGTTACATTATTATAATAATAATTATCATTACTATTATTATAATCATAATTATTATTATTATTATTATTATTATTATTATTATTATTATTATTATTATTAGCTATTAAATTGAGAATCAAAGACTTTTTATATAAAAATGTGAGAATTAGAGTAATAAGATAAATGAGACATTTGCTTATTTTTGTATAAATAATTATTCAATTTTTTGTTTAAATATAAAATTAAAAAATTAATTTACATAAAAAAAATTAATTTTGAAGAGCGCAAATACATCTCATTTTTAAATTTTTTGTATTAATTTATTTCCCCATATATTAATTTTAATTAAATATTATATTATTATTACTATTATTATTTATAATAGTGATAGTTGGATATTATATTATTAGTATTAGTATTAGTATTAGTATTTTCTTTTTTTATATTATATTATTATTAATATTAATATAGGGTCAAATTAGTCTTAATATATTAATAAGAATGGAAGTTATAAAATTAATAAAATAAATACTTTAAAATACATTAAATAGAATTTTTGATGGGTTTTTACGGTTTCATAATAATGATAATGTATTAATTGTTATTGTAAAGAATTATTAAAATTAAGAGAAAAACGTTTTAATAGTTACATTTTTATTAAATAGAGAACCTTATAGAAATGAATTTTTTTAAAAAAATATATTAAAGTGAAAATTAATAGATTTATATAAAAAATAATAAAAATTAAAAAATATATGTTTAAAAAATAGGGGTCTTGTTAGATTTGATCTTTGTTTTTATAATTATTTAAATAATTTTATGAATTAAATATAAAATTAAGAAAAATTATATGAACTCCAAAATCATGAAATATTAAACAAATGATATAAATTTTAGAAAATGAAAGAGGAAATATATGAGAATAAAAAAAATAGCAAAAATGAAAATTTTAAAATCAGTATAAAAAGATAGATGACTAATTGAAAGGGTGATAATATATTATTATTAATAATAGAAATTTTAAAATTAATAAAACAAATGCTTTAAAATATATTAAATAATAAGGAATTTTAATTTTTTTACAAATTACTTACATTTTATTTTTAATTTAAATAAAATATTATTAATCATTTATAACAATAGTTTGAATTTTTTTAAATTAATAAAATATAAACTTATGTTAAATTTATTTTTATTTTTAAATCTAAAATAAACTAAATAATAAGGACTTTTAATTTTTTGTTACAGATTACTTTTATTTTATTTTTTAATTTAAATAAAATATTATTAATTATTTATAACAATAGTTTGAATTTTTTTAACAAATTAATAAAATATAAACTTATAAATATTATATAAAACATATTTATATAATTATTATTAATATTCGTGGCTGAATATTATATTATATTATTATTATGATTAGTATATTCATTTATTTTTAATATAGGGTTAAATTAGTAAAAGTGAAAATTAAGATTTTTGTGTAGATTTATTATGAAAGTGACATGTGGCCAAATTTTATTTAGAGATACTACCAAGGTGACATGTGGCTAGGGTTGCCATCATAACAAACTTGGATTTATATATATTAAGATTTTCATGCTTTTCAAAATAGACATTTCCGATTCCATAATTAGTTATTAATTGTAGACAAAATATTTTTTTTTCCTTTAACTTTAACTCGGGATTCTATTTTGGTCCTTTAATTTAAAAAAAAAGTCAATTTGATCCTTTAATTTTTTAAACAGCGTTATTTAAATCCTTTCCGTCTAATTCTCACGTCTATTTTTGCACGCGTGTCCACTAAACAATTATTAAAATTAAAAAATATCATAAACCAAAATTTTGTCACTCATAGGATTCAAACACACATGTAAGGGAAAAGGGCCAAATGAGCTAACCAAATGAGCTACTAGTCAATTGTGTTATAGTTTCAAATGATATATATTAATTAACGGATAATTATAAAATTGCTTCACCTACATTTTAATAACAAATCAAATTAATAAGAAATATAATGCTTAGTAAGTAAAGTGCACTCTAAAGTTTGTGACATAATTTTTCCATTTTTATGTTACTTATTATTATATTAATTATCAGAAAATGTTACTATCATTAAAAGGATAAATTTAAATTTTTTCTTTACCCACCTCCCTATGGGGGTCACCCCCAGCGAAAACCCCATTTTACCCCGCTTCGGAAATGCATTTCCGAAATATTTTTTTTTCTAAATTTTTCCAGACTTCGGAAGTGCATTTCCGAAAAAACCCCAAAAATTGAGATTTTGACTAATTCGGAGATGCATCTCCGAAACAACAAAAAAAAAATCTAAAAAAATCCCAAAAATTAATTTTAGGATATTAATTAATTGACATATCATAAATTTGATATAATTTATGAGTAATGAATAATAATTATATATTTTGATATAATTTATGAGTTATGAATAATAATTATTATATATTTCTATTTTGATTCATATTTTAAAATTTAAAATAATTTTCATTAAAAAATTAAAATAATTTCACTTACAAAATGAGTTATAATTTTTTATTTATATATTTATATATTTATAATAATTATTATATATTTATATATTTGTAAAAATGAGTGTTTTAATTTATATATTTATATATTTATATAATAATTATAATAATTATTATATATTTATAAAAATTATTATATATTTATATAATAATTATTATATATTAATTATAAATATATTTATACATTTATATAATAATTATAAAAATTAAAACAATGAGTGTTTTAATTTATAATATATATATTATATTTATATATTATATTATATTTAATTTTAAATAATTCAAAATTTACTTATGAAATTAAGATGTTTTTGATTTATATAAGTTAGTAAAATAATTTTTAATTTTAAAATTGTTTAGGAAATTTTGATTCACCTTGATTGTATTGATTCACCTTCATTTTATTGATTCACCTTGATTTTATACCTATTAATTGTATTGATTCACCTTGATTTTAATTTTTTAATAATTATTGAATTCTTTCGGAAGTGTATATCCGAAACATTCCAAGACCAATTTGGTCTTGGAATATTTCGGAAGTGTATATCCGAATTCCTCCAAGGGGGTGAATTCGGAGATGAACTTCTGAAAACACCACATTTTCTGAAAAATAACTTTATTTCGGAGATGCATCTCCGAAATCAATATTTTATATTAAAAAAAACACTTTTTCGGAGATACATTTCCGAAAACACCTTTTTTTTCAAAAAAAGTACGTTTTCGGAAATGAACTTCCGAAAATAGGGGTATTGTGGTAAATTCATCAGAGGTGGCCAAGAAGGTTAGGAGGTGGGTGAAGAAATTTTCTAAATTTAATGCAAAAAAAACTATACTCAGAAACTGTGTGTGAAACTTTACAAAATGCTCCTATATATGAAAAACACATATAAATAACAGACCAACTAAAAATAGTTGCAAGAATGAGTTTACACAAGACATAGACACAAACAAATTTTGCAGTTATACAACAACACTGTTATAACACTGATGTGTGCTTGCTTGTGTAGGAGCATTCACAATCCCTAATTTGCTGTATACAACATGCCAAAATGGTATTAAGAAATTACTATCATGCAAGTTAGCCATTGTAAAAACTACTGCTTACATTTAGAGTTATCATTCAACAACAAAAACTGGTATGTAACTTTCATGAAAACTAAAACAAAAAGTTATGGTTGGGAAGACTTTTGTTTACTAAAATGAGCTTCTATTTATTCGGTCTTTTTTACATTAACACTTAAACCATATATAAAATGCAAGGATAAAAATCAGATCCATAAAGTCTGTGAAACATTTTATCAAACACATGGAGGCTTAACTAGAAGCACAAAGTAATAACCATACTCCCTTTGTATGTTTTATTTTCAAGTTAACATATCAATCAACCAATTAATTAACTGAAGGGCATGGTCAATAAATATAGCCAAATTCTTAACAAAGTTATGTCCAAGAAGCATAATTTGTCATATTTTACAGAATCACACAGAATAAATAATTTGTCATACTTTGCAGCCCCAATCTCCTGTGTACATAAATGTACAATCCCACTTCTATTTGTTGGAATGGGTACTATAAAATCTCTCCATGATGAAATTTAGAATAAAATCTCTCCATGATAGAATCCAGTATTCTCACAATTTGCACCTGTACCCAAAGCACAATGAAACAAAGATCTGGTTTCTGTAACTGACAAATCATCATAAACGTAGCAAACCTTGAGTTGGGGCGGATCTAGTTTTAGGTTGAAGACGAAGATTTATGAAAAATGGAAATTAAGTAGACAAAATAGATGCAGAGAAGAAGAATAACATGAAAGAAAAGCGATTTATATGGATGAATCTTGCTGGGTTTTCTAAAATATGGAACATGTTGCCAAGTCAGCGCCATGTGTATGCCAGCTGGGCTTTGAAATTTACTTTGACTAATGGACCTAACGGAAAGAACTAACGTGGTCTTGTTTAAAAAGCTAAAGGATCAAATAGGTCGTTTTTAAAATTAAGAGATCAAAATGGACCCCAGATAAAATTAAAAGACGAAAAATGGTATTTTGCCTTAAATGTAACATCCAACTGCTTCCGAGGCTCTCGCTTTCTCATTATTTGATGGTTTATATTTACTAACTAATCGCTCATTAACCTAATTATATATTATTAATCAATTTTAATAAAGAATTAAACACAATATCTAGTAATTATTTTAAAAACTGACCGAAAGATATGTTTTTGAGATGATGTGTGTAAAATTATTTTATCTTAATGCATCTCTATATTAAACTCAAGTATTTAGGTTAATAATAACTTTTTTTTTAATATTTAATCATAGATATATTGAGTTAAGTAGATATGATAAATAAGATACTGTGTTAAGAATGTTTCTTAATTCATGCTCTGCTGCATTATTCTAACTGACTTGTCTTTAAAAAAAAACTCTTATTTTAAATAATTTATTACAAATTTTCTCTATTGATTTTAAAATCCTATAATTATATATATTTATTTTTTATGATATTTTGTATGCATCATCATTAAGGTAATTGAATAATTTCTTTTTTTAGAATAAGTTGGTTTCTCTAAATTTATGTTTTCTCTTTAATTAATTACGATTAATTTGACATGGTGCATTTAGTTGCTTGGGATCGTTCCTCTCGATGTTGACGGAAGTTCTTACGGAAATCTTGGTAGAGGGAGGTATGGAGGTGTAAAATGAGATCACACAAGATTGTGGTTGTTAGTATTTAGTGGACATATTGATTTTGCTGACAATCTAGACGTTGAACTATTAACTATATTGTTCATAGTGAGTCACTCCATTATCACCTTGATATTAGAGTTGGACTGAGTTTGAGTTGTAATTTGTCAATTACTCATAAGTTTTCAAGCAAGAGTGGATTGTGTGTCTTGGAAGTGTGTTTTCTATTTTTGAGTGTCATTGTTGTTACCACTGTTGTGTGATTAAAGGAAAGTGAGATGACTCTCATATCTATGAGTGTCTTAGATAGAAATAGCACGGATAGTGATTTGGTGAGAAGATTGTAAACTAGAGGTTGTTTACTTAGGCTTCAAACTAATAATATTTTAGTGGATTTCCTCCTTGGCTTGGATGTCCTCAGAGTAGGTGATGTTACACCGAATTGGGTTAACAATTATCTGTGTTATTTACTTTCAGAAATTTACCCTACATGCATAACTGTTATTGTTTTTGTCACTGGTCTGATATCAGTGTCGTGACATTTGGTTCGACATCTGGTATATGTGTACCAGAATTTCAGATATAGTGGTGATGAGTATACGACAAGAGTTAGCCCCAAAAGAAATAGGAGATAAAATATATTTTCCCCCAGCATGTCACACTCTGTCTAAAAAAGAAAAAAAGTTTTTGGAATTGTTTGCAGGGTATCAAAGTTCTCCAAAGGTAATAATCAAATATGAAGAAACTTGTGTCAATGAAAGATGTCAAATTAGTGGCTCTCTATGGTATTTTACCAAAGATTGTAAGGGTAACTATAACCAGATTGTGGTTATTCTTCAATGATCCTGGAAATTTTGATGAGTTGGAACATGAGGCTGCAACTAACTTGTGTCAATTAGAAATGTATTTCCATACATTATTTTTTGACATTATAGTTCACTTAATTGTTCATCTTGTAAGGGAGATTAGATTTTATGGTCTAGTTTATTTAAGGTGGATGTATCCGGTAGAGCGATACACGAAGATCTTTAAAAGGTATACGAAGAATCATCACCGTGTGGATTCTTTGATTGTTTAACGGTACATCACAAAAGAAGCTATTGAGTTTTGCATAAATTATTTGTCAGAAGCAGACTCTATTGGAATTCACGAATCTCGTCATGATGGAAGATATAGAGGTAAAGGTACTCAAGCTTTAAATATTAAGACAATGGATCGAGATGTAGTTCTCCTGTATTAGGTGTCCCTTGGCTAGCAACAGGTAAAATATAATGGCATAGTGGCTGTCCCAAAATTTACACCAGAGTAGAAATAACGAAACCAAAATTAGAACCAATTTAATCAACTCTAAAGATGGAAAGGTTTCAAATTGTTGAAAAGTTTATAAGTTTGAACTCTAAATTGAAATCTCCAAAAAAAATCAAGTTATTTTTAAAGAAAATATATTCATTCTTCCCATTTCCTCTAAAATAGTCATCAAAAGATATACCTTCGATTTATCAAAGCAAGTACTTCCTATACCAAATAGATAGCAATATTTTTTTTTTACCAAACATGGCCATATTCATATTTGAGAAAAAAAATTTTAAGACTCAGTTAAACCTTAAGATTTATTTTTTTCTTTTTCAGTTGTAATTCCAAATTAGAACAGAGAGAACTCAAACTCTTTTAGCGAACTAAACTTTTAGCAAAACAGATGACAATTCAGATTTAAAGATTGGTAAAAATTAGGGATTCAAACAATAACTGAAGTTTGATATTTTCTCATTCAGTAACAAATGAAGTATAACCCAAGAAAATAAGTGAAATAGAGTTTCATCAACATAAGCCACAACATCTGGAATAAACTCAGTGTATATCATAACGGTTGTTTGAAATAACCGTTGTGATAGGTAGCATGCTACTTGATTTATAATCATGGTTGTAGACTGTGGTGGAAGACATCATACATACAATTACCCCTTACCTTACAACAGTTGGTCAGACGTTGTGGTATCCGTTTTCCAAACGTTGTAAAATGGCTTTTCCAGAGTAGTGTTTAACTTGAAGAATTCCATTACTTGTCAAATATGTTACGAAGTAATTATACAACAGAAAAACCATTTGGCCAATTGAAAAGTGATTCCATTACTTTGAAAAGTCTTTTGGCGATAAAAGTGATTCTAAAAGGTTTTGAGTTGGCATCTGGTTTGAAAATAAACACGAGTAAAAGCAAGATTTATGGGATTGGGATTGATAAGGAATTTATGGAAGTTGCTTCCCATTTTCTGGAAAGTAAAGTGGACAAGTTCTCGTTTAAGTTTTTGGGAATAACAGTTGGGGGTAATCAAAGGAGCCTGAGTTTTTGGAGACCGGTAATTAACTCCCTGAAATCAAAAGTATCATCATGGAAGGGTAATATGTTATCCATTGGAGGAAGAGTTACTTTGCCGAATGCGGTTCTATCAAACTTACAAATATAACAATTGTCGTTTTTTAAATTACCTGCCAAAATTATTCAGGAACTCATATCTATTCAAAGAAATTTTCTGTGGCAAGGATTGGAGGACAAGAGAGGTATTCTTTGGATGAGTTGGGAAACAATTTGTAATAGTAGAGAGGAAAGAGATTTGGGGGTGAAAGATATTGGAAAATTCAATCAAGCTCTTATTTCTAAAGGGATTTGGAGGTTTTTGAACGAGAAGGGTAATATTTGAGAAGGTATTATGAAGGAGAGATATAGAGTTTTACGAAACAAGTTGTGGCTAAATAAATAAGGGTGCTTGCAATCGAAAGAATCTATTTGGTGGAGAGATATCATTAAATTATGTGATGGGCCTAATGGATTCTTGAAGAAGTTCACCATAAAGTTAGGGGATGGGATAATTGTGCCGTTTTGGGAAGCAAGTTAGTTGGGATATGGAACATTAGTTGTTCAGTTTCCGATCATATACCAGGAATGTTAAAAAAAGGAGTGGTTGTTAGTGATATGGGATTTTGGCACAGTGGTGAATGGTGTTGGAAGATCTTCCCATGTGCATAGGTGTTGGGTTTGGAGGCTTCGAGGGAGATGGATGAGTTGGAAGCGGTTCTATTCAGGTTCTAGCCTAAGAGGAATCAAAGGGATGTGGTCATTTGGCCATTTGAAAAAATCTGTAAGTTTTATGTGTGTTCTTGTTAGGAAATGCTTATGCAGGAGCGAGATGGGGATGGTTTGAGAGAAGAATAAAAGAGGGGTTAAAGGTCTTTTGGGATTCTGTTCCATCAAAAATCAAGATATTCGGATGGCGTCTGCTGTTGGATAGGCTCCCTTCAAGGAAGCAATTGCTCAAATGAGGCATTATAGCATAAATTGATGAAGCTGATCAATGTGATTTTTGTAAGCAAAATATGGAAGATTTAGAACACTTAATTGCATTTCCCAAAGTTGAAACCACTTTGGCATAAGATTGAAATATGGTTGGATGTCACTCTCCCTGTACAACCGGACTGTTGCAGGTTCTTGTTGAAAGGGAAATTGCCAGATAACAGGGCGGGAGTTGTGTGATTGACGATTTGTTGGAGTATATGGAAGCAGAGAAATGACATAGTTTTTAATGGAGCTGAATCCGATATTGATGAACTGTTTTTTAACATTTTATTGTATTCATGGTGGTGGTTAGCCATAGACTCTAAGGACATAATTTAGTGCAACTTCTACGAGTGGTTCAAAAGTCTTGCTCAGTATTGTTTTTTTCTTATAAAGGTTGGAGTACCTCTAATATTCCTTTTCCTTTAATACAAGAGTTGCTTATAAAAAAAATTGTGAATTAAAAATTAGAGGTACATAAGTAAACCAAATAGAACATAAGCACACATTAGATAATAAGGAGATCTCCCATTTAAAATTTATTACTAACTTTTTAAAATGACTCATTTGTACACATAAAATTAAATCAATAATATATTTTTCTAAATTGATATTTTCAAAATGAATTAAAAAAATAATTCGATGTGTTAAAAATGATTTAATTTATAAAAAAAAATGTTATTTCTTAAAAAACTCAATTTTCTAAAAAAATACATTCAAAATAGTTTAACGGAATTTTTAACAAAAATATATTTAAGCAATCTTAATAAGATCCAGTTAATTTAATGTAACTTCAATCAAATCTTTTGTTTTTATTCTTAAGAGAAAAATATTTGATTTTTTGAAAACCCTATATTTCTGTTTATGAAAACCCTATAACTAGTCTTCACTAGTTGACTCACTCTCTCCACCGCTTACACATACTTTCTTTCTTGTTTCTCATAAACTCTGCTATTGCTTCATCATGGTGAAATCTTCTTCACCTTCCTTTCATAAACTCAGAAACAGCAACAACAACCAACAACAATGGTCTTCTGAATATGATGAGAAAGGATATGTTCACAAATGTGAGTATTGTCACAAAGTATTCTCCACAGGCCAAGCACTCGGTGGCCACAAGACCTGTCATCGCTCCAACAAACAACAAGTAGATGATCATCATCATGTTAATAAGGTTTATAAAACTATGAAAGTCACTTTCTCTTTATCTTCTTCTCCAAGTTATCATAATAATAATGTTGATGCCAAACAGAAGAGACATTCATGGACTAGGGTTTTCAAGACTACCGTTCATCTTCCTCCTACTGCATCAACCTTCAAACCTAGCCAACAAGAATTACCAGCTGTTGACTTATTGAGTTTGCTGCCACCAAGATCGCATGCTACAAAGAAAAGGAGCAGGAGATATCTTATTCATCATGGAGTCGCTAATAATACTGGCGTTGATGAAACAGTGGCGAAGGAGGAGAAGAACCTAAAGGAAGGTGAAACAGTATTAGGTCCAAGAGGTTTTCGAACCCTTGATTTGAATGAGCTTCCGACGAATGATGTTGAAAGAGAATTAGGGCCAAGAGTTGTTCGTGACTTGGATTTGAATGAGCTCCCAACTAATCATTTACCATGAATGATATTACTTTATATGTTTTCAGGGTTTGAATGTATGTTAATATTGTAATTTTGTTTGTGTGAAAGTATAAACAGGTTATTTACATTGAATTAGTATGAAATTGGTGGAAGAATTTCTATCTTCTGGTGAGTTTACTTTCAAAGAGTGCATTCTTTTATGTTATTACTTGTCTTGTTTAGTTATTAATGAATTGAATTGAATGTTTAGTGTTTATTTTGACTGCACGTTTATTAAATTTTTATGGTAAACAATGCTGCAGGTAACTTATAATGGTTCACTCTAGTGATTTTCTTGAGCCAAGCACTCTATTTACATTAAATTTACTTTACTCTATAATGGTTCATTCCAGTGCTGTCCACCACGGACCACGAAAATAAATTCGTTCAAATTTTGTTAGGCTACATTGATAGATCACAACACTTTATGTGAATAGAGTTTTGTCAATTGAAATAAGAATTTGTTCAAATTCTGTTACTCGCGTGTGCCATAGTGTAACAATGCCACAATTTGACAACATTTGAGTTTTGTTTTACAGTTAGATAAGTTATTGGTTACTATTACAGAAGATGGAGGAGAAATGTGTTTGAGGTGGAGGCTCTATCTAGAGTTATTCATACAAAGAAGGCACAATTTTGAAGGTTTGTTAGATATGAGTCTGATGGCATTATTCACACCATCTTTGAATAAAATGTGTTGAAAATGATATTCTCTTAATGCAAGATTATATAACCTGTTTGATTTGTATTCATCATAACCAAAGAAACCATTTCTCATAATAATGAATACGCTCCTGCAAACATACGACACAAAACTGTTGTACAGATTAACTTCTTGTTTTTGGCAGATAAACCAAAAATGTTCCGCAATACTCATCGGTTGTTTAGTATTTCCAAAGTTTTGAAGATTCTAAAGAATATGATGATAAAAAAGATGAAGCAATGATATTGACAAATATCATTTCTGATGTTGCCAAGATGCAGACTTTGGAGAATGTAGTTGAAAGGGTGGAAAATGGTTTCTCTTTTGATTATGAAGCACGGACACCTCTTGGAGCTGGCGTGTCGCGGTGTCCGACACGTGTCATTGTCTGACACTTGTATGACACCCGTACGACACGTGTCGGAAAAGTCAAACAAGTGTCGGAAAAGCCTGACAAGTGTCACCAAAAAAATTGTTATTTTCTTTGTTCGACATCCATATGACACTCATTCAGAATTTATCGGGCAATTCACACAGGTGTTTTAAAAAAATGTTATTAATTTTCTTTGCTTCAACACACACCTTATGTATTTTTAAACAAATCCTGTACACATAAGCCATGTATTGAAGCAATATTATCCTTGAAGAATTGATAACATTAATTTTGATTAAAATATTTACAACTCTTTTAGTAATAAATGGATAAATAAAGGTCAAATAATATCATATATGTAGCCGTGTCAGTGTCTTATATATTTTAGATTATCGGTGTTTGAGTGTCCGTGTCGTGTCCCGTGTCCGTGTCGGAGTTCGTGATTCATAGCTTTTGAACATTACAATAAAAAGTATCCAAATTTTAAGGATCTGCGGATAATTAAAAATACTTGTTTCATCAAAATTTGTATAGATACATATATTTCAATTGTAAAACATTACAATACAAATTTTATACTAATTAATTATTACCCTCTACTCATTTCATGTGATTTTTTCTTTATCTTTTCTTGTTTTCCTTTCAATAGAAGAGGACTAATCTGTGCACAACATTATGATATTCTTCTCCATAACACATATGTTGCTTGTTTGAGCCTTCCATTCATAATCTCAAACGAAACCAAACCAATTATTTGAAATTGTTAATAACTAAGGCTCTGTTTGGTGTAAGACTTTAATTAACCGCTTATATCATAAACACCTATTAGATTCTAATAATTATTTTCTGTCCATAGCTTTCTCCAAAGAAATAATTGCAGCAGAAAGCTCTGCCATCGAAGCATTCCCAAAGCCTAAAGAGCCACAAAAGTTGCCAACATGAGGACCCTTATCATTCCTGAGTATACCGCCGCAAGCACATAAAATAGGAGTCCTTCTAGCAATACCATCAATATTGCATTTAAGCCATCCTTAAGGAAGAGGATGCCATAAAATTTCTTTGGTCCTCAAAGGCTTTCTAGGATGATTTTGAATGTCAAATTTCTTTAGGATAGTGAAATTGGAAATAGAGGAATTAGACAAATTAGAGTTAAGGTTCCCTGCAATCTTGACTTGGAAGAGACGTTGTTGATACAATAGTTCCAATGAGCATTCATGCCTTCAAATCTGGAAAGATTTCTGGCAGTCCAAACCTGATGGAAAATGTTGATCATACACGCTATGATGACCATCTTGGCTTGAGGGGACCAATCTAACAGGATAGTATGCTTGCAGTCCAAGAAACTACCAATATACTTCTGAAGATTAAAGGTGTTGGAGAACCAAATATTCCAAATTGTCTAAACAAAAGAACTTTCGAAGAACAAAAGAACTTCAGTTATGGAAAATGTATTCCAAATATTCCAAATTGTCTAAACAAAAGAACTTCAGTTATGGAAAATGTATTCGAATTTATATATATTTTTGTTTAATTTTTTTGTTAATGATGATAGTCTTTCATCTAACATATTGAAGATTTTGTAGTTTTTTCTTTTTTTTTTAAGTTTTAACTTTAAAAAAATGTTATTTGAATTATTTTTATAAATTAAAAGAATAATTTTTACATCAAATTATATAAATATAAATTATTAAAAAAGTTAATATATTAAAAAAAATACCGTTAAAATAAATTTATAAACAAATTATATGAAATAATTTCAAAATTTACTGATTTTTTAAAATTTAATATTCAAAAAAAGTTACACAAAAAAAAGATAAAAGATTATAGATTGTAGATTTAATTAAAACAAAATTAATTATGACTTTGTAAATGCATGACAAACATTGTTTGAGAGAAGATTGTTGTTTGACTCGAAAAATGTGGGAATCATTAATCAAAGAGATTTAATGAGTGATTGTGGTAAGTGGTTCCATAATTGAAGTATATTTGAGATAAGTTACAGAAAAGTGGATCATTGTTGCACTTATGCTGATAGATAATAATGAGGGAATGTTTCTATGAAATAGGGATGATTGTTGCAGTCCCTATATTATAGGCAGAGTAAGTACACATTTGTTGACTGCTTCCGATCCTTTCGCTAGTCAACCTAATAATATATATTTAATTAGTAATAATAAAGATTCTATACAATATTTATAAAATATTCAAAAGATTTCATAATATCCGTTCAACAATTATGCAATATAAATAACTTACATTATTATAACTCTCTATCCACTATACATTCATTTCTCACTGACTTTAGACTACATTGAACTACTTTCAACCTCATTTCTTCTTCTTCTTCTTACACTATCACAATTCACAATGGTTAGTTTATTATAAAACTGTTCTCATTTCTTTTTTTCTTTTGAGAATTCTATTTGAGTTTATGAAAATGAATTTATATTTTTTTTTGTTAATAATAGTACAAAATTTTATTTTGTTCTGCATGTTAATATAAATCCTTCTCATATGACGGATGTAAAATTAGTTTATCTTATGCATCTTTATTACTAAATATGGAACAAATATTTTTATTCTCACATTTGAAAATTGTCATAAACTCTTAAAATTTTGATATTTTATTAAAGAAATTCAATTCAATGTATGATTATAATAAGAACCGGTATACATGTCCAAGTTTTTAACATATATGGTATGCATGATTGGTAACTCAAGTAAAAATTAGCTCTTAGGATAAATTAATCTCATTGAAAATTTATGTTTTTTTATTTAATTAATTGTTATTATTTTGATGTGATGCAGTTGGTTGTTTGGGGTCCACCTTCTGGACATCAAGTTGCCTTAGATGTTGATGGAAGTTCTTACGGAAATCCTGGTAGGGCCGGTTATGGAGGTCTAATAAGAGATCACACTGGATCGTGGTTGTTAGGATTTAGTGGACATATTGATTTTGCTGACAGCCTAGAAGCCGAACTATTAGCCATACTGAATGGGTTGATGGTAGCTTGGAACTCAGGTTACAGAGACGTGAGTTGTAGAACAGACTGCATGAAAGCATTATATTTGATTCAAGACTCAATACCTCTACCTCAGAAATATGCTTATATTGTAAACACTATAAAAGAGTATATTTCAAAAGACTGGACTCTTTCATTTTATCATACTTATAGAGAAGGTAACCAATGTGCTGACTTTATGGCAAAGTTAGGAGCAAATAGTATGGATTGTTTAGGAATTTTTACCGAGCCACCTCATTGCTTGTATTCTTTACTTTTAAATGATTCTACGAGAACTGTATATACAAGAGTATAATTATTATTTTGTATATAATTTTTCATTTCAATTATTCCAAGGAAATTATGATCTTTAGTAAACAATTGTCTTATTTTAGGAAGCTTAATTGTAAGTTTTATCATCACTTATTTTTCTCGTACAATATTGCATGTTCTTTATGTAACACCATATATTTATCATGCATAAGTTAATATACAACGTTAACGTTAATATAATATACAATCAAAAGTTCTATTATGGTATTTTGATCAATAACACTGTCTCATAATAAAATTTAAAATAAAATAACAAATGTACATAAATGCAATATAACTAAATTACGCCCAATTACGCCCAATTAAAACAGGGTGTAATTAAAACGTAATTACGCCCAATTACACCCGATTTTTATTAAAATAGGGTGTAATTAAAACGTAATTACGTCCAATTACACCCGATTTTTATTAAAACAGGGTGTAATTAAAACGTAATTACGTCCAATTACACCCAATTTTTATTAAAACAGGGTGTAATTAAAAACGTAATTACGTCCAATTACACCCAATTTTTATTAAAACAGGGTGTAATTAAAAACGTAATTACGTCCAATTACACCCGATTTTTATTAAAACAGGGTGTAATTTAAAACGTAATTACACCCGATTTTTAAACGGGTGTAAATGCGTTAGACATTTCTCACCCTGTGGATATACACCCGATTTTTATTAAAAATAATGGGTGTAAATTTAATAAAAAACGGGTGTAAATTAACATTTTTGAACTAGTGATAAGTTAATATACAACGTTAACGTTAATATAATATACAATCAAAAGTTCTATTATGGTATTTTGATCAATAACACTGTCTCATAATAAAATTTAAAATAAAATAACAAATGTACATAAATGCAATATAACTAAAATTATTTGAAGTAAAAATGGAAAATATTGGCGTGCAATTTAATTTTTTTTTGCCTAAATCTTTAAGAAACGGGTTTCAAGACACAGAGTACTTGGCCATTATCTATTTCAATAGACCACTACTTTTTTTTTTTTTTACTTTTCCCACATAATGACAAAAATAATGCTTAAAATAGTTGAAGAGACCACGACTTTTGGTGTCAGTTTAGACCTTGAATATGAATTCCTTCTTTAACGGAAGGATACTTTAACAGACTTAGTCTATTGATGGTTGAGATTGTTTTACAACGATAAACCAATATTGATATCTCATATATCTGATCCAAAATCAATTGGTGTAACAACATGAAATTATGTGCAATCTCTATGGTAAAGAACCCTCATTTTTTTAGACCGTTATTTCATTCAAGGCACACTTGTAGAACATGATATTTTCAAGTATGTGATAGATTGTTACTTTATTTCTTAATATCATTGCAATGAATATCATCCCTACATTTGAAAATAAGTCTAAATTAAAAAGAGAAAAAAATAAAGTGAGATAGACATCCATTTTAACAAAGGTTGGAGATGATATTGAGGGTTTATGTGACAATGTATCACACATTTGCTATGATACACTCCTACTAAATAAGTATCACTGAAACTCTCAATATAAGTCTAATAAAGATATCTCAAAGGAAGAGTATATAATAAAACTCATAAATACTATTAAAACTTCTATTAGAAATTTTATCCTAAAATATAAAAAAACCTAACAAATATTTATCATGAAGAGAAAAAATCAAAACAAAAACCAAATTAAATTTAGAACTTTCACAAAAACCTAAGTACTTTTTTAGCTGCATATCCCTAGTGGGTTTTTGTTGCACATCTTCATCTTATTACGGGGAAAAATCTCAATACGGTTATGTTTTGATTGCTTGACTTATCACTTTAGAATTTTATAGTTTTTAAGTTCCCTTATAGATTGCTCACACATGATTCATATCTTTTAGCATGCATAAAACTTTTGGTTATGTTCAAACTTGATCAAAATGTTATTAGTCAAGTTCGAACATTTTAAGCATTTTAACACTTTTAGAAGAATCAAACGTTCATTAGAAAAGCATTTAAACTTACTATGCTGATGATATCATCCCTCATGATGTTTAAAAATTTAGGAAATCATTTTTGCTCATCTGTAAGATTTTTCTAAGGTTAATTTGTGATTTTTCTGATGTTTAGAATTTAAATATCAACGTTTAACAAAAAAAAGACTATCATATGAAAAAGTTTGAATGCAGCGCTCTAATACTCCAAAATTAATTATTATAATATTTTTTAAATGAAAAATTAAGAAAATTAAGACTATATTTAATTTAGGGGATAAGAGGATCTTAACCGCTTTTATATAATGATGATTTAAAAAATTCTTAGGTAGACACGGACATAAAAAATTGCTTTACACAACAGTTTTCTCGAGTATTTGCATAATATTTCAATTTGAGACTTCTACTTGCCCACTTGTTTGCGGGTGTTGCTACACGGTGTCAGAATCCATACTTCACTAGAGGTTTTTCGAAGATTTTGGAAATGAAGTGAGAGCCGTCGTCACTAATGACTAGTCTGGGTACACCGAATCTCGAAAAAATGATGTTCTTGAATAACTTAATTACTACTTGTGCATCGTTTGTTAGAGAAGCTACAACCTTGATCCATGTAGATACGTAATCGACAGCGACGAGTATGTAATTGTTTCCAAAAGAAGATGGGAAGGGTCCCATAAAATCAATTCTCCACACATCAAAGATCTCCTCTTCTAAAATGCCCTTTTGAGGCATCTCATCGCGTTTGGATATGTTTCCAATGCGTTGGCACCAGTCGCAATTTTTAACAGCGATGTGAACGTCTTTCCATAAATTAGGCCAAAAGAGGCCAGCTTGTAAAATTTTAGCGCATGTCTTTGATGTGCTCGCATGTCCACCATAAGGGGCATCATGACAGTGAGAAATTATAACTTGAATTTCACTTTCTGGGATACATCGACTGATAACAAAGAAATAGAGATTTTCAGTCATTTTGTACACATGGCGTCCAACTCAGCATCTGCTGAAGGGAGCGCGGTAACATGACCAGTTTCCACCAGAGGGGTAATTGCCACATTCCCATCCACATCGGCCAGCTCCGCGGCCGCAGAACTCCCCTCCGCGGGCGAGACCTTCACAAAATGTTTCCCGCTCAGAAGGAGTTGAGGGGCATGTTCATCTTTACACAACTTCAGGAACTTCATTTCATTTTTCGTTTTTCATCCAAGCTTAGTTATTACTTAAGCAATATACCATCAACATCTGTAAAGTGACAGTCCCTTCACATCGAAGAGTTGTTGCGGTGTAGATTAAGTTTGTAATCGGGGTTTGGAGCACTTTGGTTGAGGTTCATCATACCGCATTTTCATTTCCGCATTTACTTTCCTTGTACCATAACCAAAGACTCCCGTTGGAGCAGGTTTCTTCTTTAATCGCTTTTATTTTATTTATTTCTCGCTCTTATCATAGCCTACACGTTTTATAGGCTCACAATTATTTCCATGTCTAGCTAATTTTATAAAGGTTAGAATGTAAGGATCGTTGTCACGATCATGTTCCAAATGTTATATTAATAGAAATACTATTGGGGGATGTTTTAACCTTTAATTCAAGTTTTCTATGTTTAAATTTCTATGGGTAAGATCGAAAGCCGTCCATACTTAAAATTAAACTTGATTAGTTTTTAACTAAACAAAATGGGCGAAAGCGTTTGTTTGGTTAATTAGGAATCTTTGACATATTTTTAGAAAAAACAATTTTGAAACTATTTTCGGACGCGTTTATGGGTTTGAAGTCTGATTCTTTGCCAAAAGCCAAGAATCTCTTTAAGTTAAAATTTCCAAGTTAAAACCACTTTTCTACTAAGACAAGTAATTGATTTCTTAAAAATGGGTTGATTACTTTAACGCAATGCACACTGTTCATATGTGACAAATGAGTGGGTAGACTTAAAGATTAAACTCGGTTATTAGTACGCGAAAGCGACAAGTTACCGTTAAATTATTCCTTTCTATAAGTAGAAAATATTTCCCCATAAGTAATTCTATCCATGTGTAACTAGAAGGTTGTCTGATATACGTGAATTACATTCGAACCTGTTGCTTTTATCTTCACTTTTAATATCTATTTATTTTCTTGCATTGCACTGTTGGAGCAGTAAAGCGGAAAGCAACAAAAGTTTTGGAAGTATTTATCCTGGAATTTATCGTGTCCACAGAGATTAGTGCTACTGAACTTCCGTTCGATAGATTCTTAGTTATGAGTTTGGATTAAATGAGTTTTAAGTAAACAAGGAAAATATAACATATGAACATAAAAAAAATTCATTCTTGATAGAGAATAACTTATCTGGTTGGAATCTAAACTTAGATTTATCACTCCGCCGTACTCAATCTACAATACTCATTAGAATCACAACATATCCCTCACATCAATGTCCATTTCTGCAACACCGACGAGAGTTCAACTATATTTCTCTTTCGACAATGTCTCAACCGATCGAACAACACAGAGACATTAAACTTAGATATTATGTGTTCTTGTTAGGGAATGCTTATGCAGGAGCGAGATGAGGATGGTTTGGAGAGAAGAATAAAAGAGGGGTTAAAGGTCCTTTGGGATTCTTGGGTTCCATAAAAATCAAGATATTCGGATGGCGTCTGCTATTGGATAGGCTCCCTTCAAGGAAGCAATTACTCAAAAAAGGCATTATAGCATAAATCGATGAAGCTGATCAATATGATTTTTGTCATCAAACTATGGAAGATTTAGAACACTTAATTGCATTGCCCAAAGTTGAAACCACTTTGACATAAGATTGAAATATGGTTGGATGTCACTCTCCCTATACAACCAGACTGTTGCAGGTTCTTGTTGAAAGTTGTTGATGTATTGAAGGGGAAGCTGCCAGATAACAAGGCGGGTTGTGTGACTACGGTTTGTTGGAGTATATGAAAGCAGAGAAATGACATAGAGAAATGACATAGTTTTTAATGGAGCTGAATGCGATATTGATGAAATGTTTATAACATTTTATGGTATTCATGGTGGTGGTTAGCCATAGGCTCTAAGGACAAAATTCAGTGCAACTTCTACGAGTGGTTCAAAATCCTGATCAATTTTGTTGATTATTTTGTTGTACTGTTTTTCGGTTGTGGTATTATTTTTTTCTTGTAAAGGTTGGAGTACCTCTTATACTCTTTTTCTTCTTATACAAGAGTTACTTAACCAAAAAAAAAAAAAAACTATGAAATTCTTTAGCTTCATCTTCGTTTACCTTTAAAAGATAAAGTTGTCATCATCCAATAACATATTAAATATGATAGGAACATTTTTGGCTATGAATTAACCTTTTAATGTACCTCTACCTTAGCTATCAATTTAAAATGACTCATTTTTACACATAAAATTAAATCAATAATATATTTTTCTAAATTGATATTTTCAAAATGAATTAAAAAAATAATTTGATGTGTTAAAATTGATTTAAAAAAATGTTATTTCTTAAAAAAACTCAATTTTCTAAAAAAAATACATTCAAAAGAGTTTAACGGAATTTTTAACAAAAATATATTTAAGCAATCTTAATAAGATCCAGTTAATTTAATGTAACTTCAATAAAATCTTTTGTTTTTATTCTTAAGAGAAAAAGATTTGATTTTTTGAAACCCGTATATTTCTGTTTTTGAAAACCCTATAACTAGTCTTCACTAGTTGACTCACTCTCTCCACCGCTTACACATACTTTCTTTCTTGTTTCTCATAAATTCTGCCATTGCGTCATCATGGTGAAATCTTCTTCACCTTCCTTTCATAAACTCAGAAACATCAAAGAACAATGGTCTTCTGAATATGATGAGAAAGGATATATTCACAAATGTGAGTATTGTCACAAAGTATTTTCCACCGGCCAAGCCCTCGGTGGCCACAAGACCTGTCATCGCTCCAACAAACAGATACGTGATGATCATGTTAATAAGGTTTATAAAACTATGAAGGTCACTTCTCTTTATCTTGTTCTCCAAGTAATCATAATAATGATGTTGGTGCCAAACCGAAAAGACATTCATGGACTAGGGTTTTTAAGACTATCGTTCATCATCCACCTACTGCATCAACCTTCAAACCTAACTAACAACAAGAGTTACCAGCTGTTGACTAGTTAAGCTTGATTCCGCCAAGATCGTATAATACAAAGAAAAGGAGCAGGAGTTATCTTATTTATCCTGGAGTCGCTAATAATACTGGTGTTGATGAAACAGTGGTGAAGGAGGAGAAGAACCTAAAGGAAGGGGAAACAGTATTAGGTCCAAGAGGTTTTCAAACCCTTGATTTGAATGGGCTTCCGACGAATGATGTTGAAAGAGAATTAGGGCAAAGAGTTGTTCGGGACTTGGATTTGAATGAGCTCCCAACTAATCATTTACCATGAATGATATTACTTTATAAGTTTTCAGGTTTTGAATGTATGTTAATATTGTAATTTTGTTTGTGGGAAAGTATAAACAGGTTATTTACATTGAATTAGTATGAAATTGGTGGAAGAATTTCTATCTTCTGGTGAGTTTACTTTCAAAGAGTGCATTCTTTTAAGTTATTACTTGTCTGATTTAGTTATTAATGAATTGAATTGAATATCTAGTGTTTATATTGACTGCACTTTTATTCATTTTTTATGGTAAACAATGTTGCAGGTAACTTATAATGTTTCACTCTAGTGATTTTCTTGAACCAAGCATTGAATTTATTTCACTCTATAATGGTTCACTCCAGTGCCGTCCACCACGGACCATGAAAATAAATTCGTTCAAATTTTGTTAGGCTACATTGATAGACACTGCTATTTCACTACACTTTTATGTGAATAGAGTTTTGTCAATTGAAATAAGAATTTGTTTAAATTCTGTTACTCGCGTGTGCCATAGTGTAACAATGCCACAATTTGACAAGATTTGAGTTTTGTTTTACAGTGAGATAAGTTATTGGTTACTACAGATGATGGAAGAGAAAGGTGTTTGAGCTGGAGGCTCTAGAGATAGTCAGTCATACAAAGAAGGCGCAATTTTGAAGGTTTGTTAGATATGAATCCAATGGCAGAACATAGAAAGTATTACACCATCTTTGAATAAAACTGTTGTACAGATTAACTCATTATTTCTGGCAGATAAACCAAAAATGTTGCGCAATGCTCATCGGTTGTTTGGTGTTTCCAACATTATGAACATTAGGATGATAAAAAAGATGAAGCAATGAAATGGTCAATCATTTCTGAAGTTGCTAATATGCAGGCTTGGATAATATAGTTGAAAGGTTGGAAAATGGTTTCTCTTTTGAACATGAAGACTCAATAGTTTGCTGTTTTCTTTCAGAATCTTCCGAAGTATCGAAATTTTAAGAAGATTTGTCTCTTCAATTTGTATAGATACATACATTTCAATTGCAAAACATTTCATGTGATTTTTTCTTTATCGTTTCGAGTTTTCCTTTCAATAGAAGAGGACTAATCTGTGCACAACATTATGATATTCTTCTCCATAACATATATGTTGCTTGCTTGATCCTTCCATTTATAATCTCAAAACAAAACCAACCCAATTATTTGAAACTGATAATAACTAAGGCTCTGTTTGGTGTAAGACTTTAATTAACCACTTATATCATAAACACCTATCAGATTCTAATACTTATTTGACTTAAATAGTCTTTTGGTCCCTGTAAGTTAGCGTGTTTTTTATTTTCGTCCCTATATCTTTTTTTTTTGTCCAAGTCCCCATATGTCCATTTCTTGTTCACTTTGGTCACTGACGTTAAAATTCTGTTACAAAAAACGCCTATGTGGCAAACGTTGCTGACTTGGCAAGCATATTATTTTCTTTATTATTTTAATTAATTTCCACCTAGGCTACTGTTGCTGACGGGGCAAGTTTATATTTTATATTTTATTTTTATTGAATTCCACGTAGACTATTTTATTATTATTTAATTATAGAAATGATTTCATAAAAATTTTGCTAAGGGGTATCGAACCCCAACCCTCCTAGTTGAAAACGTTGGCATCTTTCCACTCAGCCACTTCACATTTTTGTTTAACAATTGCATTGGATATCTATATACTACATAAACATGTTATTTATTGTAATATTTATAATATTTCAATTACACTATTAATTATATTATTTATTTAGCATAAACATTACATGTGAATTATGTAACATATTATCTATACATAAGAGTTAAAAGGTAGTGCACTGACAGCAGTGTAAAATAATTTTACACTGTCATCCAATAGAAAATCATAAATGTGCCTTGTCATTAAGTTTTTTTTAAATAAAAAAATGATTTAATTGGATACATGGGTGGTGATTGGTTGACAGTGTAAAAATATTTTACACTGTCAGTGCATCACCCCTTTTCTCCTATACATAATCATAAACATATTATTTATTGTAATATTTCAATTACACGTTAATTAAATAGTTAAAATATTTATTTAACATAAATATTTTTAAAAAGGATAATATCTTTAGATATAAATAAATTGATTTAAAAATTGATTTTTAAAATATATAAATAATATGAAATATTCTATTTTTACTACACATTCCAATTCTTTACGTTTCATATTTTAGGTAACTAATTATTTAATAAACTATATAATAGTTAAAACATTTAATAAATTAATTATTTAATAAAAAAATATAAAATATTAATAATTGAGGTATTAACATTTAAAAAAAACTCACACATTTTTTTCCGACTTAAAATATTTTAATTATTATTGGAAAAAATTATTTAACAATATTATTTATTACTGTATATTATTATTTATTAGAACAAAACAATAATTATTATCAAAACTCAAAACAAAACAGTAATTATTACTAAAATTCAAAACAAAACAAAATTTATTTCAAAAAAAGTCTCTAATTTTATTTATTAAATATTTTAACGTTAATTATTCCATCTTTAATTTACCAATTATTATTTTAATTTATTAAATATTTAACATTAATTATTAAATATTTTTCCAACAATAATTAAATTTTTTTCCAATATACAGTAAATATAATTAATTATTTAAGAGTGATAGTGATAGTGTTAATAATAACAGTAATAGTGATAGTGTTATTTAACAGTAATAGTGATAGTGTTATTTAACAGTAAAATATGAATAGTAAAATTTAACACATTTTACTTAATAAAAAAATTCATTTAAACAAAATTAACACAAGTATGTAATATATACTTATGCATTGCAATTTTAAAACAAGAAATACAAGTGGCCTAGTGGATATATAAGGTTGTGGTAAGTAGGAAGTATGCATTTTAATATTCCAGGGATCAAAATGAAAAAAATCAAACAAAATAAGGTGACGTGGAATTACTGGGCCACGTCAGCAACGTTTGCCACATATGCATTTTTGTAACAAAACTTTGACGTCAGGGACCAAAGTCAAAAGAAAGTGAGATATAGGGACTCAAACCAAAAAAAAAAGATACAAGGACCAAATTCAAAAACACGCTAACTTACAGGGACCAATGAACTATTTAAGCCTACTTATTTTATGTCCATATAGCTTTCTCCAAGGAAATAATTGCAACAGAAAGCTCTGCCATCAAAGCATTCCCAAAGCCTAAAGAGCCACAAAAGTTGCCAACATGAGTGAACACCCTTATCATTCCTGAATATACCACCACAAGCACATAAAATAGGAGTTATTCTAGCAATACCATCAATATTGCATTTAAGCCATCCTTAAGGAAGAGGATGCCACAAAAGTTCTTTGGTCCTCAAAGGCTTTCTAGGATGATTTTGAATGTCAAATTTCTTTAGGATAGTGAAATTGGAAATAGAGGAATTAAAGGGGACCAATCTAACAGGATAGCATGCTTGCAGTCCAAGAAACTACCAATATACTTCTGAAGATTAAAGGTGTTGTGCAAAAAAATACTCACTTTGGAAGTAAGAGTGTTATGATAAATATTTGAATTTTGAATTTTCGATCCAATGGTTTATCTAACCAAGAATTAACCCAAAAGTTGGTATTAGCTCCATTGCCAATAAGCCAATGAGTGTTCTCTTCAACCAAGCCAAAACAAGCTTTGAAACTGCTCCAAATAGTAATTCTTTAATGGATTTTAATAAAGAATTAATAAAATATTTTAAAAATATTGAAAAGATTTACCAATATCATCTTTTCAGATCTTTACCGTTAAACAACTACACAAATATAAATAAGTTAGATTATTATAATTTATAACTCTATTTCCACGCTTCATTCATTTAAAAAATTTACTTTAAAACACAGTTCTTCATCTTCTTGTTACAATATCATGATGGTTAGTTCATTATTAAACAATTATCATTTTGTTATGAAATTAACTAAAACAATAGAGATCAAAGAGAGGTAGAGAAGAGAAAAGCAATATTATATTATCTTCTTTCAAATGTATTTTACATTGTAATATGGGTCTCTATTTATAGGACTCAAGGGAGATAGAAAATCACACATATTAAGTATAGAATAGGAAGATGAAGAACTAGGATATGGATGGGCATCCACTAACATAAATATTCATAACACTCCCCCTTGGATGTCCATTGAGGATATGCCTCGTTAAAACCTTACTAGAAAAAACCCAGTGGGAAAAATTCTAGTGAAGGAAAAAGAGTACAATATCCTTTGAATATGAATTGCCTCGTTAAAAACCTTACCAGGAAAACCCAGTGGGACAAAACCATGGTGAAGGGAAAAAGAGTGCAAAACATATGTTTTTCTCCCCTTCATGCATACATTTATATGTGAGACGATATTCTTTATAGTCGTTGCTTAAAATGCCTTCTTCAAAGTGACTTCATGTAGTGTTAATAGTTATGCAGGATTTTATGAAGTTGTTGTCATGATTTGTTTTATAGATCTCCATGAAGGTTGTACCATCACATGTAAACAAATAACTTGTTTTTGATCTACCATTGTGAGGATCTGACAAGTAACCAGCATCTCTAAGATAACGAAGTATATGTTTGACTCCGCTCAAATGTCTTCATGTAGGCGAATAATTGTATCTTGGTAATAGATTGACCACAAACGATATATCGAGACGTGTATAATTAGCAAGGTACATTAGTGCTCCAATTGCACTAAGATATGGTACTTCAGGACCAAACAATTTTTGTAATCATTTTCTTGAGGCCTGAAAGGATCTTTCTCTACATCTAATGATATAACAATCATTGAAGTAGACAACGAATGAGATTTGTCCATATAGAAGTGTTTCAACACTTTTCTATATAATCTTCCTGATGTACAAATATTCCATTGTCCAAATTCTCAATTTGTAAGGCTAGACATAATTTTTGTTTTTTTCTAGGTCCTTCATCTCAAACTCTTTCTTTAAGGAATTTATAGCTTTTGGAAGCTCTTCAGGAGTTCCAATAATATGTATGTCATTCACATAGATAACTAGTATTGCAAATTCTTTTCCACATCATTTTATGAAAATACAAGTACAAATTGAATTATTTGTATATTCATCCTTTATTAAATATTCACTGAGGCGATTATACCACATGCATCCAGATTCTTTCAACTCATACAGAGACTTGTTCAATTTGATGTAGTAGTTTTCTCGAGATCCATAATTACGTGCCTATGGTATATTTAACCCTTCAGGGAGTTTCAGGTAAATGTCACTATTAAGTGAACCATATAAATAAGATGTCATTACACCCATCATGTTCAAATTAAGCCTTTCATGTGTTACAAGGCTAATTAATTATCAAAAATCGATTGAATCCACTACAGGTGAATATGTTTTATCAAAATCAATCTTAGGTCTTTGTGAAAATTATTGAGCAATAAATCAAACTTTATATCATTCTTATTTTTCTTTTTCACAAAAACTCATTTATATCACATTAGTTTCACATCTTGAGGTGTTCGGACTACAGGTCCAAAAGTGAGTTACTTGTAAAGTGAGTTTAATTCTTCTTCAATTGAATATATTATTTTGGCCAATTCTCACTTAGTCTACAATCTTTAATAGACTTTAAATCATGATCCTCGTTATCATTGATCACTTTTAGCGCTATATTGTATACAAAGACATCGTCAATATTGACTTTATTCAGTTATCTCAATTTCGGTTCCATTCCATTTCATCCATGACATAATTTATCGAGATCTCTTTATTTCATATTTCAAGTACTTGATTTGTTCTTCTGGAACTGAGAATTAAATTAGGTCAAAGTGCTCTTAACATTTTCATATCCTCACTTGGGTCATCTTTAGTTTCTTTTCTTAGTAGAGGACTTTTAACATTGGAACCGACTTTCATACCACGCTTCAGGCGCAGCAACAACTCATTTGCAATATTATATTATCCAATAGGAGAATCCACTTTGAGTGGAGTATTATCAGCTGATAATTTATTTTATAAACTTTGCAAATGAATAATATTTTGAACTTTTGGTTCATATTGATTTGTACGAGGATCAAGATAACAATTTATTTTAACTTGCTCATTTGAACTTCTTGTTCATGATTTCAGTTGTTCATTTGAACTTCTCGTTCATGATTTCAGCTGCTTATTCCCTCCCCCTAATATTGAAAAAATTAATTTATCAAGTGATAATCAGCCTACTGGGCTGCAATCAAGTATTTGATTATTTTCTCAAATTATATCCTCAAAATTGAGAGTCATATTAATTATAATTTCTAATATTCTTTCATGACTCATCTTAATGTATTATATTGGAGCAATTGGAATATACACAACACATCCAAATGGTCACTAAGATGAGAAGTATTAGAATAAATTAGGGAGGACTAAAATGTAGTATCTTGTTGGCTTAATGCGAATAAGTATCTTAATATCATACTTTGGGTGTTTCAAATATATAATTTAGAATTGATGATCTCATAAGTATCAACCATATAATTAACTTTAGACGTCTAAAGAATGGATCTTCGGGTCCATTTTCTTTTTATGAACATATATTACATGATATTCAATATCAATTTTAATAATATATGTGATACTTATACAAGAATTTCTAAAAAAATCCAGAAATAAGATCTTAGTCTAATTAGTTGAGAAAATAATTTCACAAACTTCTGGTTGTGAGTAGAGACATATCCATGATAGTTTAGTCAATGCAACAATTAATGTCATAAAAACGCAATTTTTCTCAAATTTTTATTTTCCTTTAGAAACACAAATATTAACTGGATTGAAGAAACTTCTGGTTCTTCAATACAAATTATTCGCATCATATTATATCTGAGATGACCCAGTCGGTTTTACCAACGACACATTTAAGTTTAATTTGTAAACGACTGGTTTACAATGACATGTGCTTCAATTGTACTAATATAAGTGTAGTACAAGCCCGGGGAAAAAGACGGTAGCTTTTCTATTACACATTTTTTGTCCAAATTGTGTTGTGTAATACAAAGATGTTCGATACCTCCAATATAAGTCAAAACCAATATAATAGTATTTCATTATTAAACACTTTAATCAAATACATTCATATGAACATATGATCATATAATTATCAAACAATTACCCCCTTATAAAATTAAACATATTTAATCATACAATATTATATCACTAAAATTATATCGTCATATAATTAATTTGATTTACTATCCTTCAGGGATGGATAATTTCTTCCGGAACTATAAAAATAATTTATTTTTCTATCCTTCAGGGATGCTCGATAAGTTTAAGTTCTTCAGGAACTATATAAATAATTTGTTATAAACAATAATCTAAAATATATATAACTATCCTTCTGGAATGACAATCATTTGTGTCATTTTTCTGGAATGACAATATTTTAATGAACATATTACAAATTATGAATTTTTATATCGATACAACAACAAAAATTTATGAAATCCTTCTGGGATTCAATAATATTATAGATGTGACCTTTTAAAGGTGATTGAACGTTGAATTCTTCTGGAATTAATCAATTATTGATAAACACAATACTCGATTAAACTCAATCTTTGAACAATAATTTGGAGTTAGTTTAATAATAATCTTTAGTTTTACAAATATCACATCACAAACTATTTCCATAAACAACGGTCAAGAAAAATTATTCTTTATGCAATCCTTCAGGGATGCTTGAATATTAAACTAACACTTTTATGTGTTAAAATTCAATTCATGACAAACATATAAAAATGCTTTAATGTTAAATTCTTCTGAAATTTAACAAGAATGATCAAAGAAATCTAATATTATTGTACAAGGAAAATCAATTTCTCTACAAAATATATAAAAAATAAACATATTTATATAAAGAAAAAAAATAGTAACAAAATCATGGATTATATTATATTGGTTCGAATATATTAAGATTAGGAAAATAATGTAGAACCTGGCTATATCATTACTCGCGTTGTAGAGTATCGTGCTGATAACGTGTTATGAAATTAACTAAAACAATAGAGATCAAAGAGAGGTAGAGAAGAGAAAAGCAATATTATATTATCTTCTTTCAAATGTATTTTACATTGTAATATTACTATACCACTTAATAAGGAATATGAAGATGAAAGATTAGAATACATATGGACATCCACAATAATATTTATTCATAACACATTTCTTTTTTTTAACAATTGTATTCGAGTTTATTAATGCCGAATTTATATATTTTTTTAAAATTTTTTTTGTTAATGATGATAGTTTTTCATCTAACATATGGAAGATTTTGTAGTTTTTTTTTTTAAGTTTTAACTTGAAAAAAATGTTATTTTAATTATTTTTTATAAATTAAAAGATTAATTTTTACATCAAATTATATAAATATAAATTATTTAAAAAGTTAATATATTAAAAAAAATACCGTTAAAATAAATTTATAAACAAATTATTTGAAATAATTTCAAAATTTACTGATTTTTTAAAATTTAATATTCAAAAAAAGTTACACAAAAAAAAGATAAAAGATTATAGATTGTAGATTTAATTAAAACAAAATTAATTATGACTTTGTAAATGCATGACAAACATTGTTTGAGAGAAGATTGTTGTTTGACTCGAAAAATGTGGGAATCATTAATCAAAGAGATTTAATGAGTGATTGTGGTAAGTGGTTCCATAATTGAAGTATATTTGAGATAAGTTACAGAAAAGTGGATCATTGTTGCACTTATGCTGATAGATAATAATGAGGGAATGTTTCTATGAAATAGGGATGATTGTTGCAGTCCCTATATTATAGGCAGAGTAAGTACACATTTGTTGACTGCTTCCGATCCTTTCGCTAGTCAACCTAATAATATATATCATCATACTAAATTATAATCCTACAACTTTTTCCCCCCAAAATTTTTCCGCCAAAATCTATCATAAATAATCAATTAATTTAATAAAAAAAATTATACTATTTAATAAAATAAAATTATACATTATTACAAAAATAAAACATAAACCACTCACCACTAATTATTCTTCATAATTAAGTAAATTACTTTTAACTCCACTAACCCCACGATTTAAGACAAACATTAATAAAATTTATTTTATACAAAAATATATTTTATAATGCCTCAAAATTTATACCTACTATTCATTCAATAATTAATTAGTTATTATATGTAAAACCAACCATAAATAAACCTCACTCACCCATGACAAAAAAAAAAAAAAAACTCAGTCACCCCATTATTCACGTATTTGTTAGTTATTTCTATAACAACTATTAATTCTATTACTCAAAACTTCCCACTAACCCACATTCCACTATTTTATATTATTCACATTTCTTCTATTTCTATAACAACTATTAATTCTATTACTAAAAACTTCTCACTAACTCACATTCCACTGCTTCAATTAACGATCTAACCCTCTATTTATATTAATTAGTATTAAGGATTATCATGTTTCTTTTTTTGCTACAATTTTTTTCGTTAAATTCTGATTATTATTATTCTTAATTTTTTAATTATATTTTTAGATCTATTAAATTCTTCTGTTTTTTAAATAAAAATAATTTATATACAAAATGATAGCAGCTTATATAAATTCTACAAATTTAATTTATATATTTGTTATTACATATAAAAATACTAGATACCTAACATATAAAATATTAAAATATTTTATTATATATTTCATATTAGATCCTATTAGAAGGGTTTGAAATTCTTTTTCTACATATTTTATTTTTTAATATTGTAAATTCACAATTAATATTTTAGTCTCAAATATTTATAATAATATATTTTAAATTATTAGATAACATTATAATTTATAAATAATTATTTTATAAAATTTATCCGTGCATCGCACGGGTGTACGTCTAGTTTAATTAGTAATAATAAAGATTCTATACAATATTTATAAAATATTCAAAAGATTTCATAATATCCGTTCAACAATTATGCAATATAAATAACTTACATTATTATAACTCTCTATCCACTATACATTCATTTCTCACTGACTTTAGACTACATTGAACTACTTTCAACCTCATTTCTTCTTCTTCTTCTTACACTATCACAATTCACAATGGTTAGTTTATTATAAAACTGTTCTCATTTCTTTTTTTCTTTTGAGAATTCTATTTGAGTTTATGAAAATGAATTTATATTTTTTTTTGTTAATAATAGTACAAAATTTTATTTTGTTCTGCATGTTAATATAAATCCTTCTCATATGACGGATGTAAAATTAGTTTATCTTATGCATCTTTATTACTAAATATGGAACAAATATTTTTATTCTCACATTTGAAAATTGTCATAAACTCTTAAAATTTTGATATTTTATTAAAGAAATTCAATTCAATGTATGATTATAATAAGAACCGGTATACATGTCCAAGTTTTTAACATATATGGTATGCATGATTGGTAACTCAAGTAAAAATTAGCTCTTAGGATAAATTAATCTCATTGAAAATTTATGTTTTTTTATTTAATTAATTGTTATTATTTTGATGTGATGCAGTTGGTTGTTTGGGGTCCACCTTCTGGACATCAAGTTGCCTTAGATGTTGATGGAAGTTCTTACGGAAATCCTGGTAGGGCCGGTTATGGAGGTCTAATAAGAGATCACACTGGATCGTGGTTGTTAGGATTTAGTGGACATATTGATTTTGCTGACAGCCTAGAAGCCGAACTATTAGCCATACTGAATGGGTTGATGGTAGCTTGGAACTCAGGTTACAGAGACGTGAGTTGTAGAACAGACTGCATGAAAGCATTATATTTGATTCAAGACTCAATACCTCTACCTCAGAAATATGCTTATATTGTAAACACTATAAAAGAGTATATTTCAAAAGACTGGACTCTTTCATTTTATCATACTTATAGAGAAGGTAACCAATGTGCTGACTTTATGGCAAAGTTAGGAGCAAATAGTATGGATTGTTTAGGAATTTTTACCGAGCCACCTCATTGCTTGTATTCTTTACTTTTAAATGATTCTACGAGAACTGTATATACAAGAGTATAATTATTATTTTGTATATAATTTTTCATTTCAATTATTCCAAGGAAATTATGATCTTTAGTAAACAATTGTCTTATTTTAGGAAGCTTAATTGTAAGTTTTATCATCACTTATTTTTCTCGTACAATATTGCATGTTCTTTATGTAACACCATATATTTATCATGCATACACTAGTACAAAAAGATTAATATAATTTTAAAATTTACACCCAATATATTAAAAAAGGGTGTAAATGAAAAACGTCGTGGCAGTTTTGTAAATAAAGTGTCATTTTAAACATTATCCGGTAATAATATACACCCTATTTTCTAAAATCGGGTTTAAATTAAAAATATTACTATAATCAAATCACAATTACTCCCTTTAAATTAAAAAACGGGTGTAAATTTATATAAACTAAAAAAAAATATTTAATTTTATAACTCAATATATAATGACATATTAATAAATAATTTAAACATTACAAACAAATTAATGAGCTTAAATTTCTTAAGTGAATAAAATAATTTAAAATTATTAATAGATTAATAAATATTAACTTATTAGACTGAATAAAATAATCTAATTTTGTAGGATTGAACAAAACTCTTATTATTAAAATTGAATGTTTAATCTAATTTCATCAGTAAAATGCAATGAAGCTTTTCTAAACTCAATTTTCAACAAAACTCTTCTAAACCCAGTTTTCAACAAATTTCACGATGAAAACATAAATTTTATATTACATTAGGTTTATTCTTCTCAAATCTTCCATTCTCCTTCTCAAACACTGAAATCCTAACCCTTCTCTAAATATTCCCTTAATCGAAATCCCAAATCTTCCCTTGAAAGGAAAACCCTGAAACAAAAACTACCCTTGAATTCTCAACGACATGGAAAAGAAGGAGAAAAGAAGGAGAAGTCGAAAGCCAATGCAACAGGGTACGAACAACGAACAAGTCAACGAAACAAGCGAAAATCTCGAGGGTGCTTCCCCGCCATCACTCATGTAAAATTCCGAAGAAGAAAAGTTCCTTGCTTTCTGCTTCACTGCCAAGATGAACGGAGGTCCATCTGGTTTCAGTGCGTTAATCTTCTTCCCTTACTTCAATTTCCGATTTTCACTTCTCTTTTTCACTTTTAATTTTACAAATTTTTAGTTTGTTTTTCGATTCTCATTCAAACTCAAATTCAAATGCTTGTTTATGATTGTGTGTCACAGCAAATGCTCCTTTTACAAGGGCTTTCATCATCGCTTCAGCGCTTTTCTCAATCTTCTTTGGGATCCAGGGTCGTTTCAACACTTTGGGCTTGTCGTATCAGGTGCCAATTTGAGTTTTTTCGATTTATTTTCATGTAATTAGGTTTAGGTTAATTGTACTGGGTTAATCTTAGGTGAAATTTCAATTGGCATGGATTTGAGCTTCAGATTTATATAACTTTTTCGCTTCGAGTTGTAGTAAGGGATAATAACCTGGATGTATTATGCATTTACTATATATATTTGAATTGTGTTTTTGGGGTTTTGGCAGGATATTTTTGGAAAGCTTCGCATTTGGAACTTGTGGCTTAATTTGCTTATCCAATCAACAGTGTTTTGTCCCCTGATAAGGTTTTCTTTCCTTCACAGGCAATTCAATATTATCTGCTACTATGATATTTAAGATATATAAGCATTGTGTACTTACTTTTTGTGGGGGAATGAACATTTGCCAGCAACAATACGACGAGAAAAACATTCGACGAAGGGTCTATGATGCTCTGAATGTTCTAATGGCAATGGACATTATCTCTAAGGATATAACTTATATGTTTATATTGAAATTGATATGTAATATTTTTTTGTCTTTATTTTGAAGGACAAAAATCACATCTTCTGCCGGATGAATCCGATTTCATTGTAGTTTGAGTAGCAGCGCGTCTCACACTGTTTGATGAATTGATTCAGAGAGCTTCTGCCGCTACATTCCTCAACTCAATTGTAGGAATTGGTTTCGCGGAAGCTCAATCACCGTCAGAGTGAAGTTGTTTTGTCTAAGGAATAAATTGAATATTCCTTGCTCAACCAAACTTTCTACTCACGACCTTGAACTAGAAATATTCCTCCACCTTTTACACTACAACTCTAGGTAATCAACCTTTTTCTTTATATCAAAATCAATTTTCTTTACTTATCATCAACTAAAGCTTAGATATTTTCTAGTGAAGAATCAGGAAACCATACAGCCTTATTGGATGTATCCACTGAGTCTGATGCTCAGGGAACTCTACAGCTTGGACTCAATCAATGGAAAATGCAGTCTAAAGTTGGAAAACAAGACTTTCAATCTCTTCTTTTCAAGGTTCTTTTTAAATATTCAATTTACACTTCACTATCTTTTCTATTGTAACCTTTAGGTGATATTTTCTTTTCATCGACAGGGAGGTAGTATACTTACGTTGGCAAAGATCTATCAATTGGTAAAACAATATATTTGTCTTTTATTTATTCTCCAAAAGAAAGCATTTTGGCTTTTTCTTTTACACTTCTTCATGACTTGACGATGACTTGTAGTTGGCGAGGAAATTATCTGGAAAATTGATTGGAGAAGCTGCTAATTACCAGGTTAAGAAAGAGTGGTACCCGACATTTGGAGAAGCTCCGAATTTTCGATGAGTACTGAGTTTATTCTTTGTAAACATGTCTGAAAAATGCTCAGAGGTTGAATGTGCATTTGTAAAGTATATTCATTTACATAAACTATGTCCAGAGACTCTAATGCCGTGTTCATTTTTCTGTCCACGTTGTGTGAAAAAATTTGAGCCCTTAACAGGATAATTTAGTCCTTTTTAGACATTATCTAAGGCTCAAAAAATTCAAAGCATTTTTAATTGATATAATAGGGTTATAAAATCCTTTAACAGGCTTAAATATTCGATTATGTATGAAAAAATGATTTTGCATAGTCGTCACACAATGCTTCTTGCTGTTCTTAATTGGTGTCTCTGCTTGCTTTTCTTCTTTCTACATTTCTTGTTAGTAGCATGTTTTGATTTTTTAGATTTTTTTTTGTATACATTAAGATCACCTTTATAAGGATGATTTAATTAAGCTCAATTATAATTTCTGTTGCATTAGATTAATAATGAATGTAGGTAGTTGGTTGATTTTAGAAAATATGTGCTTTTACTATTGTTTCAACTTGATTGTTAACTATGTCAAGAAGTTTTCAGCCTAAGTTTTCAACTGCTGTCAGTGTCACTGTCTATCTTGCAGAAAATCACCCATTACAAATTGATGCAGGCGCAGTAGCTAGCGGCCATAATGCTAAGATATCCGTATACTGAGACTGCAATCGTGATTGTAATCCATTTGAAAACCACACTTTCAATACTCTATGAATAGCTAAACAACAACACTCATGGCTCACCAATGGTTTCCAAATGTCACAGCATACACGAGCTATGGTGTTATGGTTTTTTTATTAGTTTTTTTAATGTTTTTGAGTTGGTTATAGGGGATTTAGTCGGTTCGTGAATGTTAGAGACGGAAAGAGTGCGACGCCATTGCATTTGGCGGCTCGACAAAGACGGCCTGAATGTGTACATATTCTATTAGACAATGGAGCTCTTGTTTGTGCTTCAACTGGTAGATATGGGTATTGATCTGTCAAAGTTATACGACTAATGGCTTTAAAGGGGTAGCGGCGCAACTTGTTGCCCGTTTGCCTGCTATTTTTGTATAATCTTTATTTTTTGAATATTATTGAAAGTTTTCTTCTGCTTTGTGGACTAATCAATTGCTATTTGCAGCTATCCGGGAAGTACTCCACTTCATCTAGCTGCTAGAGGGGGGTCACTTGATTGCATTCGTGAATTCAAGGAATAGGAGAGTCCTAATTCAAAGGGTTCTTTGTTTTTAAGCAATGTATATCTACTGCACTTGAAAGTGATGTGCATGCCTTTCAGCCTATAAACAAACTAGTTGAAACTTGTAACATGCTTTCTTCTTATCCTTTCTTCTTATCCTTTATTTTCTATATATATAAAGCAATGTATATCTTGTGGTGATGTGGCTTATGGGAGAAGAAATTGAAGGAGAATGAAGCACATTACCTCTTTTCCCTAGTAATTATCCTTAGTTCTGTTTTAAATTATGCCACATTTTTTTGTTTATCCTTAGTCCTTAATTATGGACAGGTTGTTCGACCATCTGAGTAGATAACGTGAATTAGAGGTAGTCCTAAATCTGCAAAATTCATTGTGGCCTCTTGGGAAGAGTTACTCTTTCACAATGGATAGTTTTATACTAGTAAATGTTCTATTAGCCTCTAACGGAATTTATGCTGTTTATTACAGGGTGCCCTGATGGAGCAATCTAAGTCATGGTTGCAGGATAATGATATCCCGTTACATGATTATGTCCCGGATGAAGATTACTTTCAGAAGGGGTTATACATGTTTGACATAGGCCAGAACGATATTGGCGGTGCGTTTTATTCAAAATTCTTGGTCCAAATACTTTATTTAATTCCCTGAATCGACCATGGTCAAGATCTTTGAACCAATAATCTTGTGCATCAACATCACTCAAACATACATCTTTTTTGTCCATATCTAAATTGTGTTTCTGAGGCTATTGTGAAGTCACTGAGTTATGTGTGTTCCCTAGTGGCACAACACATTCCAAAGCGACTTTTTCAACCATCTACATTTTCAATACCGTCTTCCGCATCAGAACAATCACTTCCGACATTATCATCATTGTTAGATAAATCCCTCAGTTCCCAACTATGTCCAGCAAGCATCCAAGAAACGGTGGAGAAGGATTCAGCCACTTCATCTATTTCAAATAGGATAGGTTTGTTTAGGTGAGGTTGTGTTGAATTCTGTTAGGCAGTTACTTAGAGGTTGGGAAAAGTGGAATAGGTTAATGAAATTAGTTAGAGGTAGTTAGGACAGTTACATGGCAGTTAGAATTTGGTTTTGATTTGTTTGGGTTCTCCTTTTCTTGCAGTGATGTGGTAACTTGTACCAGTTTAATGTGTGGCATAGGTTTGTATGTAAATCAATGCGAATTGAATACTTTGTGCTATAATCTGAACATGTAGGTTTGGTGATATTTTGGTTGATAGTTGAACTGGTTTTTTAGGTCTTTTATGGTCTGGTGTGAATGCTGCAAGCCTAATTGGTGATTTGCTTTGTTTTTTTTTGTTGGAGCAGGTAGCAATTGAGGGATGAATTTTTTGATGGTGTTTCTGACTGAAGATTGTTCCGAGGAATTCTGCTAGTACCCTTTTTATTGCAGACCTACCGGAGAAATGTTGGTTTTCGAAACTGTTAGTGCTGAGTTGGCTACAATTATATCTCAAGTGTGCTTCTCTTTTGCTCTCTTCAGACTTATAGCTTAAGATCCCCTATCCTTGAATTATGTTTTGAGCTTTGAATAACATAGTTTTATGCGTGTCGAAGATACACAATATGAACCTGACTTTTGCATTTGAAGTTGGTATTATCTGAACTTGTTGTTGTATGTGCAGGTAGTGTAGATTGGTTTAGCTCCTGGTTTTGTAGATCTTTTCTGTATGCAGTAGGCAGAGCAAGTTTCATGCTTGTAAGCAAGTAATGAAATGATTGCATTGAAAATCCTCTCCATGTATTCTCAAACTTCTTTGCATACATGACATATAAACCTAACATTATCATTATTATCGACATTGAAACAGATGTTGCAATAGGCCCACCTATGAAATTCAAACCTATCCAATCAACAAATCCATAAGCAATTCCCACATAAAGCAATGCTGGAATAGCAGAAAGGTAAACCAGTGGCATCACTACAGATTGTGTCTGTAGAAACCTCAAGATGTTTTGCAAGATGCTATATGCAGATTGTGTCTTCTAGGAGATTGTTAGATAATCACTGCAAACACAGTCATATAGTGAAAGAATTGTTATACTTTGCAGCAGACTGAGGCCACCTTAAACTGTAGATATGTAATGTTTGAAACTTGTAGTCTTTGTTTCTTGATGTAAATTTTCATGATTTTGTATTAATGTATAAATTGGAGAATCATGGATAAAGATCAAACAACCAAATGAATAATGTAATTCAGATTGAACAATCACTATTTTGACTTAGTTAAAATATGATTTTTATGTGTATGATTTTATAGTATTTGCAATATTATAACTGAAAATGAAATATAACTAAATGGTGTATATGAAATAGGGTGTAAATAGATTTAAATATAATATAATTGTTCATTCATAAATGACGTATTTACACCCAATTTTTATTAAAATAGGGTGTAATTAAGAACGTATCTACACCTGATTTTAATTAAAACAGGGTGTAATTAAAACGTAATTACGCCCAATTACACCCGATTTTTATTAAAATAGGGTGTAATTAAAACGTAATTACGTCCAATTACACCCGATTTTTATTAAAACAGGGTGTAATTAAAACGTAATTACGTCCAATTACACCCAATTTTTATTAAAACAGGGTGTAATTAAAAACGTAATTACGTCCAATTACACCCAATTTTTATTAAAACAGGGTGTAATTAAAAACGTAATTACGTCCAATTACACCCGATTTTTATTAAAACAGGGTGTAATTTAAAACGTAATTACACCCGATTTTTAAACGGGTGTAAATGCGTTAGACATTTCTCACCCTGTGGATATACACCCGATTTTTATTAAAAATAATGGGTGTAAATTTAATAAAAAACGGGTGTAAATTAACATTTTTGAACTAGTGATAAGTTAATATACAATGTTAACGTTAATATAATATACAATCAAAAGTTCTATTATGGTATTTTGATCAATAACACTGTCTCATAATAAAATTTAAAATAAAATAACAAATGTACATAAATGCAATATAACTAAAATTATTTGAAGTAAAAATGGAAAATATTGGCGTGCAATTTAATTTTTTTTTGCCTAAATCTTTAAGAAACGGGTTTCAAGACACAGAGTACTTGGCCATTATCTATTTCAATAGACCACTACTTTTTTTTTTTTTTTACTTTTCCCACATAATGACAAAAATAATGCTTAAAATAGTTGAAGAGACCACGACTTTTGGTGTTAGTTTAGACCTTGAATATGAATTCCTTCTTTAACGGAAGGATACTTTAACAGACTTAGTCTATTGATGGTTGAGATTGTTTTACAACGATAAACCAATATTGATATCTCATATATCTGATCCAAAATCAATTGGTGTAACAACATGAAATTATGTGCAATCTCTATGGTAAAGAACCCTCATTTTTTTAGACCGTTATTTCATTCAAGGCACACTTGTAGAACATGATATTTTCAAGTATGTGATAGATTGTTACTTTATTTCTTAATATCATTGCAATGAATATTATCCCTACATTTGAAAATAAGTCTAAATAAAAAAGAGAAAAAAATAAAGTGAGATAGACATCCATTTTAACAAAGGTCGGGGATGATATTGAGGGTTTATGTGACAATGTATCACACATTTGCTATGATACACTCCTACTAAATAAGTATCACTGAAACTCTCAATATAAGTCTAATAAAGATATCTCAAAGGAAGAGTATATAATAAAACTCATAAATACTATTAAAACTTCTATTAGAAATTTTATCCTAAAATATAAAAAAACCTAACAAATATTTATCATGAAGAGAAAAAATCAAAACAAAAACCAAATTAAATTTAGAACTTTCACAAAAACCTAAGTACTTTTTTAGCTGCATATCCCTAGTGGGCTTTTGTTGCACATCTTCATCTTATTACGGGGAAAAATCTCAATACGGTTATGTTTTGATTGCTTGACTTATCACTTTAGAATTTTATAGTTGTTAAGTTCCCTTATAGATTGCTCACACATGATTCATATCTTTTAGCATGCATAAAACTTTTGGTTATGTTCGAACTTGATCAAAATGTTTTTAGTCAAGTTCGAACATTTAAAGCATTTTAACACTTTTAGAAGAATCAAATGCTCGTTAGAAAAGCATTTAAACTCATTATATTAATGATATCATCCCTCGTGATGTTTAAAAAATCAGGAAATCATTTTTGCTCATCTGTAAGATTTTTATAAGGTTAATTTGCGATTTTTCTAATGTTTAGAATTTAAATATCAACGTTTAACAAAAAAAAGGCTATCCTATGAAAAGTTTGAATGCAGCGCTCAAATACTCCTATATTAATTATTATAATATTTTTTAAATAAAAAATTAAGAAAATTAAGACTATATATTTAATTTAGGGGATAGGAGGATCTTAACCGCTTTTATATAATGATGATTTAAAAAATTCTTAGGTAGACACAGACATAAAAAATTATTTTACACATAATAGTTTTCTCGAGTATTTGCATAATATTTCTGTTTGAGACTTCTACTTGCCCACTTGTTTGCGGGTGATAGGGTGTTGCTACACGGTGTCGGAATCCTTACTTCACTAGAGGTTTTTCGAAGATTTTGGAAAGAAAATTTCTTTAGCCACCTCCCTATGGGGGTCACCCCCAGCGAAAATCCCAAAATACCCCTGCTTCGGAAATGAACTTCCGAAGCGCTTTTTTTTAAAAAAAATTTCCACAATTCGGAAGTGCATCTCCGAAAACACCTCATGGGGGGTGTCTTCGGAGATGAACTTCTGAAAACACCTCATGGGGGTGAATTCGGAAATGAACTTCCGAATTATGCAGAAACTGTGTTTTTTTTTATGTTTTTTCTTAAACTGTCTCGCATTTTAATTAAACGCAAACGCCAAATAAAAATAAGCAACAGATAAACTGAAAATACTAAGATGATAAATCCAATCCAAAAACACTGTGCGAAAGATACAATCCGAAATCAAAACAAAACAAAACAAAGACACGTTATTCTGCCCGACGAGCGTTACAAAATACACATCAAACAAAACAAAAACACGTTATTCTTCCCGACGAGCGAACTCCTCCGAATGAAGATAATTATACCAATCCTCATCCCACTCAGTCTCAGAACCATCAGCGTTGATCACGCTTGAAGACTAAGCCTGCACGTCCGAGCAATGGACCCCAAGGGAACGAGAAGCAGAACCAGTCAAAACCTTCTTCTTCTCCTTCACCTCCTTCACCTCCTTCACCTCCTTTTATAAAAGAAGAAAGGGGACAAAAACGCTTGGGAAACAGACAAGTCATTAAAGAACAAAGACGTTGGAAACCAGCGACACGCCGTCAAAGAAGTAAGAACGCATGCACACAAACTTCAAAGAAACAGGCACAATTAACAAAGGCGTTAAAAATAAAGTACTTGCAAATTAAAACGGACACTCCCTACCCTCTCTAGCCGACGCAGTCTTGGTCTCCCTTCCCTGTCTGATTCGTGCTGGTTGGTTGTCTGACATGTTCCTGTAAACAATTGAAATCGATTAATATGCGAGACAAAATAAAAAACAAAAAAATTTGAACTTCTGATACAATTCGGAAGTTCATTTCCGAAAACTGGGATGGAGGTGTTTTCGGAAATGAACTTCCGAAACACCCCTGCGATGGAGTTTTCTGCAACTTCCATGGCAGACCCCAAAACCAGACATAAAACCAATTCAAAATGCTTCTAAACAACCTAAATACTACTTACAACCTAACCATATATCATTTATGCAATTAAAACCCTAAATAACATGCATTTGAATAATGAATCTAAAAATTTCAAAACTTACAAAGTGTTAGGATTGAGGGCTTTTGAATGTTGTTTAGCAGTGTGATTGGAGCCTTGATGCAGCCTTGGAATTCTGTTTGAACAAATTTTCGCCTTTGCTTGTTTTTGATTTGAGTTAGGGTAAATGAATGGGGGAGGGGAGTGTTTTAATAAATCTGCAGAACGCGCAGTATTTCGGAAGTGAACTTCCGAAATGCTGTTTTCGGAAATGAACTTCCGAAATAAGACAATTTTTTCAAAAAAAAGACGCTTTCGGAGATGCATCTCCGAAAACGCCTTTTTCTTGCATTTCGGAAATGAACTTCCGAAGTCAGGGGTAGTTTGGATTTTTCACCAGAGGTGGACTAGAAGGTTGGGAGGTCTATAGAGAAATTTCCTTTTGGAAATGAAGTGAGAGTCTTCGTCACTAATGACTAGTCTGGGTACACCGAATCTCGGAAAAATGATGTTCTTGAATAACTTAATTACTACTTGTGCATCGTTTGTTGGGGAAGATACAAACTCGATCCATGTAGATACATAATCGACAATGACGAGTATGTAATTGTTTCCAAAAGAAGATGGGAAGGGTCCCATAAAATCAATTTTCCACACATAAAAGATCTCCATTTCTAAAATGCCACGTTTCCATTGAAGGGAGCGCGGTAACATGACCAGTTTCCACCAGAGGGGTAATTGCCACGTTCCCATCCACATCGGCCAGCTCCGCGGCCGCGGAACCCCCCTCCGCGAGCGCGACCTTCACAGAATGTTTCCCGCTCAGAAGGAGTTGAGCGGCATGTTCATCTTTACGCAACTTCAGGAACTTCTATAAATAGGAACTTCATTTCATTTTCGTTTTTCATCCAAGCTTAGTTACTACTTAAGCCATAAACCATCAACATCTGTAAAGTGACAGTCCCTTCACATTGAAGAGTTGTTGCGGTGTAGATTAAGTTTGTAATCGGGGTTTGGAGCACTTTGGTTGAAGTTAATCATACCACATTTTTATTTCCGCATTTACTTTCCTTGTACCAGAACCAAAGATTCCCGTTGGAGCATGTTTCTTCTTTAATCGCTTTTATTTTATTTATTCCTCGCTCTTATCATAGCCTATACGTTTTATAGGCTCGCATTTATTTCTATGTCTAGCTAATTTTATAAAGGTTAGAATGTAAGGATCGTTGTCACGATCATGTTCCAAATGTTATATTAATAAAAATATTATTGGGGATGTTTTAACCTTTAATTCAAGTTTTCTATGTTTAAATTTCTATGGGTAAGATCGAAATTCGTCCATACTTAAAATTAAACTTGATTAGTTTTTAACCAAACAAAATGGGCGAAAGCGTTTGTTTGGTTAATTATGAATCTTTGACATATTTTTAGAAAAAACGATTTTGAAACTATTTTCGGACGCGTTTATGGGTTTGAAATCTGATTCTTTGCCAAAAGCCAAGAATCTCTTTAAGTTAAAATTTCCAAGTTAAAACCACTTTTCTACTAAGACAAGTTATTGATTTCTTAAAAATAGGTTTATTACTTTAACGCAATGTGCACTGTTCATATGTGACAAATGAATGGGTAGACTTAAAGATTAAACTCGGTTCTTAGTACGCGAAAGCGACAAGTTCCCGTTAAATTATTCCTTTCTATAAGTAGAAAATATTTCCCATAAGTAATTCTATCTATGTGTAACTGGAAGGTTGTCTGATATACGTGAATTACATTCGAACCTGTTGCTTTTATCTGTACTTTTAATATCTATTTATTTTCTTGCACTGCACTATTGGAGCAGTAAAGCGGAAAGCAACAAAAGTTTTAGAAGTATTTATCCGAGAATTTATCGTGTCCACAGAGATTATTGCTATTGAACTTCCGTTCGATATATTCTTAGTTATGAGTTTGGATTAAATGGGTTTTAAGTAAACAAGGAAAATGTAACATATGCACATAAAAAGAATTCATTCTTGATAGAGAATAACTTATCTGGTTGGAATCTAAACTACTCCTCACAAACTTAGATTTATCACTCCGCCGTACTCAATCTACAATACTCATTAGAATCACAACATATCCCTCACATCAATGTCCATTTCTGCAACACCGATGAGAGTTCAACTATATTTCTCTTTCGAGGATGTCTCAACCGATCGAACAACACAGAGACATTAAACTTAGATATTATGTGGATGTTAACCCCAAACCCTATGTCTAGAATCTAGAACTAACAGGTATTCTCCTAATCAAGATTCACGAAGCATATTTCTATAACAATATAAATCCGAAGCGATTAAGCAAAAAGATCAAGGAAACACCGATTAAGGTTTGTAAAATAAAATTTATACAACTAGTAGAAAGAGTAACAAACATCCATGGGTTTAAAGTATTTACATACAAATTGAACAAAAGAGAAATACAAATAGAAGAGAAGAAGATGAACCAAACATTTATTGGTTTATCAACACCAATCGATGAAAAATTCAACCTTCGATCATGCATTTGCAAGCTCCAAATGTTGTTTCCAAGCCAAATATACAAAAAAATGACCTATGATGAGTTGCGGTTCAAACATAACCAAAACGTAATCACATAATTTTGGATGATTTTATTTTATTTGATTTAATTTTAAATTTTATGTGAATAAATTCAAAATTAAAAAAATAAAAATCATAATGTGTTATGATATTATTTTGTGGGTCCTCAAGATGATTTTAGATCAAAATAAAAAATAGGAAATAAATCTCACAATCTTTCAATTTAATCATGACTTTATTTGGTTTTTTTTGAATTTAAAGGCATAAATTCAAAATAAAAGAAATAAAAATCATAAGATAGATGTAAATCGGTTTATGGGCCTTGTATGAGCTTTTTGTCACGTTCAAATCCATACATATAAGCTCATTACTCAAAATCTTCATTTTCATCAATTAGGGTTTTATGCCTTTCTTGAATTTTTCCCAACTTGCGCCAATCATAACTCAATCAATATTTGTCATATGAAGATGTTCTAGAACTTTTTGGAAATCCCAATATGTCCTCAACAAGCCACTTTGTAACCGTTTTTGCATTTGAGGATTTTATCTTGATGATATTGCTCCTGACAAAAAAACAGCTTTTTGCGAGCTTCTAGAAGGACCTATAATGTTTTGGCTCATATCTCTCAAATGAAGCATTTTTGGCCTTGAGTTTAAAGATACAAAGTTTTCTAGAATTCCATTTCCTTAATTAAAAATAGGCTTTGGTTGGGAAATTTCTGATGTCCCATGTGAAAGTTATGGCTGGTCAAAGTTTAGTTGACTTTTAGGTTAAAAACCCTAATTTAGAAACTTTGAGTTTTGTTGATTTCTGAACTTTCCTTGATGAATCATGATCAACCCTTGATCAAATGATGAATGTGACTTCATAATATTGATATTGACAAAAAATCAGGAGTTTTGACTCTGGTTTGACCATAATTGACTTTTAAGTCAAATTGATTGTTTGTGGACCATTTGAGCAGTTGAATGAGAAAAATTGGGAATCAGGGCTTGAAATTGGCATTAGGATACTTTGAATCCACTTGAGGTATCAGAACCTGATTTTACTTGAAGAGAGACAAAACCCTAATTCAGAGGTACTTGTTTAGGAGAAGATATGCATGCTTCCTTCTTGTGTAGCTTTGAGCAATTGGAGATCTTTGAGTCAAAGTATGATGAAATATGATGGGCAAATTTTGGAGTATGATAACTAATTGTTTGTGTGTTTTATTTAATTATTGTTGGGTGATAATTATTTAATTGTGGGGTAATATGTTATTTAGCTAATTAATAAATAATAGAATTATATTAAAAATGAGCTAAATAGGCTTAGTTGAGTGAGAAAGAGTATTGAATGGGTTTAGCCCAATGGAATAAAGAGAGTTAAGAGAGAACTTTGTGTCATAACCTAATTAGAAAGAAAAGAGGAGAAAGATAGAAAGGAGAGAAAAAGAGCATAGAAGAGAAGAAAAGAAGCTTGGTAGATTTCATCAAGAGGGTGGATTAAGAGTTTAAGGTAAGGATTAGAATCTAAATTCTTGTAGAATCTATGATTGGGTAATGTTGTACGTGATAGAAAATGGGATTTCAATTTAGGCATTTTCATAATTTCATGAGATTTGTGTTGTTTGATGTTGTTCATGCCTAGAACTGGTAGAAATAACATGTAATAATGATTCCTTACTTGATTCCATGGGTGGGTTTTGATTTATGACATGTTTGATGAAAAGAATGTGAAAACCTAACTTTTGGGATTTGGGTGAAATTCATAGATTTGCATGATTAATGAAGTTTTGATGAATCTAATGATACATATGAGTTATATGTGTGATATGTATGTGAAATTCGTATGCAAAAGATTGAACTGAACTGTGAATTGAATGGTGGAATGAAAAGAGGGAATTGTGCTGATTTCACACAGAAAATTCATTTCCGCGCTGTGTTTGCGACGCGAACAATGGTGGCGGTGTGAACTGAATGGATTCTGAATGACTTGTTTCAGCCCTATCCTTTGCGGCGCGACCATTGTGTGGCGGCGCGAACTGAGTGAATTTTTGAAATACATTGTTTATGCCTTGTACTTCGCGGCGCGACCAATGCTTGGCGGCGCGAACTGTGTTTAAAATTATTTCCCTGTTTGTTTGAGACTTGACTTGCATACCTATTACTTCTATATGTTTATTATGTGTTATTAATTAATTAATTAATATGTGTGAGGTATAAACGAATGTATTATGTACTTGATTGCTAAATGATAATTGTGTTGAGATTGGATTGACTGACATGTTGTGTAATATTGTGCAAAGTTGTGAAGATTTGATTGTGTAGTTTAAGAGGTAGAGTGATCGTCTTAAATGCATAAGTCTTAATTTGTTGCACACGTACACAAACATAAGTCTTTTAAAGTGGCAATGTTGGGTAATCTCGCGAAGGTTATTTACTTGTCCCAAACCTAACGAGTATGGGTTTGAAAGCTTAAAGAGTATGGGGCTTTGAGGTGGTTATCTAGTCTAGAGAGGAAGACAATCGGTATGGCCGAAAATGATAACGGAGGGATCCACATGCATATCGCATAGAGTCACACTTGAGTCGCACATGTCGGTGTGAAATGTTGTTATGTGTGATTATGCGATATGAATGTGTGGATGTGAATTTGAATCATATGAAATAGGGAAGGAAATGATGAATCATATGATATGAATTAGGGAAGGAAATGTGAATGTGATATATGTGAATGATACATATTTGATGTGGAATGTGAAATATATATATATATATATATATATATATATATATATATATATATATATATATATATATATATATATATATATATATATATATATATATATATATATATATATATATATATATATGAGTAATATATGTGTAAATGTGTAAATCATTGATATGCGATGTGGTGAGTCTGATTGTGATACTTAATTGTATTAAACATGTCGACTTTATATTGAGGATCTATGTATGTGTGTTAAGAAGAGTGATGAATTGTGAAATGTATGCTTATGTATGTTGCATTTCCCATTATTATATTTTCTATTTAGAATTTAAATTCTCACTCTTCTGTTTGAATGTTGCTCTTTGTTGGTAACGTGCAGGTTCAGGCGAGTAGTTGCTCGATTCGTGGCTTAAACGAAGAGCTTCGAGTTTAGTTTTGATTAGGTAGTGAGTCGATGCTCTGATCATGTAACACTGGGTTAGGATTAGTGTGTTGAATTCATCTTTCCATTTGAATTTGTATTCTTGATACTAACTTATAATTTTGTATGATGTTTATTATTGTTGTTGGAGGCCTTAGTGCCAAATATTTTGGATATGTTGTTATGTTTCCATTTGGATGATATTGAGACATTATCATGGTATGGGACATGGATCATTTATACAATGCATGAGTATTTGTGATTTCCGCTGTGTATGCATAATTTGATTAAATTATGCCAAGTGAATGTGTTATATTGATGACCAGATGTATCTTATGTAGACGGATGTGTTGTTTGTTGGTTTTTAAAAGCTTTTAGTTTTTGAAAACTTCGTTGTGACGCCTCTTGTTATATGCATGTTTACTCTGAGTAATTTTTTTATGATTATTAATTGGGGTATTAGAAAGGGGTGTTATACTTTTGGTAATTATTTCCTATATCTAATACTTTTATATACATATTTTTAATTTCTAAATTGTTTCTATTATAAAATTAATTAGTTTGAAAATTGTTTTATATATAAAATATCTAATAATTTAAATTTTATACTACAAATATCTGCTCCCACTGATTAAAAGTTCTGGTTACATCCTTAAATGAGGTATAAGATCATTAATGAAAAAGTAATTGCCAGACCTTATAAAGGAAAGAAGAGAAGGATGAAAATCAAGAAACACATGTGAATCTAGAAGATATAATTTTCTTTAAACTTTAAACTTTTAAAAAGTTATTTTAATTATTTTATATGAATTAAAAAGGTTTTTTCTTTACCCACCTCTCTATGGGGGTCACTCCCAGCGAAATCCCCCATTTGCCCCTGCTTCCGAGATGCATCTCCGAAGTTTTTTTTTTTAGATTTTTTTTGACTTCGGAAATTCTTCTCCGAAAACACCACTTTTTTGGTGTTTTCGGAGATGAATTTCCGAATTGCATGAAAATTCAAAACCGGGAATATTTCGGAAGTTTATTTCCGAAATATTATCTGCATATACAATTTTCCCTCCTTCACTATTTCATCATTTTTTCTCCAAAACTACTCCAAACCCTCTCCAAAACACAATCAATCTCCATCCATTTTTCGTCTCAAAATCAAGTTTCAAACCGTTGATAACGTTAAAGGGAGCATTGAAAGCTACAATTTGAGGTAAACATCTCTCTTTTCATCCCCTATTTCACTACATTGATTCAACAAATTTTTGCTGAAACCTGCGATGGTTCGGAAGATCATTTTCGAAATATGTTACCTAACAAATTTCGGAAATGTACTTCCGAAATAAGCCCTGGAAGTAAAAAAAACAGTTTTGACCAATTTTGCTAATTTTTGATTATGTTAGGTATGGTGCAGTCGGACAACATTGTGCACGACGACGTAGTAACTAACGCGGAAGTTGTCAATGTTAGTAGCGACCCGGGTATCGATGTTAAATCGATGATCAATGTGGTTGATGTTTGGCAACAATTTACAAATGATCGGAGCTTCGCTAGTCACGAACAATTGATTGATTGGGTTCGTAACGAAGGTAGTAAACTTGGATTTGGAATTGTTATTTTAAGGTCCGACAATGGAAATAGTAGGCGGAAAGCTTTCGTTGTTTTGAATTGCGAACAGGGTGAGAGTTATGTACAATCAAACCGGGTGTTAAAACACGAAGACACGAGATCGAGAAAGTGAGGGTGTCCGTTTAAGTTGCGTGCGACTATGAGGGTTGATGATTTGTGGCGTTTAACCGTCATTTGTGGAATTCATAATCATGCCTTGGATGCCAAGTTACATGGGCATCCAATGGCGTGTCGTTTGTCCCGCGAAGAGAAGATTGTGATTTCGGATTTATCAATAGTTAAAGTGGCGCCTCGCAACATACTTGCCGATTTGAAACGGAAAAAACCGGATAACGTTTCAAATATCAAGCAAGTTTACAATGAACGACACAATCTTAAAGTTTTGAAAATGGGCCCTCGGTCAAAAATGCAACAACTTTTGAAACTATTAGGCGATAACCAATACGTGTCAAGCTTCCGAATTTCCGAGGATAAAGTTACGGTGCGTGATATTTTTTGGACTCATCCCGAAAGTATCAAATTGTTCAACACATTTCCAACCATTCTTGTCATGGATTCGACTTACAAGACAAACAAATATAGGCTTCCTCTTCTAGAGATAGTCGGTGTGACCTCGACGGACAAGACTTATTCGGTCAGGTTTGCTTTTTTGGAGTGTGAAAAAGAAAAAAAATTTACATGGGCATTGGGAATATGCAAGTCTTTGTTAGTTGATCAAAAGGTTGTGCCAAACGTCATTGTTACCGACCGGGACAATGCTTTGATGAATACGGTCGATACCGTCTTCCCGACATCGACCACGTTACTTTGCCGGTACCACATAATTTGCAACATGAAAAGTAAGTTGAAACCCGCGGTTGGGACAAAAGATAGGCCGGATGAAAATGGTAAAGTTATCAAAGCCGGTGTTGTTGCGGAGAGGATAATGGCGGCATGGAGGGAGATTTTAGATGCGCACTCTGAAGAGGTGTATACCGAGAAATTGGTACACTTTAGGTCTTTGTGCGGTTCCATTAAGACTTTTTGTCATTACGTCGAATCCACCATTCTTGACAAAGTCAAGGAAAAAGTTATGTGCGCTTGGACGAATCGAGTTAGACATCTTGGTTGCACCACGACTAACCGATTTGAATCCGCACATGCGGTCTTGAAGAGGTGGTTGGGTGATAGCAAGGGAGATTTGTGTCGGGGATGGGACACCGTGAACCAAATGCTCCAAAATCAACACAATGAAATTCAAACATCGTTCGGTCGGAGCAAGAAGGTTATGGAACATCAATATAAGGGCCAAATTCTATTCTCCTAATTGATTTATAACATATCCCGTTCGGGTTTGAATTTTATGTTTCATGAGGCGAAGCGGGCGGAGACCATGGGTCCGGATAGTTCTTTATGTGGGTGCACCATTAGAAAGACATACGGCCTTCCATGTGCTTGTATACTTTCAAAAAAAACGAAGTTAAATTCACCGATACGCATGGATGAGGTAATTGACCATTGGAAGAAGCTTTGTTTTGATGATTTTGACCCGCCGAAAGAAAATGACTTCAAAATCAACATCTCCGACGAGTTGGAAATGATAATGGAGAAGTTTGCTAATGCGAATGACACAATAAAGATGCACATAAAAGAACAATTACGAAAAATTGCATTTCCGGATACCACCGATTTGAAACCGCCATCTCAACCGGTTAAAACTAAAGGTGCACCGAAAAAGTCCAAAAATACACAAGAAGACACATCAACAAAAAGATCTCCTTCATACTTTGAACATGTCGATGCACTGTTCCCGGATTCAACGACCCCAAAATCCAAAGGTAGTGGTAACAAAGGAGCCCGTATTTTGAAGCCACCTCGCACACCACCAATCAAAAAATCACCCGTTATATACATTGATGAGATGCCACGTTTTATGCACAAATATATCGATAACATAATTGATGTTGGAGGCGACGACAATTGTGGATATCGGGCCGTTGCAGGTTTGCTCGGTAAAGGGGAAGAAAATCACACTTTAGTTCGACGGGAACTTCTTTCGGAGTTGACTTCGCATCGGGACATCTACGCTCGACTATATGAAAATCAAGACAATTTTGAGAGAATTCATGATTCACTTGTTCCATCACTTACCGGTATCGCTCCGGTTTTGAAGTGGATGTCATTCCCCGATATGGGCCATCTAATAGCAAGTGCATATGACCGGGTGTGTCGATTTGACAGGATTTGGACTATGTGAGACATTCTTTCCAATTCCGCTTCTCGCGCAATACGCCGTTTGCAGAGTTGATAACGTCGCTCAACACGCTATTGCAATATCCGGAAAATCGAAAGGTTGTCAAGCTCGAGTATCGCTCGCCATCGCTTAACAACGACGGAGACATTGAGTTCACACCTTTTGAGATCAAGAACGACGAAGATTTAGCGGTTTTGTTCGACCGATTTTCTTCGAAGAGTCCGATCGAGTTGGACACGAAGCTTCAAAGATCGGGGGACGACGTTATCAAAATGTTGACTCATCCTCACCTACCTGTGTTTAACAATATGTAACTTTAATCTTATGTAATGTGATCGATGTAATCTTCATCCGATTAAATAAAGCGAATCGTTGTTGTTTGTTATTTTTATTCTGTTCAGACCTTATTTCGGAAGTACATTTCCGAATTCTTCCAAGGGGGGTGAATTCGGAGATGAACTCCCGAATACACCAATTTTCTGGAAAACAACTTTATTTTGGAAATACATTTCTGAAATCACTGTTTTTCATAAAAAAAACACGTTTTCGGAAATACATTTTCGAAAACACATTTTTTTCCCAATAAAAGCACTTTTTTGGAGATGTATTTCCGAAACAGGAGGTATTTTGGTAAATTCACCAGAGGTGACCAAGAAGGTTAGAAGGTTGGTAAAGAAATTTCCATTAAAAAACTAATTTTGACATCCAATAATATAAGTATACACTATTAAAAATTTTAAATAATAGGTTTTTAAAAATATATATCTTAAAAATAATTAAAATAATCAAGTTTCCATAATTATCATATGTTCAACTCTACTAAGAGATAGAAACACAATCTAATTAGGTTTTGTCTGTATCGTGTACTATAAATAAGTTTCCATAATTATCTCTCTCACTCTCTCACTCACTCTTCAGTCTTTACACTTCAACCCAACCGACTCTTTTTTCTTCTTCCTTTGAAACCCTCCTCCTCTACTCCATCAATTCTTCTTCATCATCGTCATCATGAACAACAACAACAACAATTCTTCATTTATTTCTCATCATGATCAACGTCCGAAGCACAAACTCTTCAAGTGTGAGTATTGTGACAAAGTATTCACCACAGGCCAAGAACTCGGGGGTCACAAGACTTGTCATCGCTTCAAGAAACGGGTTGATGAGCATCATCATGTTAATAAGGTTTATAAAACTATGAAGATTACTTTCTCCTAGTAATCATAATAATGAGGTCGATGCCAAACACAAAAGACATTCCTGGACTAGGGTTTTCAAGACTACCGTTCATCATCCTTCTACTGCATCAACCTTCAAACCTAGCGAGCAAGAAGAGTTACCAGCTGTTGACTTGTTAAGTTTGCTTCCGCCAAGATCCTATAATACAAAGAAAAGGAGCAGAAGGTATCTTATTCATGATGAAGTTGCTAATAATACTGCTCCAATACCGTTGTTGGACCATAATTCTGAGTGTAAAAGGATGAAACTTTCAAACAATGGGAATGAAACTGAGCTGATGCAGAAACCATTTTTGCTGCCAACAACCTTGAAACCTAGCGAGCAAGAAGACTTACCAGCCGTTGACTTGTTAAGTTTGCTGCCACCAAGATCGTACAATACCAAGAAAAGAAGCAGGAGATATCTTATTCATGATCGTACAATACCGTTGTTGGATATGTCTCTGGAACCGGTTGTGAATCTTGATCTGAATCATGGTGAGTGTAAAAGGATGAAACTTTCGTGCAATGGGAATGATACTGAGCTGATGCAGAAACCATTTGTGCTGCTATCAAGTGATGGTATTGATGAAACAGTGGTGAAAGAGGAGAAGATCCCGAGGGAAGGTGAATCAGCGGTGTCAAGAGTAGTTCGAAACTTTTATTTGAATGAGCTCCTGACGAATGATGTTGAAACAGAATTGGGGCCAAAAGTTGTTCGTAACTTCGATTTGAACGAGCTCCCAACTAAATGTGATGGAGTTAAGAGTATGAAATTGGTGGAAGCATGTCTGTCTACTGGTGAGTTTACTGTCAAAAGCAAGGTTGTCAAGATCGAGATCTTACATAAGATCGAGAGAGAATAGCAAAATCGTAGAATATAAAATCGTAGTTAAGATCGGAAGATCCTACATAATTATATTTGTAAGATCGGGAGAGAGTAACGAGATCGTAAAACATAAAATTGCATGATATAGGTTACTAGACAAGTGTTTTAGTGATAAAATGACTCTTTTTCAAATTCATTAGACATGTATGTTGAGTTTTTATATGTTATTACTACCACATGGACAATTTGTTAGACATTAGAGACATATTTGGCCAATTACTAGACATTAGGGACATTTTTTTACAATTTGACTACAACACACGATTCTACTTAAGATCGGGATCGTTGAGGGTAAGTGAGATCGTAAAATCTTAAGATTTTAAGATCTAGATCGAGATCTTGACAACCATGGTCAAAAGAGTGGCTTTTTTTAATCTTGTAATAACTAGTTTTGTTTGGAAGTTTCAGTGGTGGAATTTATTATATATGATGCTCTTGCTACTTGTGTTCCATTCCAACCTTGTGCTATTCTGCATTGCTTGACAGATTGTGTAAATCTATTTCCTTTGATGATTATTCAAAAAGATTTAAGTTGTTTTAAAAAGAATGATCATCCTATTGACAGATAGAGGTTTTTCTTAATTAGGAATTTGGTTCCATAATTCAAGTATCATTTCATTATTGATTTATGTGAAATTTCACTTTGGATTTACTTGTTCAGATTTAACACTTACATTTTTTAGGAGATTTTCTTTCTTTATCGTCTCATTAAACATTCGCTCCGTCTCATTCTATTTGTGTATAGTTTTATTTGTAATGTGTCAATGTAATAGTATCAGTATGGTTATTCAAGAAAAGAGGACTAATCTTTGCACAATATTATGATATTCTTTTAAGCACATAAATAGTGAGCTTCACAACTTTTATTATAATCTCATCTGAGACTAGACATGCTAACAAACACATGTATCTGTAAGTATTCGTTCAAACTCATTTAGTATTTGCCTCTGAATAAAGATGGAAATGAGACATAATAAAGACACTATACCCTGAATTTGTCCTCTTGATAATTTTGAATAATTTTAGTGACTTTTGAAATATTAAGGGTTTGTTTAATAATACTAGGATATTTTGATTTTATACTATCATTTGAAAAATATATGTTTAGAATTTTTTTATGGTTATTGTAACTTATTATTTTTAATATATGTTAATATTTCGGACCATTTATGAATTTGAAAAAGTTATTCTGTTACGAGGATGGTGCAAGGGGGATATACTAATCTGGTTTGAGGCAGATTTTGAATATGAGTTATTTTAAAAGAAAATTTATACTAAATTATGAATTGTTTACAATATCAAAAAATTATTAATTTATTTTTTTAATATGTAATTAAATATTTATTATTTTCCGTTCTATCAATAAGCATGACATTCATAAACTCCAATGAAAAAGTTGATTTGTCAATGCATTGTTTTTTTAAAATAAAGAGGGGCTAAGCCTAAGAAATATAAAAAAAACACTACATACAAATAATCCTAGCGGAACTAATTCCTCTAATGTCATCGCCAAGAATACTCAACACATTATCAAGCGCCATATCAAAACAGACAAGTTTTGGCCTAATACGACACCCAACATTTGCTAAAGCATCCGCCCATCTATTTGCCTCTTTATATGAGTGGAATATACTAACATCCTATGGCTTCCACATTTGGATTTGAGCTATAATCGACAAACTCTACTGATTATTAGAGTTACCATTCTCGAAAGGATGCACCACCATTGTGGAATCCACACTAATTTCAACCTTCCTTAATCCTAATGATAAGACGAGCTTAATACCTTCATATATATACCCAATAACTCATCCATCAAAACATTACTCTCACCAAGAAATTTTGTGAATCCACCAGCCACTCTCATCTCTAATCACTCATTTTCATCTAGAAATCATATTGTCTTTACATGCTCCGTCAATATTTAGCTTCACCCAATTCATCTTCGGAGGTGCCCAAGCAATCAATTTAACCACTTTGTCCCTTTAATCGCTCATTGATTTTTTGAATGGATTCTGATTTTGTTTCTTGAAACACTGACCATCAACCATATATTGTGGTTGGAATGTTATCCCTTGCCTTAGAAAGTTTGGAAGCATTCATGTTACAATGTTTGGTTGTATTTAAGTTGGGGACAAAATTGTTGGTTGTTAAAAGGATGAAAAATAAAGAAAATAGACAAGAAAAAAAAAAGGAACAAGGAAAAGCCTTGAAAGAAAAAATGGCAACCATTATGTGCCAACAATTGTTTTCAAGGGTGTAGCAAAAAAGCAAAGAGAAAATGGTGAATAATTTTTTATTGTTTAAAAATTTGAGAAGTGATAACTCTTATAGGTTTAGGCAATTTTGTTTCATTTACCTTTAAATATGACATTTCTTTATCAACCAAGTGTTGAAAGAGTATTGTGGTGTACTTTTCGTTATTATCGTATCCACAGGGATTATTGCGATATCACCGCCGTTCTATAGCCTATTTTGTCTTGAGTTAATGTTACTTTAGTTTTAGGTTTGCAAAAGATCATCCAATTCTTTTGGTAGCAAAGAGTAAATTAATGAGAGTTCTAAGTTAAAGAAAATGTATCAAGATTCGATTTCATCGACCTAAATTTGTATGTCTCCTTATAAATATACGTATATGAACATGGTAACGATCAACATAATTACGTATCGACGCCTATATCGTCCGTGTCCGCAACGATATAGTTAGATTTACCGTGTTGTTTAACCGACGATTTCTCCACCGTTTAAACAATACAAATACGTTTTAAAACCGATACTAAGTAAACATCAAACGCTAAATCCATGTCTGCAATTTATAGTTTGATAGATGATAAAGTTAGATCTAGATACAAATATTGATGTCTCAAACACTTATACCAAAGAAAAAGCTTTAATAAACAAACTAAACCATCTATATTGATCATCACTTGTTCATACACATATATTCACAAGAAAAACCTACAAAAGGCTAGGAAGATTACATCTTATCTTGATACAAAAGAGATTTAGCTATCCATGAGAATGGTAGCTTGCTCAAGAAGTAAAGGATGAAGATCAACAAGCATCAAAGGCGATTAATCGACGATCAAAGCTTCCAATCTTCAATTCTTAGTTTGCTACAGTGATTAGGGTTTTTGAGCTCTTAAGAATGTAATGTCTTCCTCCAAAAATCAGAATTACTCTTTATATAGTAAAACCATTTTCTGTCCAGGGCGCGTCGCGCCCTCCAGCGCGCTTCGCGCCATTACACTAAAGAAATTTAAACCGCCCATGCGCGTGACGCGCGCAACTCTCTGCTTTGAAGCTCCAAAATAATTTTGCCCAGGGCGCGACGCGCCCACATCTCCGCGCGACGCGCGCTAACTTCTGCCAGGCACTCTCTTGCAAAGCTCAAAACAAGCTCCAAACTTCCCCAAAATTGGCTAAAACCTACAAAATCATAACTAAAACACATATTAACATAAAATGAAAGCTTAATATTATAAACTATAAATAATTATCTAAAACTTCAGGGAATTGTACGAATATCCGATAAAAACGGTCGAAAGGTGCCATTAATTAAACTAAATATAAACACAATTTGGCACCTAACAACTCTCCCCAACTTAAACTGTTGTTTGTCCTCAAACAAAACAATGATAAATTACCGGGAACACAAAAGATCACAAATGAAACAATGGTAGAAACAAGAACAATTGAATGGTTCAAATTCCAAAAGTATACAAAGATCAATCCTTACCAGTTTTCATCAAAGTACCATGATAACAATGCTAATCCTATATACAAATTCTATGTCAGAAATTCCACAAAGCAAAAGAAGTTCAAGAATGAATCACACCTACGTATTTCTCTACTGAGAGAACAAAAATGGAGGATCCTAACACTCACCAGACAATGACGCAAACATACCGAATTAATTATAAACTCATCTAAGCATAAGACATATAAAAAGTGTATAAGCATGAATCACTAAGGACTTTCGGGTTGTAGCTTGGCTTGGTTAACAAGGAAGTGTCATATCTCACGGCCATTGAAACGAAAGTGTCAAAACCTAAAAGAGCATTCAAATTCAATTATCACAGCCTAAACAACCAAGTTCACCACATTATTCATTACTTGCTCAAGGGTCACAGAATTCTTTTCTTTCTTTCTCTTTTTTTTTTTTTTTATATTATTTTTTTTTCTTTATTATATACATAAATATATACCCCTTGAGCACTATCTTTTGATTTATCCTCACCAATGTACACCTTTATTTCATTCTCCCCAACTTGTATATTACCAAGACATCACTAAGAATGCTCCCTATTCTAAGGCAAAAAGGAATCAATCCTTACCATATCAAATGGCAACAGTTCAAGGTAGAAAGAAAAGAAAGTCATCAAGATTCTATCAAAAATCGGTATAGAGATCTATATACAACATAAGCTTAACCGATAAGAATCTTGGAAAACGGCTCAAAGTGGTTAGCAAATACTCACACACTCACCGGGTAGGTTACATATGGATTGGAAGTTTTTCTCATAGTGCAGAACAAAACGCCTTGATCACTTTCATGCTTAACACAATTTAATAATAATGCAAGATTAATCATAATAAAAACGAGTTAAAACGCACATTGCTGGTATCCAGCACAATTTATATATATATACACAGTGGAAAGTCTCCTCACAACTACAGCTAGGCTAAAGTGATTCACAATTGAACTAATTTTATCCACAGAAATTAATGACAACTAATTTGTACAATTAAAAGCATCAGAATCAAAGGTACTTGATAAATAAAACGATAAAGGATGTACCTTGCGCGTACAGTTTTCAACTTATATCATCACCACTCAAATTGTGTTGCATCATCCAAATTCATCGTGGCAACAAAAATTCGTGTTCCAGCTAATTAATCATCAGGACAACTTATCAAACCATTATTTCTAAAATATAAACACTACTAAAATAAACTACTTAAAAATAAATAAATGCAAAAATAAAATAAACTGAACTTATATAAAATAAAAACCACACCAAACAGGTGTTAACTATCCAAAGGCGTAAACTTAGCCTTTCAAAGTACCTCATCCAAAAGGATGGAACAAAACTATAAACATTAAAAACAAAGTAACTAAAAATTGTTCTAACATAAAACTAAAAACAATAAAAATAAAACAGTAAAACAAAACTACTCCTCATCAGAAGTATCCTCATCAGCATCAGCCATCCCCTCCTCAGGATCTGGCCTGCCCTCAGGCCATGAAGCATAAGCAGATAGATCATCCCGGGTACCAACAGGCTGCTGCAGAGAAAGCTGCCGGATAGAATCCTGCAAAAACATAAACGCTCTCTGATGCGCCATATGCATCTGATAGTTCCAATCACTTGCATCACCATACTGTGGACCAGCAGGCGGTGCAGCAGCAACCGGAACAGCTTGAGAAGCATCGGGAAGGTCAGATGCACCAGCAGCAACACCAAAAGGACGACCTCCAGGCAAACAGTACCTGTTAGCAAAAATATCATCTATAACACCATCCATGGGAATCCTACCACCAGGTGGAAACCGGACATCAGCCTTCCTGCACAAACCCATTATTAAACCAGGAAAAATCAACCTACATTTCACCCCATCTCCATGAAGAGTCCCATTCAGGGCGACTCTTTTCAGCTCATTCGCCACAATCCTGGACACATCAATATTATCACCATTCAGAATACCCTGAACCAAACCTGCCGTATCAATGGTGAGGGAAGAAGTGTGACTCCGTGGCCTAATGTTGTAAAGGACCACCGAAGTCACCAACTGAGCCTCCTCCGTCAACTGACTACGAGTAAAAGTCTTTGGCAGCCCAGCTTTAGTCAGAGTATAGGTGAAACCAGTCCTGCAAATCCTCTCCCTAATACTCTCCACGTCCCAGTTCCCTCTATTCAACCTGGGATGGTACTGGCATTCTTCTACCAAAGCAAGAGGGTTATCCAGAAAATCAAAAATAGCCTCTTTGCTAAAATCAATGGCCTTACCTCTCACCCATGTTTTAAACGGGTAAGCTTCAATACCTGACCAACCGCTCGGAGGCAAGGCGTTTGCGTAGAATTCTCTGACAATTTCCACCTGATAGAATTTTGGTGGAGTGAACAACTTGTCCCAGCATGTTTCAGACAAAGCAGTCCACGCCCTTTGGAAGAGGCCGTGGTCAATAGGAACCACAGTTCGTTCACTCCACACAACGCGGCTTTCAAGCTCATGGTACCTCGCCTCTTGCTCCGGACCTAGAAACTTCGTCCGATCAAACCTGCCAGCTTGTGAGGAAGATCCCTCACCAGAACCAGTCTTCTTTCTCTTTAAAAAGGGTGCCATTCCTGCACAAATTAAATAAAACAAAACACACAAACTGAAACAAAGTTAGCATAACCTCTATTTTAATAGCCTACATCAATCCACATTCATCATCAATCACAAAACAGACCCTATACAACTTCACAGAATGCATAAAAAAAATTCAAAGTTTAACCCAGGGTGCGACGCACGCTGAACAGGGCGCGACGCGCGCTCTGCGAAACCCAGAAAATTTCTTCAGAAATCTGCAAAACAGAAAAGGAGAACAAGTTTCTCCTCCCTTCTAAAGGTTCCAGCACACAAAATATGCATCAATAACATGTTTTCTACCCTAGTTTTTCACAATTATTCAAAATATTCCTAAATCTAAAAACCTAACTTCTAAAACTATATTAATGGAAATAGAAGGGAATAAGAACAAACCTTTGATGATGATGACAATGGAGAGACGAAAATAGTGAGAGAATGCAAGAATTGAAATGAGCAAGTGTGTGTTGTGTTGTTCTATTCTTGGAACAAAGAGGAAGAAGGGTGGAATGGAGGCAAAGACCTCCAAAACCCTAACTAAACCTCTGCCAGCGAAAACGGGTCGGGCCCAAATCAAATTTTTTTTTTTCAAAAATATGTACAGCGCGCGACGCGCGCAGACTCGGCGCGACGCGCCCTCATCTCTGCCAGGGAGGGGTCCTTGAGTTCACAAAGCGCGCGACGCGCGCATATGGGTGCGACGCGCGCTACACCAGAAACAGCAGAAAAACTGCATTGTTTCAGCACGCCCAAAAATACCGGTAGATCGCTTCTGGCTCGACGACAACTCAAAAATCCCACCTGCAAAAAGAACACAAATACAAGTGAATATATACAACTTGGGGTGCCTCCCAAGAGCGCTTTGTTTAACGTCGGTCAGCTCGACGGTCAAAGGCAATCAAGGATCGCCAAACGATAAAACGCAAGTTTCACGATTAAAATCGCTTCCTCGATACACCTTCAACCTCTGACCATTTACTACCCACTCTTGGTTTGATTTTTGGTCCTCTATCACAATAGCCCCTTGGCTTCTCACTTCTTTGACCAAAAACGGTCCGGACCATTTAGACTTCAACTTTCCCGGGAAAAGTCTTAACCGGGAATTGAAGAGTAAAACTAATTGCCCTACCTTAAAGTCCTTCATTCTAACCTTACTATCATGATAGAATTTGGTCTTTTCCTTGTAAATCGAATTGGACTTATAGGCATGCAATCTCATCTCTTCCAACTCATTAAGTTGGATTTTTCTTCTCTCTCCACACAACTTGTGGTCAAAATTCAAAAGCTTCAAGGCCCAATATGCCTTATGCTCTAGTTCTACGGGAAGGTGGCAACTTTTACCATACACCATTTGGAATGGTGTAAGACCGATCGGTGCTTTGAAAGCTGTCCGATACGCCCACAAGGTTTCATCTAACTTCATTGACCAATCCTTCCTAGAACTAGACACAGTTTTCTCAAGAATTCTCTTAATCTCTCGATTGGTCCTCTCAACTTGCCCATTAGTTTGTGGATGATATGGAGTAGCTACCTTGTGCTTTACTCCATATTGCTCCAACACTTTTTCAAGCGGAGCATTACAAAAATGAGATCCACCATCACTAATTATCACTCTTGGCGAGCCAAACCGCGAAAATATATTTTTCTTCAAAAACTTTATCACGGTCTTACCATCCGCTTTGGGTGAAGCAATCGCTTCCACCCACTTAGACACGTAATCAACAACTACCAAGATGTATTCATTTGACATTGAGGAAGGGAAGGGTCCAACAAAATCAATGCCCCAACAATCAAATACTTCTACTTCTACAATACTTTGGAGGGGAATTTCCTCTCTTTTCCCTATTCCACCAGTTCGTTGACAACTGTCGCATGAGGCAACATGATGGTAAGCATCTTTGAACAAAGTAGGCCACCAAAATCCCGATTGAAGGACTTTTGTGGCCGTACGCAAACCATTAAAATGACCACCATAAGGCGAATTGTGGCAATGCCACAAAATGCTTTTTGCCTCCTCATCCGCGACACATCTTCTCAAAAGATTGTCACTACTCAACTTAAACAAGTGAGGATCATCCCAAACATAAAAATTAGCATCGTTTAAAAACTTTTTTCTTTGATTCCAAGTTAGATCCTCCGGTATCCAGCCAGATGCTTTGTGATTAGCCATATCTGCGAACCAGGGTCTAACTTCTTGTACCATGTACAGTTTTTCATCTGGGAATTCTTCCCTCACCTCTTTTTCATTGTTTGTCACCTCGGTATTCACTAACCGAGACAAATGATCCGCAATCAAATTTTCTGTACCTTTCTTATCTTTCACTTCAAGATCAAATTCTTGAAGCAAAAGAATCCACCGAATAAGCCTTTGTTTTGAATCAGGCTTGGTAAGAAGATATTTGATTGCGGCATGATCAGTATAACACACAACTTTAGAACCAATGAGGTAAGAGCGAAACTTTTCCAATGCAAATACAATTGCGAGCAATTCTTTTTCGGTAGTGGCATAGTTAACCTGTGCCTCATTTAAAACTTTGCTCGCATAATGTATAGCATGGAATTGTTTGTTCTTCCTTTGGCCTAAGACCGCACCAACCGCATAGTCACTCGCATCGCACATGAGTTCAAACTCAAGCGACCAATTAGGAGCGACAATTATGGGTGTGGTGGTCAAATTTGCTTTAAGTTCTAGGAAAGCTTTTAGACATGATTCATCAAAATTAAATTCCATACCTTTGTTGAGCAAATTACTCAAAGGCTTTGCGACCTTGGAGAAATCCTTGATGAATCTTCTATAGAACCCAGCATGTCCCAAGAAGCTCCTTATGCCTTTCACATTCACCGGAGGGGGAAGCTTTTCAATAACTTCAATTTTTGCCGGATCGACCTCAAGCCCCTTTGAAGAAACCTTGTGGCCAAGAACAATCCCATCCGTCACCATGAAAGTGCATTTCTCCCAGTTGAGAACCAAATTTGTTTCAATGCATCTCTCCATTACCACATCAAGGTTCTTTAAGCACAAGTCAAATGACGACCCGTACACAGAAAAATCATCCATGAAAACCTCAATGCTTTTCTCGATCAAATCTGAGAAGATAGCTTGCATGCACCTTTGAAATGTTGCAGGAGCATTACATAGTCCAAATGGCATTCTTCGGTATGCGAAAACGCCAAAAGGACAAGTAAAAGCAGTTTTCTCGTGGTCCGCCGGATTCACTGATATTTGATTGTATCCCGAATAACCATCCAAGAAACAATAGAAATTTCTTCCGGCTAACCTCTCTAACATTTGATCCATAAAAGGTAATGGAAAGTGATCTTTTCTTGTTGCTTGGTTCAACCTCCTATAATCAATACACATACGCCACCCGGTCACCGCTCTCGAAGGAATCAACTCGTTCTTCTCATTTCTCACTACCGTCAATCCACCCTTCTTAGGAACCACATGCACCGGGCTCACCCATTCGCTATCGGAGATGGGATAAATCATCCCCGCCTCTAATAACTTCACAACCTCTTTTCTAACAACTTCTTTCATGGTTGGATTCAATCGCCTTTGAGGTTGTGCCACGGGCCGAAAATCATCTTCTAACATAATCTTATGCATACAATAGGCCGGACTAATACCCTTCAAGTCGGATAAAACCCATCCTATTGCTTCTTGATTCTTTGTCAACACTTCCTTCAATCGATGCTCTTCCTTGTTAGACAAACCACTATTAATGATAACCGGCTTAGTAGAATTGTCACCGAGAAACACGTATTTCAAGTGAGACGGTAACACATTCAACTCCACCTTTTGCTCTTCAACTTTAGGTTCATCCTTCAACTCTTCAATTTGAGTTTCAAATGGATTCATCTCCTCACAAGCCTCTAAATTTCTCAAGCAATCTTCAATTTCCTTCTCTTGATCTTTGGTGAGAACTTAGAGAGCTTCCATTAAAGTCTTCTCAAGAGGATTCGACAAGTGCATTTGATTCTCCACTTTCATAATAGCTCTTTCGGTAGCATCGATTCTAAAACAATCATCCTCATCATTAGGATGCTTGATGGCTTCAAAGAGATCAAGACATAATTCTTCATCTTGGTACCTTAATTTCATTAAGCCATCATCAATATCTATCATCATTCGGGCCGTCTTCATAAAAGGCCTTCCTAAGATCAATGGAATCTCAGGATCTTCTTCCATGTCTATGACGATAAAATCAACAGGATACCAAAATTTGTCAACCTTGACAAGCAAGTCTTCCGCAACTCCATGAGGATGAGCTGTGGATTTATCTGCTAATGATAACGTCATTCTTGTCGGCTTCAAATCGTTGATTCCTAATCTTCTCACCATAGACAATGGGATCAAATTAATGCTAGAACCGGTATCTACCAAACCTTTGCCTATGTGAACATTTCCAATAGACACCGGTAAGGTTACCCGCCCAGGATCATTTGATTTTATCGGAGTAGTGCGTTGAATTAACGCATTACAACAAGAGCTCACCGTTACTACCTCCGGATCCAAGAATCTTCTCTTCTTAGTGATGATGTCTTTGATGAATTTTGCATACATCGGCATTTGCTCTAATGCTTCGGAAAAAGGAACATTAATTTGCAACTTGCTAAAAATATCCAAGAACCGAGCATAGTGCTTTGCATCTTCTTTCTTTGACGGACCTGGAGGGTAAGGTAATTTCTTCACTTGTATAGAATCATCCACCTTCTTCTTTCCCTTTTCACTCACACTCAATTTTTTTCTCTCTTTTTCTACAACTTTCTCAAGAGTTTCTTTTTCCACTAATTCTTTCTCTTTCTCATTTTCAACTAAATCACCCTCAACATTTTTTTCTACTTCAACCACCCTATCTTTTTCACTCTCAACAATTTCCTCCTCAACTATTTCTCCTACACCCATATCAATATTTCTACCGCTACGAGTTAGAATTGACTTACAATGCTCACGAGGATTTTCTTGTGTAGTAGCCGGAAAAGGACCTTTGTTTTGATCGGCCAGTTGCTTTGACAATTGCCCGACTTGAGTTTCAAGGTTCTTTATTGCGGCATCCGTACTCTTTTGGCTTGCAATTTGCAATTGCATGAATTGGCCAAGAGTGTCCTCGATTGAAAGCTTTGTTTGTTGAGGTTGTTGATTGTAACCGCCTTGATAAGGATTTTGACGATTCGATGGGCCCGCTTCCGGCCTCCATCCTTGTTGATAACCTTGATTACCTCTTTGTTGGTAACCTTGGTTATTGTTGTAAGGTTGTTGTTGTTGTCTCCCACCATAAACTTGATTAGGATTAGACACATAATTCACCTCTTCACCCGGTGGAGGACAAAAACCTGTTTGATGGTCACCCCTACACAATTCACAACACATCACATGTTGATTTTTAGAAGGGCTCCCATTTATCTCTTTGATTTGTTGAGGGAGTTTTGACATTTGTTGAGTGAGCAATTCTACTTGTTGTGTCAATAACTTGTTTTGAGCAAGTATTGCATCACTAGTATTCAATTCAAGAACTCCCGGTTTTCTTTGCAATGCACTACGGTTGTGTTGCCCTTGATGATCATTCAAAGCCATTCTATCAATGATAGCAATCGCTTCTGCAGCAGTTTTTGACATCAACGAACCACCCGCGGTAGCATCTAAAAGAGTTTTTGGTTGAGGTTGGAGTCCATTTCTAAAGATATGGATTTGAGACAATTCATCAAACCCATGACCTTTGCACTTTCTAACCATGGACTTGAACCTCTCCCATGCTTCATTGAGAGATTCATTCGAACCTTGAGAGAACACCGCTATAGAAGTTTTCGCTTCCATGAACCTATTGTGAGGAAAGAACCGATCCAAGAACTTCTCTTCTAACTCGTTCCAATTTGTCATGACATTATTAGGTTGATCAAGGTACCATTCCTTAGCTTTTCCAATTAAGGAATGAGGAAAAAGTCTCCTGAACACCTGTTCTTCTTGGTCTTCCGGAGCACCAATTGTTCCGGCGATCTCGTAGAAATTTGTTAGATGAGTAAATGGATCCTCGTGATCTGCCCCTGTGAACGGATTTTGGTATAATAATTGAAGTAACCCCGTCTTCATCTCGGAGTTTCTTCCATTGGCCTGATCACGAGCAAATTGTGCATTGAGTCGAGGGCTATTAACACAAGGCCCTCGAGCTGGAACATTAGGAATCTCTCCTGCCATTTCTCCCTCAACTAAGTTTTCAACCGGAGTTGAAGAAGAAGATGCCTTTTGTTGTTGTCTTCTTTCCCTAGCTAGTTGTCTCCTCCTACGAGTTTTGCTATTCTCTCTACGAGCAGTCCTCTCAATCTCAGGATCAAAAAGGAGTTGATCTGCAGGTACACGTCCTCGCATAAACTGTAATCTGAAAAACTAACCAAGCAAATTAACAAACACAAGGAAAATAAATTTAGAAACAAGATATTAATTATAAGACTCAATACAAAACAAACTATTGCAATGCTTGCAATATCTAAACAACAATCCCCGGCAACGGCACCATTTTGTTGAAAGAGTATTGTGGTGTATTTTTCGTTATTATCGTATCCACAGGGATTATTGCGATATCACCGCCGTTCTATAGCCTATTTTGTCTTGAGTTAATGTTACTTTAGTTTTAGGTTTGCAAAAGATCATCCAATTCTTTTGGTAGCAAAGAGTAAATTAATGAGAGTTCTAAGTTAAAGAAAATGTATCAAGATTCGATTTCATCGACCTAAATTTGTATGTCTCCTTATAAATATACGTATATGAACATGGTAACGATCAACATAATTACGTATCGACGCCTATATCGTCCGTGTCCGCAACGATATAGTTAGATTTACCGTGTTGTTTAACCGACGATTTCTCCACCGTTTAAACAATACAAATACGTTTTAAAACCGATACTAAGTAAACATCAAACGCTAAATCCATGTCTGCAATTTATAGTTTGATAGATGATAAAGTTAGATCTAGATACAAATATTGATGTCTCAAACACTTATACCAAAGAAAAAGCTTTAATAAACAAACTAAACCATCTATATTGATCATCACTTGTTCATACACATATATTCACAAGAAAAACCTACAAAAGGCTAGGAAGATTACATCTTATCTTGATACAAAAGAGATTTAGCTATCCATGAGAATGGTAGCTTGCTCAAGAAGTAAAGGATGAAGATCAACAAGCATCAAAGGCGATTAATCGACGATCAAAGCTTCCAATCTTCAATTCTTAGTTTGCTACAGTGATTAGGGTTTTTGAGCTCTTAAGAATGTAATGTCTTCCTCCAAAAATCAGAATTACTCTTTATATAGTAAAACCATTTTCTGTCCAGGGCGCGTCGCGCCCTCCAGCGCGCTTCGCGCCATTACACTAAAGAAATTTAAACCGCCCATGCGCGTGACGCGCGCAACTCTCTGCTTTGAAGCTCCAAAATAATTTTGCCCAGGGCGCGACGCGCCCACATCTCCGTGCGACGCGCGCTAACTTCTGCCAGGCACTCTCTTGCAAAGCTCAAAACAAGCTCCAAACTTCCCCAAAATTGGCTAAAACCTACAAAATCATAACTAAAACACATATTAACATAAAATGAAAGCTTAATATTATAAACTATAAATAATTATCTAAAACTTCAGGGAATTGTACGAATATCCGATAAAAACGGTCGAAAGGTGCCATTAATTAAACTAAATATAAACACAATTTGGCACCTAACACCAAGCCGAATTACAACTCATAAAAGTCCTTTGCGATTTGTGTTTTTATGCTTTCAATACGAGTTTTTTTTATGAATGCATAATTTAATTAAGATGTTAGCAAGATTGTTGGGTGTAAGTCAAGTTCCCCACTTTTGTTCTTCATCAATTGATGAAGTTGCGTGCTAGCTGTGATTCATGTTTGAGTATGTATTGTCTTAGAATTTCTGAAATGTGTTTTGTGCTTAGAATTTGTTTCATGATCATGGTTTCCTTGTAGTATATTGGTAAACATTACTTTATTTGTGCTTTTAAACTTTGAGCCATGCATTCGTTTTCTTTTTTCAAAACTTGCTTGATTCGTGATTTCTTGGAGGTTGCTTTTGTTTCTTTAAGTTTGTAAGATTCTTGTTTGAGGACAAATAATATTTTAAGTTATGGAGAATTTGATAAGTGCCAAATTGTAGTTATTAATAGTATTTTATGGCACTTATTAGCTTGATGTTTTGGACTAATAAGTCAAAACCTCAACTTTTATGTAAATAATACTTTGATCTTTTGCATCTTATTTTGTAGGTTTCCTTGCATTGGTGAAGAATTAGAAATTAAAAGGTAAAGAAAAGCTTCAAGAGTATTTTTTTGAAGGAAATCAAAAGCTGCGGGTTGGGCTAAGCGCGATCAAAGCGCGCATAGAGGTGGCCAGAAAAAAGGTAGCGGGATAAGCACCTTTTTCATGTGCTTAGCGTTGTTTGTGGTGGTTTATGTTTTTTTTCTTTTAACCGTGCTAAGCGAGCTCTACTTGTGCTTAGCGCAGTCTATTTTTTTTTTGTATAAATAGCATCTCACTTTAGTTTTTTAGAGATACACTACATTTTGGGGATAAAGAGGCTTAGAAAACAATAGGAGATGGTGCATCTTGAAGATCGGGTGCTGGGTTCACATAAATCATTGGGAAATCACGATTGATGCATGTTCATGTTCACTCTTATCTTTGTATTTATCTATCATGAGTAGCTAAATCTATTTCTTGTTGGAATCGAATGTAAGTTTATCGTAATCTTATGTATTTTTACTAATCATGGTGTTGTCTACAATCTATTTATGAATTTCTATCAATGTTATCTTTGTTTTGCTATTTATATTCATGGGTTTGAAATGTTATTGAGAAATACAGTTCGAAACTTGATCTAAGATATGCATGTGTTAGATTCTAAACTCTAGACATATATTTAGTCTAACATTCATAGAGAGTATCAATTCTTAATACTCTGTTTTGTTTAATAGGCTGAGAGATCGTCGATTAAATAATAAGGTTGGAACCGTTTAATAGCTGAGAGATCATTGATTAAATAATAAGGTTGGAACCGCTTAATAGGCTAAGAGATCATCGATTAAAAGGTTAAAATCTCATTAGATGTTTAGACATAAACTCTATTGTGAGCGATATGTGATGGTATTGATGAATGTTTATATTTTGTATAACTGGTTAGTAAATTGAATATTCTATCGGTGAATGAAATCCAATCCTGACAAGTTCACATCTCTTTGAAACTTCATTTATCTGTTTTTACATTCTGTAACTTCAATCATTAACATCTTGCAAACTTCCGCTTAAAATAATAGTAACTATTGAACGGAATTGATATCGCATTAATTCTTGTGGAGAGGATAAAATAAATACTTACACTTTTGATTGCAACTACTAGAACAACAGTTTTTCGCTGTCCATAACAAACAACTTTATAAAACTGATTTTTCACCAATTATTTTTAATTAGGTATCAATTTTCCCCCTCTAGATAAGTTTCCTTTGTAGCAACCTGCCCTAAAAATACAGACTTAGAGTCGCCACCTATTCTGAAGGGCGAATAGGAAACCCTACGCAGTTTAGAGATCGGGGTAAGTTATTATAATCAGGTCGAGGGAAGGTGTTAGGCACCCTCAACCTTTTCCTAAGGTTTGTTCTAAGGTAAAGGTTTTATGGCTAAAATTTAGAGGTTAATAGCTAAGGACATGAATATGGTGGAAATTGAGATTTGAGATGAATTGAGATTTTAAGGGGGGAGACTCGCCTTGTTACCAAGTGCCTACGTATCTCCTTATGGAGAATCATAGTCAACTTAGTTCGGGCATAGGGTTGTACGCCTTAGAATTTGATATGGAGTGGTTTGAAGGCTTTTTGAATGGCCTATCGTAGTTTTGAATTTGTGTTTTGCAAGGCATTTTGAATTGCCTGATCGAAGGGATAAAAATCCGTAGTTTGATTTGAAGTGTTTTAGATTTGGGCGTACAACCCTGATTTGATATGTACCGTTAGTTGCGATGATCAATAAGTTTGATCATTATAGTTAACGGATTAAATTGTATCGCTGGTTACTCTGACCAATAGATTTGATCGTCGCGGGCAGCAAATGAAATGTGTTTTAATAATTTAAATTATTATCTCTCATCTAATGCGACTAATAGATTTAGTCGGGTCGAGGAGAGAATTAATTAAGGGTTGATGTCTTGCCAAATGGGTAGTGGGATTGGGCAAACCCTAATGCAGTATTAACTTTCTAAGGTTTTTGTGATTTTTAATAATTAATATAAAATATGTTAAATTTATTTATTCGGGAAAATAATCGGAAAAATCCTAAATCCTAATTTAATCTACCCTAATCTTATATCCTAATCCTAATTTAAATAATTAATTAAATTAAACCTAAATTAACTATATAATTAATCTAATTTATAATAATCAAATAAACCAAAAAAATAAAAATAAAATATAAGAAACCTGGCAATCATCCTGTGTGGGGAAGCTAGGAAGTGCATGATGTGCCTTCGCTCCCAGCAGCGTTGGATCACACTCTGATGAAGATCCAAGGGCGATTCGCTGAAAGTGCACGGTGGGCTTGAGGAGAACGCGCGCATGGAATTCACAATTTGCAAACTTGTGAAAAATAAAGTGGAAGCATGGGGATCGAACCCACGCTTTGAGGGATGCATGAACACCAACGTTACCAGCTACGCCGCGCCTCTGAATTGTTAGTAAACTGGCAACGAACAATATAAAATATAATGACTTGGAATTTAAAACATAAAAACCAGCGCCATACTGCTCATCTTCTTCACTTGTTTTTTCTGAAAAAAACGCAGAGGCTATACCGACGGTCCTCATGCGTTGCTACAGGTCTGAAGATTAACAAAATTCGCCACACACCTTATAAATTCATCCCAGAACCATATCTCGCTTGCAAATGATCTCCCAAACGCGAATATGTCCCTTATTTTGTCCAATTTTTCCTGATTCGTGGAGCCCCAATATGGGAGCTCCGAACCCCAACAATGGTGTTCTTCAGAACATTAAAAGGGCGCGTATGTATGCAATCGAATCTCAAGAAAAATTGAAGCGACCGTGAATTATATAGACAATTTCCAATGCGTGTTCGTTGATGAGGAAGGTTGTGTTTTCGATCAGAAACCTCCAGGGAGTCGTTTTGGATGCTTGGCTTGGCTCGAATTGGACTATATCTCCAAGAACGATTTCGAGTTTTTTTCAAGAAAATTGCATTCGGTTCTTCTTCTGCCAATTTTTCGGCCAACCCCCCCTCCCCCTTAGTCAATGAATTGGCTCTCTTTATAATTACAAATTAGGTTTTTTCCTAATGGGCCTAGTGCCCAATTGACTAATAATCCAAAAATAAATTGAACCTAATATTCCTAGTATTAGAACTAATAAAAATAAACCTAATAATAATATAAAAATCCTAATCCTAATAATTAATAATAATACTCCTAATTATAACTAATACTAATTAATAATCCTAAAAAATCAACAATTAGTAAAATTAAAAAATATTAATACTAACTAATAATAAAAATTAATAATAATAATAAAAAAATAAAGTGTTAGTGAAACACAAATAACATCCCAAAAATGATATAACTTTTTTCTGTAATAATTGGGCCCATTATTTAGATCCCAAAAATATTTGCTATTCCAACCCCTATTTTATTTCGACCGATTTATAAGGGAATTTTATAAGAGAGCGAGTTTAATAATAGGTATATTAAACCCTATGGCTCTTAATTTTTAACACCCTTAATAAATTAGAAGATGTGGATTATATCGGGTAAATTTTGGGATATGACATCCTTCATATAACAGTCACTGGCCTATCAATTTGAAAAAATATATTACAGAATGATCATGTCACACTATTGTGTAACTTGAAAAATATTTTTGAAAATGATTTGGTATGCAATGTATTTATGCATGGAAGCTTAGAAACATTTGAGATTAAGAGATGAATAATTTTCTAAGCATCTAAGGTTATACATAACATGAATTATAACCGAATACCTTTGCATCATGATAAAATCCTTGTAAATCAAAATCCAATGGCTTTAGAAATCTTGATATTTGAATGAGCTTAAACATCAATCTTTTTCTACTTTGATAAGCTTTTTGTCTTCATCAAAACAAAACCAAAATAAATTATGAACATCTTCTTCACACAAACAAGTATTTGTACCGTTAAAAGCATTTATATTAACTAAAGCAGTTAGTTTCGTCCTCGTCTGAGAAGCATGATATAGCCATATACCAGTGTATTTTGTATCCAAAGTGTTAGTCTAACCAGGAACACGCTACCATAATATAGAGAAGATGTCATTTGCGCTAGCGAGGTCGTCTAGAATGTTACGACGTTAAAAATCCCATGAATAATTTTCCATTTTGAGACATATTTTCTCTTATAAATTGAAGGTTTATCTTCATTTCATTTCACACCACAACACTTATTTCAATCCTACTTTCACACTTTCTACTCTCTTTACTTCATCTTTCTCTATTTCTTCTCGATATTGCCTTAGTACTTTGGGAGTTGAAGCAACTGGTAAACTCACCATATAAACAATGAAGTCGCCATCGAACATATATTTATCTTACGCGCACGAATGGAAAATATCGAAGAAAACCAAACAAATAAGCAATGGTCATAGAGAAAGGGTGAGGGTGTCTGTTACATGAGGGGAAGGTATTAGAACCCCTCACGGTAGTGGTACTCCACATGATTCATTCTTGCTAGTTTCTAATTTAAGGGTGTGTGTGTGTGTATCATGCAATGTGGTAAGGGAAACTGTTAAGTGTCAAAATGTAGTTATTTTGTGTTTGTAAATAGTGGCACTTATCGATACTTTTTGTTAATACCATTTGAATAATTCCCCGTTTTTGTATATATTTGTATTGTTTGTGTTTTGTTACGTTTTCGTGTAAATATATACCATTTGATAGTTTTGTTGTCTTTTTGTAGGTATTTATGCGTGTTCGAAGCTTTGAGGAATAAAGTGTCGAAGACACGGCGGCGAGCACGCGATTTTACCAATTCATCGGCGGATAACGCTCAAAACAAATATGAGAAAAATCATCAATTTCATTGATATTTATTCATTTTTAGATAGAGCATGGAATAAGCTTTCCAACGCTTCGAACCGGGCGCAAATCGGAGTTACGGTTCTCAAGATATGGCCAGATTTCATTTTTCTGTTGAGCGGGCTTGACCGCGCTAAGCGCGATCTGGGAGCATTTTTGACATGTTTGGCAGAAAATTTGGCGCTTAGCGCGGGTTTTTGGCGCTAAGCGCGGTTTGGCGGTTTAAGATCAATAAAAAAAAGCCCGCTTAGCGCGGTAGGCGCGCTTAGCGCGGTCTGCGACTTCAGTTTTGTGTATATGTTGTAAAATCATATTTTTTAGGTTTTTTATCATATCTTCTTGACAAGTTGAGCTCTGATCCATTTTTGGTAGTTTAGAGCTTGAGGAAACACCATTGGATGTTACACCATGTGGATTGATCATGGATCTGTCTCGATTCCATTGTACCGATGAGATCTTTCCGGTTCATCTTCTCTCTTCCCTTTGTTTCATTCCAATGGTGGGTGTTGTATGTATATTTCTACTCTTATTGTATGTATATTTGAGGATCTTGGGATCGTTTATATATTTGCTTTACAAATCATCATTGTTGTTGTTCTTGATCTTTTTGCTTAAATGCTATGGATTTGTGGTGTTGCAGACATGGGCATCATAGATCTTGATTAGGAATGATAACTGTTAGTTTTTGGATTGCAGACATGGATTTAGGGCTAATAATCGTAGTGGGTATCGAGTTTAATGTCTCCGTGTTGTCTGTGTCGGTGGAGAAATTGTTGATGTGAATAGTGTGGTTGAGCTTTCGTCGGTGTTGCAGACATGGGCACCGATGTGGCGTCTCGATTGATGCCCAGTGGTGTTGATGCGTATTGTGAGTGTCGAGCGGTAGATCTTCGGATTTAAGTATTAGACGCGTAGAACGAAATGCAATTCCATAACTCTTTCTCTTAGACTATTGAGAATGTTTATTTGCTTTTATTTACTTTTCCCGCATTTACCTTTCCACAAACCCAATCATGAAACTTAGAACGCGAGATAGTCGAACGGCAGTTTTTCTCAACCAATCTCTGTGGACACGATAATTCCCGGATAAGTATTTCCAAAACTTTTGTTGCTTGCCGCTTTACCGCTTCAACAGAAACACGCAATGGAAGGATAAACAAGATAGAAAGAAAAGTCGAACAAAGTAAGAAAAGAAAAACCCGCTCGCTAGGGTGTTCGTACCCTGTGCCTAGGTACCTCGAACATGTAATGGAAAAATCAGAGCGTCGTAGTTCGACTCAAATTTTTCTGTTTCCATTTTGATTCGCGTCTCCTAGAGAAACAGAACCGAGCACCCTAAGGGAGCATGCAACAAACAAGGTGCGTCACAAAGATCCTAGCAAACATCAGATGTGGCATATGAACAAGCATAATCGAATGAGAGCAAGTAATCACGTGAACAAGCATCACAAATAGAAGCAAGCGAATAGGAATCGCAAATACAACATGTAAATCAAATCAACATGGGTGAAGTGTGTGAATAGGAATCACAAATAGAAGTAAGCGAACAGGAATCACAAACACAACATGTAGGTCAAATCAACATGTGCGCAATGTGTGAACAGTGATCACAACATGTACAGGAATCATGAACAAGGATAAGCAAACAGGGATCGCAAACATATCATATAGCTCAAATCAGCATATATGAAATGCAACATGTAAGTCAAATCAACATGAGCAAAGGCAGCATGTAGGTCAAATAAACATGTACAAAGGCAGAATGTAGGTCAAATCAACATGAGCAAAGGCAACATGTAGGTCAAATCAACGTGAACAAAGGCAGCATGTAGGCCCAATCAACATGATCACAGATAACGACATACAACATGTAGGTCATATGAACATGTATCGAACACAACATGTAAGTCAAATCAACACGTGTAAGATATAACATGTAAATCAAATCAACATGTGTGGAATACAACAAGTAAGTCAAATCAACATGTATGGAATACAACATGTAAGTCTAATCAACAGGTATGGAATACAACATGTAAGTCAAATCAACACGTGTGGAATACAACATGTAAATCAAATCAACATGTATGGAATACAACAGGTAAGTTAAATCAACATGTATAAAATACAACATGTAAGTCAAATCAACATGTATGGAATACAACATGTAATTCAAATCAATACATGTAGGATATAACATGTAAGTCAAATCAACATGTATGGAATACAACATGTAAGTCAAATCAACATGTATGGAATACAACATGTAAGTCAAATCAACATGTATGGAATACGACATGTAATTCAAATCAACATGTATGGAATACGATGTGTATGTCAAATCAACACGTGTAGGATATAACACGTAAGTCAAATTAACACGTATGGAATACAACATGTTCGTCAAATCAACATGTATGAAATATAACATGTAAGTCAAATAAACACGTATGGAAAACAACATGTAAGTAAAATCAACATGTACCAAACAACATGTAAGTGAAATCAACATGTGTGCATCATACTAACAGGCATAGCAAATAAGAGAACGCCATATCAGACAACGTACAACAAGCATGTACATGACAACGACACAAAATGGCATATAAACGAGCTCGGCTCGTAAAGCAAACAAAACTACTAGAGTAATGACCTGGGGATAGGGGAATTGCTCTAGCTAACGGGGAAATCCACCTGAAGCCACTATCAACGGGGAAAGCCACCCGAGACAAGCACACAACAAGATCTAGCTAACGGGGAAAGCCACTGTCAACATGGAAAGCCACCTGAGACAAGCACACAACAAGCTCTAGCTAACAGGGAATGCCACCCGAAGCCACTGTCAACGGGGAAAGCCACCCGAGACAAGATCTAAAAGAGGAGAAAAAAAGTGTGTTCGTGCACAAAGCATCAGTGTCAGGCAACGCGAGCTAGATAGAGTGTGGGGATCCGACTGCATGGTCCTCACACTTGACATACTCGATAACACTTGGCGTGTGCTAACTGAACAAACTCGATGAGACTGGGCGGGGGTTGATTGCAAACCCTTTTCGCATGCCCTCAATGAGGACTTAAAATTGCCTTTGTTAGGATTTTATGCAAGCTGAAATGTAAACAAACCACAAACATAATCTCTGGCACACGCCTCAGAGGATTTCCAGATGCAATTCATGCCTAAGTCCTACTGGGCGGGGGTTGATTACAAACCCTTTCCGCATGCCTTCAATGAGGACTTAAAATTGCCTTTGTTAGGATTTTATGCAAGCTGAAATGTAAAAAAACCACGAACATAATATTTGGCACACGCCTCAGAGGATTTCCAGATGCAATTCATGCCTAAGTCCTACTTCTTATGGCCCGATATGATATGGAATGAGAATAAAATGGAACTCGAGAGAATACATAACAGATAGCAAGTCCGCAATTATCTAGCAAGAGAAAGCAAAGAAGACCGAAATACTTCGCGTAAGCTGCCATCAACAACAATACGAGTCAGAAAGTTTAATCATCCGACATAATCATCAAGAATCGCCATGAAAATAAATCACGAGTTGGAACGTGTATTCACACACATCCAAAACACCTGAAAGGAAAACAACATCCAGACAAGCAACAATAAAATAATCATGATCGAAAGAAGTCGTGTCCCACAAATAAAGTGGAACACGACGCGCACACTCCTATCAAAAACGTTCCTCGAAGCCATGCACAAGATAACAAAATGGTTAGTAATAACAAAGAAATATGTAACTGAATCGTAAGCCAAATCGAGAATGCACCTGAAGGCGTAAGGATGAAACACGTGATGGAAGTGTAAAAGCAAATACGGGACAGCATCGCGTTATTATGAAAGAAATATGGAAGATCATACCGGAAGTAAACAAAACATAATCACAAAACTGCACAATCATAAAGAATAAATCATCCCACAAGATAGTACATCTCATGAGCTTTCCAACGATATAAAGAATGCGTCAAACGGAGTTACGAGTCAAAAGATATGAATTTTTGAAGTTAGAAATAAATATGCTCACACTCAGTGGTAACCGGTTACTTGAAATGAGGTAACCGGTTACCTCAAAAATTTTGGTGAAAAAACAGGGCAGGTAACCTGTTACTCCAGACATGGTAACCAGTTACCTTAGTCAGGCTGCATGAAGAAACAGACAGGTGACCAGTTACTTGAAATGAGGTAACCGGTTACTTCAAGTCAGAAGTGCAAAAACAGCCAGGTAAACGGTTACTTGAAATGTGGTAACCGGTTACTTCAAGTCAGAAGTGCAAAAAATAGCAAATTACATCATTCAAAAGCAATCTACTCATGAATTGATCAAGAGGCTTTGTGTTATACCCCAAAATTTGCCCGCATCTTTTTTCAGAGAGAAGGCAACAGACTTCTGTCTAAAAATTGAGAGTTTCATATAATCTTGGATTTTATTTCATAAATATCCTGATTTTATGAATACTTAGATTTTTTTAGAATATTTGTATACGGTATTTTGGTTCGCTGCTGAATTTATTCTTACACAAACGCCAAGTATTGTTTATCACTTCACACATGCTGTTTATTTGAGATTTATTTGCAGATAAATAATACTGACGCAATTGGTACAGAATTAATTTTTGCAGGCGCAGAGTCCGAGGATTCAGACTGTACTGGTAACAATTAAATTATTACTGTTTTTGTTTCCCACTAATTTTTGTACTATATTATTGTTTTCAAATCTCTTTCTTTCAAATCAAATCCTAACTTTATTCCATACATCTTTCTTTTCAAACCCTACCATACACTTTCTTTCAAAACCTACTATCATTCAAACTTTCCTTTTTTTGTACGGTATCACTTCATTCCCCAACGTCTCCATCCTTCTTTTCACTCTATAAATACCCCTCATTTTTTCCATAAAATCTCACATCAAATTACACTCATTCCCCAAATTTCTATCATACTATCTCATAATTATTTCCTCTTCTTCCCCAGCAAAATTGGCAAAGTGGGTGGATACGTTTTTTCTTATGGTCATCACTGTTGTTACGGTGATCATGTTCTTTTTCTGTCTGCATAGTCCTGAGAAATGCGGACCTGGGATGCTTACACTTCCGTGCATCTATTTTCTGTTGTTTATAGCATGGGTCTTTAATCGTCATATTTAAAGTTTGTCGTATCTTTCGCCTTCAAATAATGTACTGTTCATTATATTTGTCGTACTGTTCGTTACATTTTTTTGTAATATTTGTACTGTCAGTATTAAATATTATACTATCTGTTATACCGTCGTTTAATTATCAAGATAATATTATGTGTGTTTATTGCTAGATAAATATTTATTTCTGTGCATTAAGTCCTCTCCAATTTTATTATCGGTAATTTCGTTCGCGTACGGTATATTTTAATTATTTATTATGTTTGTGTTTTTCTAACAAATCATGTAAATAATTTTTCACCATTAACACAACAAAAACAAAAGAAAAAAATTAACTTTAACTGTTAAGTTTTCCCTTTAACTGCTATGTTAATACCCGAACAGCCAGTTAACAGTCAAACCCGATGACAGCACGATTCTCCGTGTTTTGTATCATCAGTCAAATCAATCTTTCACATTTCAAAATTCCAATATTTTTGTTCTAGAAGTCTTCTGATAATCACAAGATCAGCAGAGACTCAACACTGCACAAAAATCAGGTACGCTTAACTGTCTCCTACACAAACAGTCCCTAACTAGGGTTTTTGTTTTTTCCAGGAGAACAAGTTTTTTGAGACCTCAAATGGATTTCATGGATCCCCATATGTCTCAAAGTATCATTAGACAAATTTTCAAACTTCAATTCGCTCGGACGCACAGTCAGCAGCTCAAACAGTCAACAGACGACCAGTTTGACCGAAAAGTCAACAGACAGTCAAAAATGCAATTTTTTGTCAACATCCATATTTTGTCAAAAGATTCATCATTTGATCAATGGTTGATCATAATTCATCAAGAAAAGTTCAGAAATCGACAAAACTCCAAGTTTCAAAATTAGGGTTTTCTCCTAAAAAGTCAACTGAACTTTGACCGGCCATAACTCTCTCCTCATTCATCCAAAAAATTCCAACCAAAGCTCATTTTGAAGTAAATTCAATTATATTTCAAATAGAATTGGTCTCATGGTCATTAGATTTATCATTTGGAAAATATAAGCCAAGACATTACAGGTCATTTTCAAAGTCAACAAAAAGTGGTTTTTTGTCAAAGCCCATAACATCAAGATAACTTCTCCAAATGCAAAAAAGCTTCCAAAGTAGCTTGTAGAGGACATCTTGAGGTTTCTAAAAAGTATAAGAACTCCTTCATATGATCAAAATTGAGGGAGATATGCCTTGTTGAAGTTGGCTATTTTTTGGGAAAATGCATGAAACCAACATTGATCAAATTTGTTTTTTTTCCAAAAGAGGCCAAGCATTCATGATCCAAACATGATTCTAATGATGTCAAAGGCCTCCCACGACCAACATAAGGCCCATGACATTTTTTGTTTCTTTTTTAATTTAATTTTATTACATTTAAAGTTAAATTAAAAAAGAAATGGTTCAAGATAATGATTCAAGGCTTTTGTCCTTAGCTTAAGTCACCAAGTTAGCTTAACTGCTGCAGCATAGAGGCACAGAGGATCTATGGCAAGAGGGGTGAAGAAAAATTAAAGCCATGGCCAAGAAATTCAAAGCTTTTATATTAAAAAATTCTAAAGTTCAAAGACAATTAATGCTTGTTAGCACCTCTATTGCCTATAAATGGATTAGAGCACTTCAGCAACACACACACACGAATTCTGAATCAATAGCATGCTTGTATCACACTTGTATCAACTTGAAATTTTCAAAGAAAGCTAAATTTCGAATTCTGAGTTTAAGCTAATTTCAATCCAAACTAAACACTCAAACACGATCCTTAAGCATCACTGAACATATCCAAATCAATTTCAAGCCTTGAAACTCACTGAATCGAGCACTATAGCTCACGGTTTGTCCAAACATAAACCAACACGTATTTGATTATTCATGCATATTCAATAAGATGTAATCCCATATTTGTGTTTAGTTTGGTGCTCTGATCATTTCTGGTGCTTTAATTGCGTTTTAATGGCTGTTTGTAGCATATACCATTTTAGGGTTCTTAAACTAAAATTTGGGATCCTTTGATTTAGGAAAAATTAGAGGAAACCAGTGGCATATTTGAATTCAGGGGACGATTTTAAGCTTAACCATGGTCTCCTAAATAATTTATATTGCTTGTATGAAATTTTGACATGTGCAGGTCTTGTAGCTACGGACGAAAATCGTCACTAAAAGCTTTACCTACAGTTCCAGAGCCTATAGCAACAGAGAGAGGAAGAAGATGAAGGCGTGGCAAGCTCTGGTTGGCCAGAACGCGCGCGCCAGTCTTTTTTAAATTCTTGGTTCCCATGTGCGCTTTCCATCATCTTTCCATGCACCCTCAACATCTGAGCCACATGATCAACCTGATTGCACATCAAACGCACCAAAACACGCATCCATACCATAGACCCTCTAATCAACCACACAGGATCACAGTTTTAATTTATTTTTCTATTTCATTTAATTTTCTTTGCAAAATTATTTAAAAATAGTTTTAAAAATCAGAAAAATATGCAAAAAATATTTTTAGGGTAATAAAATATTGTATTAATTTTTGACACAAAAATATTTTATTTTTCTTAATAATTAAAATATTTTGTTTAATTAATCAATATATATTCATATATTTCCCTTTTAATTATTTTAACCTATCAAAAAAATCAAAAAAAATATTTTTTTATTAAATTAGGTTTATACATTATAAACTAATTTTGTACATATTTAGAATATTTTTTTTCTTTAAGTGTAATTTATGTGTATAATTATTTGTATAATTATATGTCAATTAACTTAATAATCTCAAAAACAATTTCAAAAAATCACAAAAAAATTAATTTTATTTTAAAATTAGTTAACAAACAACTTGGACATATTTTAGACTTAAATTTTTAGGTTTAAATTTATTTCTAAATTTTTGACTTTTTAATTAAATTAATTATGCATTAATTTTAATTAAAATCAATCATCCAAAAATCCAAAATATTTTCCCTTTATCTTATTGCAATTTAAATTCATAGATAAGTGTATAGGTTGTCAAATTCATGTAAATAGCGTAGTTTATATTTCTCGCACAATCGATGTAATAGCGTAGATTTATTTTTCGCATTTTACATTCCCGCACTTTAATTTTTGTACATATAAAACTGCGTGTATGGTAAGAATAAAAACTGAAGCGCTAGATCACTAATTTCAAAGACAAATAACATATCTGAAACAAAACACAATCACACTTGCACCTCTTAGGGTAATCCCTGTTACTCTTTTCAAAAATCAATTTTACTGTTTCAAATACAAATTCAAATTTTTTCTGTCTGTATCTAGTCAAGGAAAATTTTTAAAAGAAATGGGAAAGAACCTTATAAACTTAGGGTATACCTCCTAATTGTTTGCTCAATCAAAAACAACAAAAGCATTTCCACATCACTATTTTTCAAAACAAACTTTCAAAAGACTACACTTTGTATATATATCCAAACAAGGATCATTACAAAGTTAAAAAAATCTTTTTCAAACCATCAAACTATCTATCGAAAGATAAATACTTTGTATACATCCGCACAAGGATCATTACAAAGTTAACTCTTTACAAAATATTTAAAACCACATACAAGCATTTCAAAGCAAGACAAACGATTCAAACAAGTGAGCTAAGCAATTAAGAGCCCCTTTGGATACAAAGGGTGCTAATACCTTCCCTTTGTATAACCTACCCCCGAATCCAAAATCTCTTTAAGGTCTTTTTCTGTTTCTTTTATAAACCTTTCCTTAATTGGATAAAATAAAAGTCGGTGGCGACTCTCTGATTTTCACAACTCAAAAATAATAAAAGAAGAGTCAGTTCGCATCCCACAAAAAACCGAGGACGACACTTTGGCATACACAAATTTACATCAATTAACACATTTTATACATCAAATAGCCACAATCAAGCATCAATTTCCATGGAATCCAGCAATTATCATGCAACAATTCTCATGCAAGCATTATCACAAACATCTATGACAGGAAACTTGCAACAAATTCATGTGAGCATCAACAAATCTTAGATCTAACATCTTGAATCAACATTTAATCATTATCAACATAAATTATCAACAATCTCAATTAGATCTAACAATCTACATCATGCTATAATCAACAATTAAGCACTTAATTCAAGATTCGAACACTAACTGAAAATGGAGATCGAAGCGACGTGCGAACACGAGTGCGAATCGAAGATGAGAGTGCAAATCCAGATGCAAATATAGGGGGAGAGAGGCGCAACACTATGGAGGGAGACAGAAATGAGAATGAAAGAATATATAGAGTGGCTGAATATGCACAAATTCTAAAATAGCCCTTTCCAAGCGTGTTTCGCAAACGAACTCCGCCACTCTTGAATTTTTCTAGAATTTTTGGTACGGAAACAACCTTCATGCCGAACAAAAAAATGTCAGGAACATCGAGACGGAGCTGCCATAAAAAATTCCAGCTCAATCAGGCAAACGAATCAGGAGTTATGATTTTTTTTACTATCCAAAAACAACGGTTTCGCACCACCGTCTATTCATAAACCTCCAATTCGAAAGCCTTCCTCAAAGAATTGGCTTCCGAACTGAACACGAACGTTGTAGAGAACGCCGATACACTCATACGGCCTTCTGGTTGAGAGTTGCGGATTTTACAAAGATGTCACAAAATAAACTTTTCCTTTGAACTGTCTCGGAAACAGCGAAAACTCTTGATATAAAGCGCACGGGAATGCTAGGCCTTTGTCACGATAGGGATTTGATTGGTCCCTGACGAGAGCTAGAGAAAAAGAACCTTGATCCTGCGATCATAAAACTGATGATATGAATGATAATGCATATGTCCTAATGCAAAACGTAAGCCAGTTAAAAGAAAATAGAAGAGCAAATTTTGGGGTACAACAGGAGTAAAAAGTATTTATGAGAGTTTTGTTACAGTGTTGTGGTTAGTTAGTAATTTACTCAAAAAAGGTTTATCTCTTGCGTAATTCCTTCAAAAGAAGTTGTAGTTTGGTTCGTGGGATAAGCTAGTTTAAAGCTCTTGCTTGGTTCGTGAGATTATGCAGGTAATTTGCCTGTTTGGATCCATGTTAAGCCTATGAAAAGATCTTCGTTGGTTTGTGAGATTAGCCAGTTAAAATCTCCTATTTGGCTCCTGAGTTCAATCTGGTGTAAAATCTCTGTTTGATTCTAAGATTACTCCCATGTAAAATCTCGTGTTTGCTTAAAGGATTAGCTAATGTAATGTCTCTTGTTTAGTTGTAAATAGGTGTGTTGACATAAATTATGAAAAGTAACATCTCATTAATTAAAAACTCTCAAGAAGAAATTTTTCGGGCCAACAGTATATCAAATTGTTAGGACGAACCTATATAAATTATTGGTGCATTTCTTTTTTTCCTAATCTCTTTACTTTGATGTTCTTTATTTTTTTTGTTTTTTCATACTTTCATTTCTGATTTTCTTTCTTTAATTATTCTGCTACATTATCTCTATTAGTGTTGATAAAATCAACTTAATCATTTTTATAACTCAACACTTTCATAATTGAACCATAATTTTTGAACTACACAATTCAAACCCCCCTCCCCACACACCTTGTGTTTTGAGTCACCTGTCTAACAAATGATATTAGAGTCTAACTCCTATTATAAGACTAATCATCTCCGGAAATAGAATGATGACTTCAAACAATTCTTTTAAAATGAAGTTTTTCTAGAATACACCTCCATCGTTTGATGATAAAAGTTTGATCTATGAAAAGCTAGAATGAGAATATTTTAAGACTATGTTGTTTTTATTTATGGAATTTTGTTACTTATGGTTCGTTTATTCCTAGTGACGCTGTTAATAGTGAAGTAGTAAATAAACTTAGTAATCTATGGACCGAAGAAGAAAAGACAAAAGTCTAACTTGGTTTTAAAGCTAAGTACTTAATTATGAGTACTTTAAGCACTAGAGATTACTTATGTTTTTAATTATAATTTTGCCAAATAAATATGAGACACTCTTCATTTTCGAGATCGAAAAGATTAGTTGAAGAAATGAGTGAAAGATCAACACCCGAAGTAGCGTTTGAAAACACTATATGATAAATGGACGATCCTCTGAAGAGTCAACATTGAAAAGAATTTTTGAAGAATCAACATCCAAAATAATTTTTGATGGGACAACATCCGGAATAATTTTTAAAGAGTCATGATCCAGAAGAAGTTTTAGAGATCCATCATATTAAGTATCAAATGAAGAATCCACAGAGAAACCTCAAGAGATTCATGAAAATATATATATTCAAACATATATTTGATAATTTGTCTGAAGCTTCTTATGAAGTATCTTCTAGAAGAACAAGCAAAAGAATAAGAAGAACATGTATGCTTCAAAGCATCATATGATATAGATCATAACGAAGTAACAACTATAACTTATAAGATATTTAAGTTCCCTGTTAGACTTAATAAGGAGAATGAAAAATTAGAAAGAAACAACGGAGAAATTAAAGGTTATATTGAGATTCTTGAAAATAGTAATATAGCTGAAATAGCTTAGAATAGAAGATAATTGAAAAAATGTGAAAGTGTTTCCATGAAAAAGAAAGTAAATGTTTGAAATTTGTGTTTCGTGTAAAAGAACTCATTTTTCACCCATAAAATTAACTCAACAATTTATTTTTCAAAATGAGTTAAAAAATAATAAATATGTTCACTTCCGAATCTTTCAAAATATATTTTGACAATTTTAATTAGATGTAATTGATTTGCATATGCATTGAATTTTAATTAGATGAAATAGTTTAACGGTTTAACCCAATCTTTCTGTTTTCTTTATAATATGCTTGTAACTTATTATTATTTTTTTTTAATAAGCAATGATATTATAAAAGGGAGCATAAGGGATACTCCACCCACTACAAACGGAAAACTCATAACACTCGAAACAAAGGAGCGGAAGGATATTCCAAGTGTGATAAGTACAAAGAACACCTAACTTATAGAAAGATAAAAGCCAATTCCAAGAGGAGAGAATAATCTCCGACATACACTCGGAAAAGCTAAACAACTCTTTTCTAAAAATACAAGCATTACGCTTCAACCATAAACACCAAACCGTTGCCAACCATATCACCGCCGCAATAGTCCTCTTATTTAAACTCTTCACTTTACCACAAGAAGCAAAGAAACCAACAAAATCTTCAAAAGATAACTCGAAGCCATGGCCAATCCAATGATACACCCTTCTCCAAATCCGGGAAGTTATCTCACAACCTTCAAGGAGGTGCAATAAAGTTTCCTCCTTTTTCTTACACATAACACACATCAAGTCATTAATATCCACCAACACACCTCTTTTGAAAAGATGGTCTTTAGTTGCTATTCTGTTATGAATAATACGCCAACCAAAAAACAGAATTTTTGCTTGTAACTTAATTAGTCTCTCTCTCCACAGCTTATACACACTTTCTTGTTTTTCTGAAACACAGCTATTCCCTGGTCATGGTGAAATTTTCTCCCCCTCTTTCGTTTCACATAAACAACAACGATAAACAACAATGGTTTATTGAAAATGAGAAACCACATGTTTACAAATGTGAGTTTTGTCACAAAGTATTCCCCACAGGTCAAGTACTCGGCGGTCACAAGACTTGTCATCGATCCAACAAACAGATACATGATCATCATCATGTTAATAAGGCTCAGAAAACTATGAAGGTCACTTTCTCTTTATCTTCTTCTCCAAGTTATCATAACAATCTTGATACGAAACAGAAAAGACATTCATGGACTAGGGTTTTCAAGGCTACCGTTTGCTGCCACCAAAATTGTATAATCCCAAGAAAAGGAGCAGAAGATATCTAATTCATGATCGACTTGTTAATAATACTGCTCCAACATTACAGTTGTTGGATATCTCTCGCGAATCTTGATTTGATTTATCCTGAGTGTAAAAGGATGAAACTTTCAGGCAATGGGAATGAAACGGAGATGATGCAAAAACCATTTGCGCCGCTAACAAGTGATGGTATTGATGAAACGGAAGTGAAGGACGAGAAGAGCTTAATCAAAGGTGAAACATCGGTGTCAAGAGTTGTTCGAAACTTTGATTTGAACATGCTTCCAACTAATGATGTTTATGTTGAAACAAAATTATTTGCATCATCTTAGAATAAAATGTATTTAAAATGTTAATGATCCAATTATTATAGAACCTCTTTTCTCCTTCAATTTTTACTAATCTATAATATAAGAAAATTGTATCTTTTCCAAGTTTCAGTCCGGTGCTGCCAAGTGGCTCTTCTGGATCCGCCACGTCACTACTGATTTCTCAATTTCTCTCCTTCCACCTTCCATCAGTTACTGATATTTACTTCCCACAACCTTCCACTTTCCAGCAGTTACACATGCCGACTCTTTTGTTTCAACTGCTCCACTTTGGCTGATTACGTTACATGACGTTACAATTTGTTCCCCAACTTCTTCATCTTTACCCCTCCCTTGCAATCATTGTTTCAGCAACGTCTTCCTTTACTCTCTCTGTTTCATTGCCTCTATCTTGATCTGCGAAGCTTGGCACCAATTAAAATTGTTTTCCCAAATTCTCCAATATTCATGAAATTACCTGTGCAATTTCATCGTTCCTAATAGATCGATGATTTTTCGTTATTCGTTCGAACTAACGATTTTCGTTTTGTTTGATTTTCACAGGGCGAGGCTTTTGGTTCCGGTCATCGCACCTCCGTAACATGTTGTCTTGGATTTTCTCATTGTTCCTTTCGTGCTATAAGAAAGAGGTGTATATTGTTACTTTAATTTAATTACATTGTTTAATTTGTGTTTTGGTTTACGACTAACAATTGTTCAATTTCTGATGTCGTCACTGTAGGATCTAACTACTATTTTTTTGTTTACTAATTTTGCTGTTCAATTGGTTTATTTGATTGTTGTTGTTATTTGTTGATGCTGATTTGCTGGTTTGTTGTTTTAGGTTACGATTGCTTGTACTAATTTTTGTCAGTGATTTACTGCAGATTTGGAGATGAAAACATTATCGATGTGCGATATTGAAACTAATCTATTGCTAAATGGAAGCTACTGGTTTTGTCTTTGCAGGTGCTGGACTGATGTTTGTCAGCCTGCATAATCCTCAAATCAAGGAAGTCTCTTCATTGGTTTTTCTTCAAACATGCTGACAGTTATTCCTTTCCATTGAAAGATAAGTTCAATTATCCTTTCTTGATAACTCTATGTGATTCACAAGGTGAAATCATTCATGAGTATAAATAATTGGTTTTACTGCCGATTAGGAAAGTTCTATACACTTTAGCAATGATTCTCTGTATAATGGTAGGCCAAAATTATATATTACAGTGTCTTTTTAAATTATGAATTGATGCTGTAATTTTTGTAATATCGCAATGGAGTTGCAGATTCTAAAATGGATGAATGGAAAAATGCAGTATTGTTCGATTAGCCTGTAGGATGTTGGAACACTAATCCATGCATTCAGGTTTACATTAAAACGGACTACTGATGCAACCGAGTACTGATGCACCAAAACAGTATCGAGCTATGGTTTGATCCGAGTAAATCCGTTCACTGGAACTTAAATGCTTGTGACCCTTCCCGTTGCGGTACGGTACAAATCGATGGGGAGTAAGCTGGATTCTTCAAGTACTATCATCAATTTCCAAATGACATGGTCGATTTAACGTTGTAAGATATAATGTTGAATTATTAATTCCCATGATTATCGCACCATATATTAAGTAGTTGATTAGATGAAGTTTTACTATTTCATTTCTATCCTCCAAGGTAAGGATATATGATTGTCGGTATTCTTCTAAATGCTGACAATGAATATTCACATAATCCTTCTAATGCCAAAATGAAATCCGTCCATTTTACGGTGCACTAATTTTCATAATATTCTTTGAACATTATGTTTACAGGGTGGTATTCATATATTCATATTCTTGGCAATGAGTTTAGTACCTAAAGGTTAAAATAAGACCATGTATCTCCAAATTTAGTCAAAAATAAATGTGAGCCTATAATCTACTGAGGGGGTGATATTCCTTCTTGGCATAAAGCATTGTCCATGCGAAGCCGACTGTTTGAAATTTATGTTGACATGTGATTTTGGCATCCTGGTACAGACTTTCATTCTTAACATGTTTTTTTTTATGATTGAGTGATGTGGTGATCAATTTGTTAGGGCTGCGTGTTGGTGGAGATTATGGTCCTTATAGGAAATCTGAGAGGAATTCTTTGCCGCAAGCTTCAATATTTTTAGCAACGTGAAGTGGAATGTATGGAGGGTTAATTGTGTATTTGTATGGATCTTAATTGGTAGAACTGACATATAATGAGCATGATTTTGCAGGTTGTTATATGTACAACAGGCTGTTTTGGTGGCCTTGGTTTGATGGCCTCCGGACATTTGAAGATGAATGTTTGGTGCGGATCTGGCGCGACCAGATTGTGCTATTCTGAACTGCATGACCCGAATTTAGGATCTGAAGTGATTTCCTCTCGGATTGAACATGATGTATAGGTATAACTTTGTCTTTCATTTGGCTTTGAGGTACGTATCCGCCTTGGTGTGTGAAACTGTTTTTATATTAGCTTGCTACTTAGACTGACATGTGTTTACCCGGTGCAGGTCAGGAATCGTAACGATGTTAGCTGGTAGTTAAAGGTTAAGTCAAAAGGAAATCGAAGGTTAGATGTTAAGGTGGGTTATGTTATTGAACCTGAACTTGTGTATTGACCGGATATGATTGTTTTTGTGATGCAGAAATTTATTCTATGTTGATTGGACTTAAGATTTAGGGGATCAATTTTGAAAGTTGGAAGTTAATACTTGATGTATGGATGGTTGTTAATTCTGTAACTTGTAGTAGCTTTTTTCCTTGAATTCAATGTCTATAAAAGTGTATTATTTTGGACAGGAAGTATTGAATGCAGAATGTGTATGTACAAGTTCGGTGATGAGGCTGCCCGTGACGCTGCTCCGAGTGCAAGGCTGACTGAGTAGCACGTCTACATCCAGATGTCTCACTTCATAGTTCATATACATTTTAGGTGCGGAATTTTGAGTTGAGAAAAGTTAACATCCGTTGCGGCATTCTATGGATGGGATACTTGTCATTTTTCAATCTGAAATGTTAAATCACATTGATGCTGATTGGGTTGATTCTCGTCATTTATTGTTAGTTTGCATTGTCCTGAATTTTCTCATTTATTTGGAACTGTAATAATGTTAACTCTGTCTCCGCCTTCCTGTTAAAATGTGTCTTTAACTATCATATGAGCTACTACTCCTCTTTTTTAGGTGCCTGGAGGTTAAGTTGGTCAAGGTCGGGAGATTTTGAAAATCCAAGTAATATATGTGTTTATGTTTGAATGGGATCTGCCATACTATCATAAGTTGCAGTTTAAAAAAGGCTTAACATTCTGTCTTGGTAGGGGCTGGTGACAGTAGCGGCGTCTCCGGGATTTTGTTTTTCGATTCTGTTGAATTTGGTGCTACGAGAAGGGTGCTTGTCTTGAATACTATATCTTTGGGGACTGTTTTGAAATTCACATCAATCAATTTTTCCGCAATAACAAGTGCTGGGAGTATGGTTTTTATTTCAGTTTATTTGGGGTAGGCTTTGGTGTCTTGTGTTCGGTTTGCTTACCATATGATTTAGTTTGGTGTAATTAACTCTGATGTAATTTAGCACTGCTGGTGCTTGATCTGTTATAACTGTTAAGCCAGTTGAAGGTACCTTTGTTGTCAATATTGTAGAACATGGTCATGTGAGTCCACTTTGTTCTGTTTTAAAATCATGAGTATACTATTGTATTTTATAACATGGTGCCTTATTTTCATGATTTGTATAATTTGCACGTGCGTGCAGTATTTGAGTAATGGACGGTTCAAAAACGCTGATCATCAAGCAGTTGTGAATTCAAACTATAGTAGTTTATCGATAGCAACATAGTACTATTTTTTATCTTTCCCAAATAACACAGAAGCTCATTTTCTTATTTTGTATAAGACAAAATACAAAAAAAACACTTATTTTGTAAATTATTTGTTTATATTAATATTAACTATAGGGGGTTTATAAATTATTTTCAAACTTTTAATTATTAACTTATATATAGGCTTTCATATACTTTAATTAGTTTATGGATTTACTTGGAAAAGCTATTTTAGTTCAGACTCGCAATTATCTAAATTGTTTTTTACAAAATAGTTTGAATTAGTCAATAAATAATATAACATTTATTTGATTTTTTTAATATCAATATTTCTATTGACTCTTCATATTTATTTTTTTATATAATTTTTATTCAACTATCCTATTTAAATTTCTATGTAAAATAAATCATTTAAAACAAATGAGCGTACCGCACTGGTACTTGTGCGAGCACGAGTATCCCGTTAATATTCAAAATATTGAATATTAACGTCAGCACGGAGTTATTGATTAAAATATTGAAAACTAACGGAAGTACAAAATTACTTATCGAAATTTTGAATATTATCGGAAACATTAAGTTAGTGATCCAAAATTTGAATATTAACAGGAACAAATTTTTAATATTAACGGGAACACGAAGTTACTGATTAAAATAATAAATATTAACGGGAACACGGAGTTATTGACAAAATATTGAATATTAACGAGAACACGAACTTATTGTATATTAACGGGAACATAAAATTATTTATCAAACTATTGAATATTAACGGGAACAAGTGGAAAAAACTAAACTTACGAGTATCCATGAGAGAGAAAGTGGTTTTCTTTTCTCCTCCCTCTCTCTAACTTTCTTGGTGTACGGTGAGTCTGTTGCGGTGGCTTTTTTCTGCATGGCTCATAAAGGTTACGGCGGTAACACTGGTTGGAAGAAGGTGGACGGGCGGAGAAAATTTTCAGCTAGGTGGGATATTGCTTATGGAGGAAAGAGGAAGGTAGAGTCAATAGAGGGTGTTTCTTTAGTCTCTTTTTTTGTGACTGAGTTCGGAGCTAGATGGCGAGCAAATGATTTGTTCTTCGAGTTCAAGGATCATGGAGATATTGTGGAGTTTGTGATTCCTCCGAAAAGGGATAAATATGGAAAGAGGTACGGTTTCGCTAGATATGCGAATGTGCAAGATGATAAATCTCTCGAAGTTAGGCTGGATAACATGTTTTTAGACGGTAGAAAGCTTCACGTGAACCTGCCTAGATTCAGGAGAGCTGATTCTGGTCTGTCTCCCTTGAAGCAGAAGTCTGGGGTGATGTATTCTAGAGAAGTGTCGGGAGTGAAGAAGCCTTTTGGTAAAGGTTTTATAGAAGGAGGTTGTAGCCAAGGGAAAACTTATGCAGAAGCGTTGAATATCAAGTCGGTTCTTAAGCCTAACAATGAAGGTTGTACCTTTTCTAAGTCTATTTCTCCCCCCAGCTCTGAAGACCTTAACCATTATGGCAAGGCTTACACGGGTTCTTTCAAAATTCCAGGAACAGGTGAAGTTATCAAAAGACTTTTCCTGGAGGAGGGTTTATTTTCTATTCGTGTTACGACTTTGGGTCCTAATCTTTGTTTGTTGGAGGATCTGATTGAAGGAGAGGTTGAAACTTTTATAACAGAAAGGAGAGATTGGTGGGAGCAATGGTTTTGATCTATAAAACCTTGGGCCAAGTCAGATATGGATTCAGAGAGGCTGGCTTGGATCAAAATTGTAGGTGTCCCCTGTCATGTTTGGGGAGATATTTTCTTCAAACTTGTAGCAGAGCTCTTTGGCTGCTATATAAAAAGACACGAAGGAACAGTTTTGAAATCTAGAATGGATGTAGCTTCTATTTGCATCAGAACCAGCCTTCCTTTGAGGGTGGAAGAAACGGTAAAGATTGTGATTGAGGAATCAGTTTTCTTCATATCTGTCATGGAAGACTTATCGCTTCTAAGTGATGGAAAGAAGATAGGGTTGAGATATGGGGAGGAGTCCGAGCCTGATTCGTCTTCTCAATCGGCGGAGGAGGAAGTTGGAGCAGATTCTGTGGGGGAGGAGTGTGCGGCGGAGGGTGTCAAGTCGTGGGCAGATAGATGTGATGGGACGGAAAACGTTAATTATTTTGATGCAGTTGAGGTCTCGTGTGACAGTAGTCACCTTTCTTCAAAAGGTATTATTTCTCAGTTTGTGAAGGAAAAGGGGGTTTTTGACTCTTGTGTTAAGGAAATCCGAGAGTCTTTCGAGGCAAAAAAGTCAAAAGTCTTTAATGAGGCTTTGAGCAGTGAAGATTTCAGTTTTGTGGGGGATTCTTTAGATCCGGGCCCACCAAAAGCGGGTCTTGATTGTGTCATTGAACCGGTTAACTCTTTTGGGGTTAATGGGCCAGAAGGTGCATTGGGCCATTCTAGTGATCCAGTTTCTTTTGACAAGGCCTGCAATGATTTAGTGAAAGTCTCAAACAATATCCCTTCTCGGCAGAAAAAGAAAAAGTCGAGCAAATTGAAGTTGGTAGCGGATTTGGGAGAAAAAGTCGATGGTTCCCGGTCTTATTTTGCGTGCATTGCTCCGAGGAAGGCGGCGACAAGGGTGGCAAATGGCGGTGGTTCTAACTCATCGTCTGATGATCCTATATCCTCTGGTGAGTTCTTTTCTTCTGTCTCTTTGGCTGACTCTGGAATCAAGCGTTGTAATGTTAGACTTAAAGGTAGTTTCGAGATTGGGCGCAGGGTGTGGAACTCAATCGCTGGTTTGGGGGTTGTTAGTTCTAGGAAGGATTATGAAATTGTCAGTCTTATTGATGCTATGCAGCTGAGGGATAAGGAGGGGGTTTGCGGTGCGAAGGCGAATGTTACTCCTGCTCCATGACTCTGTTATCGTACAACATTAGAGGAGGAGGTCTTTCTTCAAAAAGAAAGAGAGTTAGTTTTTTAATTCACTCTAATAATATTGATGTTTGTTTCCTTCAAGAGACAAAATTACCGGCTTTTAATGATTCTTTTGCTCGAGACTTTTGGGGTTCGTCTGAGGTAGAGTGGACGGCGTCTAATTCTATTGGAGCTGCGGGGGGGATGGTGATTTTATGGAGGAAAGGAGTTCTTGATGTAAATTATAGTTTTGTGGGAAAAGGTTATGTAGGGATTAATATCATTTGGAAGGGGTGGCCTATAATTTGATCAATATCTATGCGGCTTGCAATAGAGCTGAGAGGTCTCTTACTTGGGGTTCTATCTTATCCATGAAAAATGGTAGAGGGGGGAGTAATGGTGTGTGGTTGGAGATTTTAATGAAGTGTTAAGGAAGGAAGAGCGTTTAGGGGAGGGAGTCTCTCGTTTTTCTAAACGTATGGAGGAGTTCCGGGGTTTCGTGGCTCAAATGGATCTAATTGATTTAAATTGTGTAGGAGGGAAGTATACTTGGCTCAAGGATAATGGAAAAGCTTTTAGTAGGATTGATAGATTTCTCCTTTCAAAAAATCTCATTGATTTGTGGGAGGTTAGTGACCAAAGGATTGATAGGAGAGATTTCTCGGATCACGCTCCTATTCGGTTAGGAGTGGGGAAGCTCGATTGGGGACCAAAACCTTTTAGGTTTATTAACTCTTGGTTTAATCATGAGGGTTTTAAGGAGTTCGTGGAGGTTGAATGGAAAAAGATGGTTGTTAAAGGTAGGGGAGACTTCGTTCTTTATGAGAAGTTGAAAAGGTTTAAAGAGAAGCTTAAAGGGTGGAACAAGGAGGTCTTTGGGTGGGTTGATCTTTCTATGGAGGAGGCGAGGGATGGTATTAACGAGATGGATAAGGAGCTTGAGGTTAATATAGGTGGTAATAATGATGTCGTGATACAAGATAGAAGAATTGCTTACCGTGACCTTCGGAAGGGTATGGAACTTAAAGAGAGTATGCTTAGACTTAAATCCCGCAATCTTTGGTTGAAAGAGGGAGATAGGAATTCGAGATTCTTCCATAATTCTTTAAAGGAGAGGCAAAGACGGAATGCGATCACTTATTTGGAAGGAGAGAACGGTAGAATCGAGGGGGTGATGAACGTTAAAGAAGAGATTCGTGACTTCTTTCACAGTTTCTTTAAAGAAAAGGATTACAATAGACCGGTGCCGAAAGGTCTTTCTCTTAATAGGTTGGTGGAGAGTGAGGTGATGTGGTTGGAGAGGGAGTTTTTGGAATTTGAAATCAAAGAAGCGGTATGGTCTTGTGATGGTAACAAAAGTCCCGGTCCGGATGGGTTTTCGTTGGATTTCTTTAAGTTAAATTGGGAGGTGGTGAAGGAAGATGTTTTCAAGAGTTGTAAGGATTTTCATGAAAAAGGAACTCTAACCAAAGCTTGCACTTCTTCTTTTATTACTCTTGTCCCAAAAGTTAAGAATCCTTAATCTTTGAAGGAGTATCGTCCTATTTGCTTGGTAGGTAGCCTTTATAAGATCTTGGCCAAGTTGATGGCGGCTAGACTTAGAAGTGTGGTGGGTAATTTGGTTTCGAAGAATCAAACGACGTTCATTCCGGGTAGAAACATTTCAGATGGAGTCCTTATAGCCAATAAGGTGCTTGATATAGAAAAAAGGGATCGAAGGAGTTGTATGGTTTTAAAGGTAGATTTTGAAAAGGCGTATGATAGAGTTAGTTGGAATTTTTGTAGATATGTTCTTAGAAGAATGGGTTTTGGTAAGAGATGGATGAGGTGGATGGATAGTAGCATCTTTTCCAACTCTTTATCGGTTCTTGTTAATGGGAGTGCTACTAAAGACTTTGTGGTGGAGAAAGGCTTACGTCAAGGAGATCCTCTATCTCGTTTTGTGTTTGTTCTTGTGATGGAAGTTCTTACGGCTTTAATGAATAAAAGTAAAGATAAGGGAGAGTTCTGTGGTTTCAAAGTCAATGATATGAAGGAGGCCGACTTGCTCCAATTCGCGGATGACACTTTGATCTTTGTCGATTGTGACTTAGAAAACTTGTGGAGCTTAAAGGTTATCTTTAGAGGCTTTGAGATGATGTCCGGTTTACGGATTAATTTTCACAAGAGTAATTTGTATGGGGTGTTTGCGGGTGAGTGGTTCATGGAAGCCGCGACTTGTTTTCTTTCTTGTAAGGTCGGATCCTTACCTTTCAAATTTCTCGGTGTTAAAGTTGGCGATAATCCTAGGAAGATTTCTATGTGGAAGGATTTCATCTTAACGTTTAAAAAGATATTATCGATGTGGAAAGGTTCTAATCTTAGTATGGCGGGGAGGGTTGTTCTCATTAATTCGGTTATTAATGCACTCCCCATTTATACTCTTTCCTTTTATAAGGCTCCTTAGAAGATTTTAAAAGAGGTGTGCTCTATTCAACGCAAGTTCCTTTGGGGAGGAGGTGATCTTAAAAGATCTATTAATTGAGTGAGTTGGGATATCGTGTGTAAATCCCGGGAGGAGGGTGGTTGGGTGTCAAGAATATGGAAATTTTGAATGTGGCTTTATTAAGTAAATGGAAATGGCGTATTCTTATGGATAAAGAAGCGGTGTGGCGAGATATTTTAGAAGAGCGATATGGTAATATTAAGCTTAAGGTTTTGGTTGGAGACTTATCGGTGGTGAAAAAAAAAGATTCAATTTGGTGGAGAGATTTGCTCACATCGGATAACTTTGAAAATCTTCTTTTGGACAATTTTTCAAGTGCTATTCAAGTTAAGGTGAGTAATGGGGATTCCACTCCTCTTTGGTATGCAGATTGGTTTGGGAAGCATTCTCTCATGAAAGGCTTTCCTAGTTTGTTTGCTATGGCCGACAACCATTTGCAAGCCATTTCTTCAGCAGGTGCTCACATTCAGGATTGCTGGAAGTGGAATTTTATCTCTCTGTTCGAGTCTGGCAGCAAAGCATATGAAACAGCTGCGGTTTTTTTTTGCTCAGGTTTGGACTTTGCTGTTTCTATTTCTGCTGGAACAGGGGCGGTTTTGCGGGCTGTTCAGGAAATGGAGGGTTCTTCTCGGGCAGCGGCGGATGATGACAGTAGCAAGGTGCAGCGAACCTTGCTGGATTTTTGCGCGACTCTCAACAGCAACCCTCTTTTAAAGGAAGAGGATGATACGTTCATATGGAGGTTGAATTTGAAAGGTTGTTTCTCGGTTAATTCTTGTTACGTTTTCTTCAAAGGAAAGCTATCAAGTCCGCTGATGAATATTGACAAGGCTGGGGCCCTTGCTAATATTTGGAACATAAAAGTGCCATCCAAAATTCTGTTTTTTTGTTGGAGATTCATCCACAATAGAATTGCTACTAAAGACAATTTAGTGAGTCGGGGTATTTTAAATGAAGAAGGAGACTCTTTTTGTGTTTTGTGTGATTCGGAGGAGGAAACACTCATGCATCTCTTTTCGGAATGTGAAATGACGCTTAGCATTTGGCGTAGAGTTTTTATGTGGCTTGGAGTTGGGGAGTTTTTATCTTTTGAGGAATTCTTAGAGTTCTTTTACAATTGTGCTAAGATCGGCTGTCCTTCAAAAAGAGCCATGGTGGCGGTGGTTTGGTTGGCAACTATTTGGACTGTGTGGCTTAAGCGTAACGCTATCATTTTTAGAGATGAGTTCTTTAGTTTCATAGAGTCTATGTCGAAGATAGTATTCGTGTCTTGGAGTTGGCTTAATTCTTTTTACAAAAAGTTACCGTTATGTAATTTCTATGGTTGGAACATCCAACCTCTTTTATGCTTTGTAGTGTAACATTTCTGTATTGGGGTGGAGCATCCCTTTTGCTCCTGTTAATTCCATTGCTTATTGAAAAAATATTAACGGAAACATAAAGTTATTAATTAAAATATTGAATATTAGCGGGAACTGAATATTGAAAGTAAATGTGACTGAGATATTGTATATTAACGACAACATGAAATTATTGATCAAACTATTGAATATTAACGGGAACATAAAGTTACTGATGAAAATATTGAATAATAAAGGAAACATGAATTTACTAATAACGAGAACATGAAGTTACTGATAAAAATATTGAATATTAACGTGAACATGAAGTTACTTATAAAAATATTGAATATTAACATGAACATGAATTTATTGATCAAAATATTAATATTAACGGGAACATGAAATTACTGATCAAAATATTGAATAATAAAAGAGAACATGAAGTTACGAATCAAAATATTGAATATTAACGAAAAAAAATTTAGAATATTAACGGGGACACGAGCAGCGGTGGATCAAAATAATGAATATTAATGGGAACACGGAGTTAGTGATCAAAATAAAGAATATTAATGGGAACATGAAGTTACTGATAGAAATATTGAATATTAACGGAAATAAATTTGGAATATTAACGAGAATACGAATTTACTGCTCAAAATAATGAATATTAGCGACAACATGAAGTTACTGATCAAAATATTGAATATTAATGGGAAGATAAAGTTACTGAATAAAATATTCATTATTAACTAGAACACGAATTACTGATCAACATATTGAATATTAACAGGAACATGAAGTTACTGATCGAAATATTGAATAATAAACGGGAACATGAAGTTACAAATCAAAATATTGAATATTAACGAGAACAAATTTGGAATATTAACGGGGACACAGAGTTATTGATCAAAAAATATTAACGAGAACACAGAATTACTGATCAAAATAAAGAATATTAACGAGAACATGAAATTAATGATAAAAATATTGAATATTAACGAAAATTAAATTTGTAACATTAACGAGAATACGAAGTTACTGCTCAAAATAATGAATATTAGCGGCAACATGAAGTTTTTTTTTGTAAGCAAACTTCATTAATGGAGAACAAAAGTTATCAAACTCAATTACAAAAGAACCGAGAACTACACTCGGAAAAAATGAAAATTACTCACCAAATGAAATTTAAGAGATATAAAACAAAGGGTTTTTACAAAATTCGTAAAAATTACAATTGGTTTGTGTAATATTCCCAATGAAAGACCACCTCCAAAGCATCGCTTTAATGTTCCAAACGATGTCCATAACGCTCCAATCTTCCTCTCTAAAAATAATACCATTCCTAGTGCTCCACAAGCACCAAATCGTAGCTCGCCAAACACAACCTTATTTTCCTTTTTTTTAACCACTTTTGACTACAATATCTACTCCATCTCATGAAACTATCCATGAGGTCAACCATTCCCACATCTATAAAATCTATCCAACCGGTGTCGCTACCGCGAAAAATGGAATCAGAGTCGCCACCAATATATTTATCCCATAAGGGAAAGGAATATCAGAAAACCTAACTCAGAACAAGAACAAGGTCTTTCGACCAGAGAACAGGGCACGGGAGTCGGTTACGCGAGGGGAAGGTGTTAGCACCCCTCACGCCCATCGTACTCGATGGTATCCACCTATGTTTGTTTCTATCTAAAGGGTGTCTAATGTCTAAAACCTAAATGCAAATGAATGAAAAAGAAACACGGGGAAAAGAAGGAATTATTTACAAGTGTGTTCGCTTAGGCCCCGCGACCCAATGCCTACGTATCCTTTTCAGGAATCAGAACGACCGTAGTTCGGCTCCATAGTTTCCATTTGTTTTGTGTTTTTTAGTTGAACAGCGGTTAAGGTCACAATCCACGATGCTCGACCTTTGGAGACTTATACGCCTAATTTTGGAAAGGACTTAACTTGTTCTTAAGCGCCTAACAAGGCAAAAGAGTGAACTTGGGTTTGTGTTTTTTATGTAACTACATGATGAACAAAACCCAATACAAGGTTTCGCACCACTTCGTCACTTTGTTTTAATTTGAGCCTTTATTAAGTGTTTTTGATGTTTTTGGTTGGGTATTTTTTAAGGGAATTTACTTTGCGATTTGAATCACATAAAAATGTATAATGATCGAGAAGCAGATTAGGGAATGGATCCCACTCACTTCTATCCCATTCTATAATGTTCAAGAAACAGATTAGGGAATGAATCCCACTCATTTCTATCCCATTAACTAATGTTTGAGAAACAGATTAGGGAATGAATCCCACTCATTTCTCTCCCATTAAGTAGTGACCGAGAAACAGATTAGGGAATGAATCCCACTCATTTCTATGCCACTAAGTGATTGAGAAACAGATTAGGGAATGAATCCCACTCATTTCTCTATCACTTTCTTAATGTGATTCGCCTCTTTATTTATTAATGTTTTAAAGTTGAAAAAGAAAAAGAATGAAAGAGGGGAACTAACCTATTCTCTAATCTAATTGTCATTTACAAATCTAAATCTACATCTAATGTTAACATGGTGACTAAATTCTAAAAGGAGCATTAAAATGGTATTAACAAAGTAGGCCAAAAATATGGCCAAAAGCGAGTAACAAAATCACACAACAATTATACAAAAATAGCATGAAAGTGATACAAAAACAATTCAAGCATTAGTACAAAAATTAACTAAAAATACTACTATTTTTATGAGTTTTATTGGTGTTATGGGAATTCTAGTTCAAGTCTAAATTGCACTTAAAGAACCTAAATTCTAATAAGCCTAAACTAGTATTCTTATTGCATTTTTATGTCATTTTTATTACCTAAAAGTCAAACAAAAATTATGATTCTAAATGTTGTTATCCTCTAAAAATCTAATGAGAAAATATTATTTTTATGCCTTTTCTTATCTAAAAAAAACTATGAACAAAACCTATGTCAAAAATCTAAATTTAACATGAAATAATGGGCTCAGGGAGGTGAATTATTGAAATCAGTGTGTAAGCCAAATAATGGCGCTAGGCCCAAACAGAAGTGGCCCAGGATAGTTTTTGTTCAGTTTCTTAATGGATACCAAAAATGGGGGTTGCGATGGGTTTCCATGGGGGGTGTGCTTCAGCAGATTCGTGTATGGGCCAAAGACATTTTTTTTATCCATCATAGATTTTTATTCAAATTTTAACTAAATAAATTAATTAAAAAAAAAAAGTAAAAAAAAGAGGAATTAGGGTTAGATTTGTAACCTTTCAGCTTCCTCACGCGATTCTCTCTTTTTTCTCCTCTCACGATACGCGGCGGCGCCGACGAAGTCAAACTCAGACGCGACGGCCAATTCCCTTCGTTCTCAAACCAGATGCTAACACCACCATGACTCGTCCTCGCCTACCCTTCTTTTCGTTTCAATCCGATCCCTTTCTCAATTTTGGACAACGGCGCGACGGCCGAATCTTCTTCTCCGACGGCGCTTTGTGACTTCGAGCATGATTCGTGGTGTCTTCTGAGGCGGTAAGGTACTAAGATGAAGACACAAGATTAATGCAACTACGATGAAGATCGAACAGAGCTGATGATAGAGTGTAGTTGCTATGCTACGATGAAGGTGGAAATTGATGATGCAGTTCTCCCATTTCTCATATCCCCCCCGATTCACGCTTCTTTCCGTCTCCGACGCTTCTCCGATTGCAACTCAGGTATGGCTCGATGCGTAATCTGTCTTCAATTTCGTCTCTGAAATGGTGCTTCAAAGATGTTGCAACGTTGTTGTTGTTTGACGCAGATGAAGATGAAGAAGATTAGAGGCTGAGTTTGTTGGCTGAGATAAACGAAATTTGTTGCTGCAGATTGGTGATGGTGATGAAGTCGATGATGAATCGGTAACAGCTTTTCTATTTTTTTTTTTTACTTTGTTCTGATTCTGATTTTCTTTATTTTTTCGAGTTCTTGAAGAATTGATGAACGAAGGTTATTGAAGGTTGATGATGGTGATGAAGATTGAAAATGATGAAGGAGTGAAGATTGGAAGAAGATGAGGAGAAGATGAGGAGAAGATGATGATGGGTGAAGAATGAAGAATGGTGGAGAGTGGTTCAGAGATGAAGATTGTTATGAATGAAAGGAGGAGTGAAGTGAAGATGAAGGAAAAAATGGAGAATGGAGGAGAGGTTCTGAATGATGGTGATTCTGATTTATAGAAGCTCCTCAGGTTAGTTACTCTTCTGATTTTTCTGAATTTCAGTTATAGAATCAGTTTGAGTCTGGTTAGAATTCTGTTTCTTCTTCCTTTTTGTTGAATCCCGTTTCCCTTCTTCCTCCCTCAATTTTCTGTTTGTAACTGATTCCTTTTGCAGTTAGGAGTTAGTTTATTAGCTGTAACTGAATCGGTTACGGTTGTTAGAAGTTAGTTTAGGTAGTTACAGTTAGTTAGAAAAATTGGGGAAGGTTAGTTATGATTCGGTTATAAGTTTGAAACTGAATTCTCTTGAGTTTGATGTGAAACTGTTAGGAAGAGTTGGCATTTTGGTTTTTCTGTTAGAGGTTGGTGGGAAAATCGGTTAGGACTGTTAAGGGTTAGTTAATATAGAAATCAGTTAAGTGGTTAAACTAGGTTGTTAGGATTCGGTTAAGGGGTTATGACTGGCTGCAAGTTTGTATTGTGTTTGGGAATTCTGTTAAAGAGGTTGATGAATGCCTTCTTTTTTTTTTGAATCATGCTGGAATTTATCAGGGTATGCAGGGACTGTTTTGAATGAAAGATTGATTTGAATGGGGCTGCGAGTTAATTTTGTGTTTGTGTGGTGTAGGTTTATGTGGTTATGATGCTGAAGTGATGCAAGGGAACAATTTTGAAAACTACAAAAAATATGAGTTTTGATTTTGCGGATTTGTGGAACGCAGTAGGTACATTGGCACTATCAAATGATGCAGAGTGTGGTGTTTGTTTGATTTCTGTTAGTTACAGGTTAGAACAAAGTTATTTAGGAAAGGTTATAAACTGTTAGTAGGGGTTTGGGAATTGGATATGGATACTGAATGAGCTGCTGGTTTTTCTTGTTTATGCAGGGTTTATGGTTATGGTTCAGCTGCGGTTCGGCTTTGTCGAAGCGGTTGCATGATTGTATGTTGGCTTGAAGAAATGTTGAAGGAGCTTTGAAGACAGATGCTGAAGCCTTTTAGGAATAGACTTTTTCTTTTGTAATTTTTTGCAACTTCAAAAAGTTTTGATAATTTTTCCTTGTAATGATTGAGACTTGTAATGTATGTAATGGTGTTTGGATGGAATGGAATGTAATGGTATTGTATGAACCTCGGAAGAATTTGATGATGTGTAGTACTTGATTTTTTGTAATGAAATTGGGACTTTATAATGAATGGATTTTTTCGAAGTATTTGAATGGTGGAACTTGAACATAGCACAATGAATGTCATTTGGAACTTGAATTTTGAGTTGAATGAATTTGAATAGAATTGCACCAATGCCTAACAAATCTTTTAGATGGATAATCATGCTCACCTTAGTCTTGTAACGGGAATTCCAAACACCTCCGATTACTCTCTTTTTTATTTATTTATTTACACAACTCCATTTCAAGTCTTAATGAATAAACTCAAGCCCACTTAATAAATCTTCACTTTCAGATTTCAGCAACAAGTCTTGAACCATTAATTCTCGAAATCTCAATTAACCCGCAATAAATGAACAGGTCAACCTCTCTTGCCATTGCCCTTGTATTTCAACCCACCACAACAGTAATGCCTTGAAGAATTCTTGAAGAAGATAAGAATTGAAGCGCATAAGAACATATCGACATGAAAACCGATGAATCTCAATCGAATTAATGATTGCAGACGCTACATATAAAACCCATATTTCTCTTGCCCTTGGTGAATCCTCATAGAGGAAAACCTTGTAGCTTTAGGAGAAAGAAGCACACAACAAATGACCATATAAAATCCTAGCTTCCAAGATCCTTGATCCAATGCAAAGTTATTGATTAATGATGCATGATGTTATGCTAATGCCCTAATGGAGAGATGTAAATGAAATGCAAAGTTTAAGCCAGTTATCAATAAATAATGGGCAAATTTTGGGGTGCAACAGCTGCCCCTATTTAATCGTCTTAAACCTGAAGGTGAGATTGGCGTTAGCCTTTCGAACATTCGAGGTAGAAGAAGATTAAATACCAAAGTACCAGAAAATTTGCGCTCCAGGTGACAGATGTTTGTATCATTTCCTTTTTTCTTTTTGGATGCCTCCACTTAACAAGCTTCAGCAAGTAACTGTAATATTCCCGTAGGATTTCCTCGAAGGAAAGAAAAAGCCTTGTAATGCCTATAATAGGCAGGTGCAAAAGATTAGTTTGCCAGAACACTTTTTGGGGAGTATACGACAAACGTCCACAACTCGAAGGTTAGGACACCCACGACTAAAAGTCGGAAACTCAGAACTCACAACTCAAAGATTGAAAGACTCACGACTCGAGGTCGGAAACCCCAAAACTCACAACTCAACGGTTGGAATCTCAGAACTCTCAAATCAACGGTTGGACAACAAAGGACTCACAACTCGACGGTTGGAATCTTCACGACAAAAAGTCGGAAACTCACGACTCGAGGTCGGAAAACAAAGGACTCACAACTCGATGGCTGGAATCTTCATGACGAAAAGTCAGAAACTCACGACTCGAGGTCGGAAAACAAAGGACTCACAACTCGATGGCTGGAATCTTCATGACGAAAAGTCAGAAACTCACGACTCGAGGTCGGAAAACAAAGGACTCACAACTCGACGGTTGGAATCTTCACGAAAAAAGGTCGGAAACTCACGACTCTAGGTCGGAAAACAAGGGACTCACAACTCGATGGTTGGAATCTCATTAGATCTGAAGGGGTATGCCGATAACCACCGGACTTGAACGGGAAGGACTAAACAATATTAGACCTGACCGAAGGATGCCCATAACCACGGGACTTGAAAGGGATGCCAATAATCATTGGACTTGACTGCAAGAAGACTAGTAATGACCAGACTCTTATTGGAGATGTTATCAAACACTGTATTTGCAAGGAAACATTGACGCTTGCGAAGCATAAGAATTACATGGATCCCTCAGGCCAGAGGCGGGTGTAATTCTACAAAAGTGACAATCACTTGAATTGCCACACACAAAGTATGGTTTATCCAAATGATTGATCTCTGCAAATGGGAAATAACCAATGAAACAATGATCTTGATGAAGAAAGACTTTGTATTCAATCCACACTGGAGAGAGAAAATGAGACTTCTTCTGGGTATATATTATATTGTGCCCTTGGAGCGTACACAAACTGGCTTATGCATTGATGCATGTTTGAATTTTTCTTTAGCGTAATGCTCCATTTTCATGGAAATGCTACGCATTTTTGTAGATGCGATGTGAATGCAATGATTACTTATATGCAAGGCGCCAGATAAAGGCAATAGTGTGATAGAGAAGCAAAATCATTGGGGTCCCTTCGGGGAGTATTCCATTGAATTTCATCTTTGACCTCGGGAGAGGTAAACACCAGGGAGAATCCCCTTAGTGTTAAGAATTCTGTGGGGGTGCCAATAAACATTGGACTTTGACTTGCGGGATACACTTCTGATTGTTGACTTGAAGAAAATTTTGACTTCTCACCATGTGCCATAGCTTGAAGAATTTTTAGCTTGAGGAGATTCCCTCAATTCACCCTGTTGGGGATGAGAAACCTTGATGAGGAACTCTTTATGGGATGAGTGGAACAACTCTAAGGAGAAATAAACTCCTATACTTGGGGAGAGAATGAATTCTCAGGAGAAATAAACTCCTATGCTCGGGGAGTGACTTTTCCAGGAGAAATAAACTCCTATGCTTGAGGAATGGAATCAACTCTTAGGAGAAATAAACTCCTATGCTTGGGGAGAGAGTAACTTGCTGGGGAAAAGCATTGTGATACTTCTCCACTCTATAATGGCCAACTACACTTTACAAGTGAATGACGGTTTCTTCAATACAAACCAAAGGAGTATGCCCCAGGCCGCTTGACTTGTGAAGATATCTGATTCATCGAAGACATTTGCCTCGAAAGGATCCTTACACCACCATTACTTGAGAAAATCTGCCCCAGCATATTCATACATTTGAAATATTCTTTCTCTTGATCCACGGATCCTTGAAGAGATTTGTCGAATCTCGAGGTAATTGCCCCAGATTGAGTGAGCTTGAGAGATTCCTCGATGTCACTACTTCAGATTGATTGAAATCAAGAGAGATTCCTCGACTTGATTAACCCTGATTGGTCGAATTTGAGATGTCAAACCTTGATTTTCTTGCCCCAGATAGGCTGAACTCACGAGAGAGATTCCTCATCGTGACTGCCCCTGATTATGCACATCTTATCAGAATCTTTGAGTTTACTTCCCTTAAGTCGACCAAACTATGGAAACAACTTTATCACGCTTAATGGAGTCTTCAAACTCTTCCTCTCAGGGTACTTAATCAACATGCATCTACTCAACAGAGTATTCAAACTTCTCCCCTCAGGGTAATCAATCAAAGAAGGTATCAACTAATTTGCTCAATGGAGAATTCAACCCATTCCCCTCAGGGTAACCAATCAAACTGATCAGACTCAACGGAGTGTTCAGACATTTGTCCTTTAATAACCAAGCAACGAGGGCATCAAACTTCATACGCTCAATGGAACCTTCAAACAACTTGCTTTGATAATGATTTCATTTTCCTCTACGGAGTTCTCAAGTCTCTTTTATTTTAACATGATCAAGCTCTTCATGGATTCTCATCATGGAAACTTCCTTGATGTTTAAGCAAATGTTTTGTATGCAAAAGAATGTTAATTATAAGAATGATAATTCTAATGCAAAGTGTATGCTAGTCTTGAAGTTAAAGCTTTTTTTTTTTTTTTATGCAATGAGGTGGCCACCTCTTGTGAATGAAATGTAAAGCGGGCATACAATACCAACATAGATATGTTACGCTTCATTGGGAGTCAGCTAAACACTATCTCTTTGGAGTGTGTCTTTGAAATAAACCCTACTTCAATTAGGACTTTTAAGGGTTGTAACTTGGCCGGGTTCATGGTTTTTTGAAACAAAGGATTTTTAGGCTCAAAATTATTTAGTGCCCACCCCCTTCGTGATGTTCTCCACTCCTAAGTTCAATTAACTCAACATGAGTGCTCATCCCTCACAAGGAATTTTAAGATGGTTGAGGAATCAATGAGGTTTTTTCGGACATGGCAGTCGCTCACCTTTTATTCTTTTGATTCATTATCACACGACTTTGTTCTCGCTTTATTTCATCATCATTTTTTCTTTTTATTGCTATATTCTTTTCTTTCATCATTTTTCTTTTCATTCATTTTTTTTTTGCTTGTCTTTTTTTTTGAACAAGTCGTGTGACCTCACATTGTCTTTGATTCATTGGAAGTGATTTCGACTGCCTCGTTCCATGGTTGATGAAGGATTACCATTGTGGTATCGTCCTCTTTTGTCATCTTGATAGGTGAAGGATAACCATTGCGGTTTTGACATTCCTCAACCTTTTGAAGGATAACCATTGTTGTATCCTTGGATGCATATCCTTTATGAGTTTTGAACACTTGATCAAGTTAAATGAACACTACCCTGCCCCAGGGTTAAAATACGGGTTTTTTCTGATCAGAAAAGAAACTCCTACTTCAAGGCTCAAAGGGGTTGACGAGGGTCTATCTCCCTTATATCTCCGGTGTTTGGGGATTTGAAACAATGCCTGTACATCATCAGTAGGGTTTTATTCAAAAACACACAATTAGGGATTTTGCATTTTTTTTCTTTCATCATTCTCCCTCCGCTCGTTGCCTAAGCAAGATATAAGTAAAGTTGGTATCGTAATGCCAAAAACTTTTTTTTTTTTTTTTGAGTGAAAACGAATGGATTACTTCAAGACAAACATAACAATGTATTATGATTTTCATTAAAAAATTAACAAAATTTTACATGCTAGCAATTCTTAAACAAACAAAGAAATATTACAAATGAAAATGCAGTGGAGCTAAATGAATGCTCTTGTTGAGGAGACTTGACTCCGTATGGACTTATTGCTTTCGAATACTTTCTGCAGTTCCTTCCAAAAACTTCAGATTACTTCAAAAGGAAATTTCAACGAAGTCACCCAAGAGTTGTAATTATTATTTTCTTTTTACTCTTTTTTTACTTTAGGGATTTGAGCAATGCGAGTGAGGCAATGCTCAAGATAAGAGTACGTCTTGCTTATCCCTCGTGCGGGAGCCCCAAGCATATTTGTTGAAGAAGTATTTGCCATCAAACATGGAGGAACCTTGCGTGGTTACCAAATTTAGAGAGACTACTTGTTGCAAAGAGAGCTCAAACACCAACTAAAACACCAATCTCCACGGATACAACTGAGCATAAGAACCTTGAGAATGAGAGATGCTTCTACAAAACATTCTTGATTTCCCCTTTTTTTGAAAAGATTCTGACAGAGTTGCTCGAGAATTTGGGGTGCTTTTATTATTATCATACCAACCGGTTCAAACAAGGAAATAGCCGTTCACAAAATAGGAAGTACCGAAATGAGAATACGGAAATGAAATGATGATTGCCATAGTTGAGGAGACTTGACTCCGTATGGCCTTATTGCTTTAGAAGACCCATTGAGTCAACAGAGAACTTCAATCTTGGCCCTCGGGTATGAAAGTGATAGCCTTGGAATCAATCAGGTCTTGAACCTTGTCTTTGAATGGCTGACAGTCTTCAATCGAATGACCAGGTGCCCCAGCATGGTAGTCGCAACTAACATTAGGGTCAAATCCCACATGATACGGGAAATGAACAGGCTTTGGTTGCTTGGGTTGCTTTGGTTCTACCAAGGAAAGATTGATCAAGTGAGAAAGCAGCTTATCACGAGTCATAGGAATGGGATCGTACACTCTTTTTGGCCTTCTATGCCTCTGTCTACCTTGTGGGTGACGATTTTGTTGACAATTCCGACTTAGTGGCACACACTGACCTGATTGATCATTTGGGATAAGCTTCTGTTGACCAAACTGAGTGGGAGGCTGATTGAGAGTTGCAACACAAATTTGTGGATCATTCTGAACAGAAGTAACTACCACTGCTTCATGACGAGAGATATGATCAGGAAAATGGTCGGGAGATTCCTCTTCATAATCAGAGACTGCATTGGTCTCTTCATTCACTTGCTTAGGGAATTCAGAAAGAGTACCAAAAACTTGGACATTACCATTCTTAATACCATGCTCCATTCGTTCTCCAACGAGAACCAATTCTGCAAAATCAGAGGCTTTACATGCAGCCAAACATTGGTAGTACGGGCTTTCCATCACATCCTTAAACATATCCATGAGCTCTTTCTCTAAGAGTGGAGGTTGAACTCTAGCAGCTAATTCTCTCCATCTTCGGGCATATTCTCTGAACGATTCGTCAGTTTTCTGAGTCAAAGCTTGGAGTTGCATTCTGGTCGGAGCCATGTTACTGTTGTGCTTGTAACGCTTGACAAAGGCTTCTGCTAGTTCTTTCCAAGTTCGGACATCGGTTCTTTCGAGTTGGTTATACCACTCAAGAGATGTACCACTGAGGCTATCTTGAAAGAAATGCATTAACAACTTGTCATTCTCAGCATAAGGAGCCATTTCGTTGCAAAATGCCTTGACATGAGCTATCGGACACGTGATACCCTTGTACTTCTCGAAGTTGGGAGCTTTGAACTTAGCAGGAATCTTAATACCAGGCACTAGGCACAAACCAACAGCGTCTAAATCAATAGAGCCACGACCTTCCATGGCTTTCAACCTTTCATCCAAGAGGTGGAACCTTTTGTCAAACTCGTCAATCGGGAACCTGAAGGCTTCAAGTTCAGAATTATTCTCATGATGCGAAGTCTCCTTAGCAGGAATTGGAATCTCAACAGTATTTCTAACATTCTGATTTACAAAACCTTCTTCTGTGTTGAGATTAGCACTTGCATTTGGCCTTTGAAGAACCTGTCTCAACTCTTCGTGTCTAAAAGCAAGGGCTTGAATAGCCTCCATACACTGATTCAGGTTAATCCCCATTTCTGTCCTCATCTGAGTTAAGTCCTCATGAAGTTGTTCCATCATTAACTTTCGAGCACGTAGCGGTGAGAAGTCAATTTGTTGTTGATGTCAAAATCTGAATACAAATGGCCCCCATAAGCTTCTGATAGAACCATGAAATGCATGATAGTGTGAATGCATGCTTCATTTATGGAGAATCCTAAAGTCTTTTCACACACTTTTATTTCTCTTTTATTCTCTTTTTTTGCATATAGTATCTTTTCTCTTTTTCTTTTCTGTTTTTTCTACTTTTTTGTTTTTTTTTTTTTCTACTTTTTTCGTTTCCTCTTTTTTTGGAAATAGACTTTAGAATCCCCCATAAATGAAGTGGATAAAGTAATGATGCTATGCAATGCAAAAGCATGGGATCAAGGTCCATATAATCCGAGTAACCACTGTACAATCCTCTGAATAACTGATGTAAAGCCTCGGTAGGTCAAATGTCATGATATCAAAGGTCCGACACCTTTTTGAATACCAGGAGAACCAATAGTCACCAACAGAATAGAATAGTCACCAACGGTACCTGTCATGTATATCCCGCCCCACTCACAGGTGAATCTAGGTCAAGGTAGGTCAAAAGGTCTCCAGCGTTAGCAACTCTCCTGAAACACCATCATTGTTGCAAATACATGCCAACAACGGTATCCCATTCGAGTCTCAGCTGGTCGTGGGTCTCATGATCGCAATCAACAGAACCTGACATTCTGTTGGCGTCATGACTATCCACTCTATCCTAGGTATCCTATGTGTTAACTCTGGCCTGGGTATTGGGCCTTTTACCTCATAGAACAACCCACCCAACCTGCAAAACAGAACAGAAGACCCCAAGGAACACAGAATATAATCCATATGCATGATGTGCAAACAGAAATAAACATGATATGCAAAGCAGAAAAGTAAACATGTAAACATATATACAAGGTATAGACATAAAAGCAAATAAACACCCAGTAAATAAACAAACAAACGCAGGCTAGGATCGACTCATTAAGGATGGACCAGCAACAGGTCTATCAACATCCCCAGCAGAGTCGCCAGCTGTCGCTACCGCGAAAAATGGAATCAGAGTCGCCACCAATATATTTATCCCATAAGGGAAAGGAATATCAGAAAACCTAACTCAGAACAAGAACAAGGTCTTTCGACCAGAGAACAGGGCACGGGAGTCGGTTACGCGAGGGGAAGGTGTTAGCACCCCTCACGCCCATCGTACTCGATGGTATCCACCTATGTTTGTTTCTATCTAAAGGGTGTCTAATGTCTAAAACCTAAATGCAAATGAATGAAAAAGAAACACGGGGAAAAGAAGGAATTATTTACAAGTGTGTTCGCTTAGGCCCCGCGACCCAATGCCTACGTATCCTTTTCAGGAATCAGAACGACCGTAGTTCGGCTCCATAGTTTCCATTTGTTTTGTGTTTTTTAGTTGAACAGCGGTTAAGGTCACAATCCACGATGCTCGACCTTTGGAGACTTATACGCCTAATTTTGGAAAGGACTTAACTTGTTCTTAAGCGCCTAACAAGGCAAAAGAGTGAACTTGGGTTTGTGTTTTTTATGTAACTACATGATGAACAAAACCCAATACAAGGTTTCGCACCACTTCGTCACTTTGTTTTAATTTGAGCCTTTATTAAGTGTTTTTGATGTTTTTGGTTGGGTATTTTTTAAGGGAATTTACTTTGCGATTTGAATCACATAAAAATGTATAATGATCGAGAAGCAGATTAGGGAATGGATCCCACTCACTTCTATCCCATTCTATAATGTTCAAGAAACAGATTAGGGAATGAATCCCACTCATTTCTATCCCATTAACTAATGTTTGAGAAACAGATTAGGGAATGAATCCCACTCATTTCTCTCCCATTAAGTAGTGACCGAGAAACAGATTAGGGAATGAATCCCACTCATTTCTATGCCACTAAGTGATTGAGAAACAGATTAGGGAATGAATCCCACTCATTTCTCTATCACTTTCTTAATGTGATTCGCCTCTTTATTTATTAATGTTTTAAAGTTGAAAAAGAAAAAGAATGAAAGAGGGGAACTAACCTATTCTCTAATCTAATTGTCATTTACAAATCTAAATCTACATCTAATGTTAACATGGTGACTAAATTCTAAAAGGAGCATTAAAATGGTATTAACAAAGTAGGCCAAAAATATGGCCAAAAGCGAGTAACAAAATCACACAACAATTATACAAAAATAGCATGAAAGTGATACAAAAACAATTCAAGCATTAGTACAAAAATTAACTAAAAATACTACTATTTTTATGAGTTTTATTGGTGTTATGGGAATTCTAGTTCAAGTCTAAATTGCACTTAAAGAACCTAAATTCTAATAAGCCTAAACTAGTATTCTTATTGCATTTTTATGTCATTTTTATTACCTAAAAGTCAAACAAAAATTATGATTCTAAATGTTGTTATCCTCTAAAAATCTAATGAGAAAATATTATTTTTATGCCTTTTCTTATCTAAAAAAAACTATGAACAAAACCTATGTCAAAAATCTAAATTTAACATGAAATAATGGGCTCAGGGAGGTGAATTATTGAAATCAGTGTGTAAGCCAAATAATGGCGCTAGGCCCAAACAGAAGTGGCCCAGGATAGTTTTTGTTCAGTTTCTTAATGGATACCAAAAATGGGGGTTGCGATGGGTTTCCATGGGGGGTGTGCTTCAGCAGATTCGTGTATGGGCCAAAGACATTTTTTTTATCCATCATAGATTTTTATTCAAATTTTAACTAAATAAATTAATTAAAAAAAAAAAGTAAAAAAAAGAGGAATTAGGGTTAGATTTGTAACCTTTCAGCTTCCTCACGCGATTCTCTCTTTTTTCTCCTCTCACGATACGCGGCGGCGCCGACGAAGTCAAACTCAGACGCGACGGCCAATTCCCTTCGTTCTCAAACCAGATGCTAACACCACCATGACTCGTCCTCGCCTACCCTTCTTTTCGTTTCAATCCGATCCCTTTCTCAATTTTGGACAACGGCGCGACGGCCGAATCTTCTTCTCCGACGGCGCTTTGTGACTTCGAGCATGATTCGTGGTGTCTTCTGAGGCGGTAAGGTACTAAGATGAAGACACAAGATTAATGCAACTACGATGAAGATCGAACAGAGCTGATGATAGAGTGTAGTTGCTATGCTACGATGAAGGTGGAAATTGATGATGCAGTTCTCCCATTTCTCATATCCCCCCCGATTCACGCTTCTTTCCGTCTCCGACGCTTCTCCGATTGCAACTCAGGTATGGCTCGATGCGTAATCTGTCTTCAATTTCGTCTCTGAAATGGTGCTTCAAAGATGTTGCAACGTTGTTGTTGTTTGACGCAGATGAAGATGAAGAAGATTAGAGGCTGAGTTTGTTGGCTGAGATAAACGAAATTTGTTGCTGCAGATTGGTGATGGTGATGAAGTCGATGATGAATCGGTAACAGCTTTTCTATTTTTTTTTTTTACTTTGTTCTGATTCTGATTTTCTTTATTTTTTCGAGTTCTTGAAGAATTGATGAACGAAGGTTATTGAAGGTTGATGATGGTGATGAAGATTGAAAATGATGAAGGAGTGAAGATTGGAAGAAGATGAGGAGAAGATGAGGAGAAGATGATGATGGGTGAAGAATGAAGAATGGTGGAGAGTGGTTCAGAGATGAAGATTGTTATGAATGAAAGGAGGAGTGAAGTGAAGATGAAGGAAAAAATGGAGAATGGAGGAGAGGTTCTGAATGATGGTGATTCTGATTTATAGAAGCTCCTCAGGTTAGTTACTCTTCTGATTTTTCTGAATTTCAGTTATAGAATCAGTTTGAGTCTGGTTAGAATTCTGTTTCTTCTTCCTTTTTGTTGAATCCCGTTTCCCTTCTTCCTCCCTCAATTTTCTGTTTGTAACTGATTCCTTTTGCAGTTAGGAGTTAGTTTATTAGCTGTAACTGAATCGGTTACGGTTGTTAGAAGTTAGTTTAGGTAGTTACAGTTAGTTAGAAAAATTGGGGAAGGTTAGTTATGATTCGGTTATAAGTTTGAAACTGAATTCTCTTGAGTTTGATGTGAAACTGTTAGGAAGAGTTGGCATTTTGGTTTTTCTGTTAGAGGTTGGTGGGAAAATCGGTTAGGACTGTTAAGGGTTAGTTAATATAGAAATCAGTTAAGTGGTTAAACTAGGTTGTTAGGATTCGGTTAAGGGGTTATGACTGGCTGCAAGTTTGTATTGTGTTTGGGAATTCTGTTAAAGAGGTTGATGAATGCCTTCTTTTTTTTTTGAATCATGCTGGAATTTATCAGGGTATGCAGGGACTGTTTTGAATGAAAGATTGATTTGAATGGGGCTGCGAGTTAATTTTGTGTTTGTGTGGTGTAGGTTTATGTGGTTATGATGCTGAAGTGATGCAAGGGAACAATTTTGAAAACTACAAAAAATATGAGTTTTGATTTTGCGGATTTGTGGAACGCAGTAGGTACATTGGCACTATCAAATGATGCAGAGTGTGGTGTTTGTTTGATTTCTGTTAGTTACAGGTTAGAACAAAGTTATTTAGGAAAGGTTATAAACTGTTAGTAGGGGTTTGGGAATTGGATATGGATACTGAATGAGCTGCTGGTTTTTCTTGTTTATGCAGGGTTTATGGTTATGGTTCAGCTGCGGTTCGGCTTTGTCGAAGCGGTTGCATGATTGTATGTTGGCTTGAAGAAATGTTGAAGGAGCTTTGAAGACAGATGCTGAAGCCTTTTAGGAATAGACTTTTTCTTTTGTAATTTTTTGCAACTTCAAAAAGTTTTGATAATTTTTCCTTGTAATGATTGAGACTTGTAATGTATGTAATGGTGTTTGGATGGAATGGAATGTAATGGTATTGTATGAACCTCGGAAGAATTTGATGATGTGTAGTACTTGATTTTTTGTAATGAAATTGGGACTTTATAATGAATGGATTTTTTCGAAGTATTTGAATGGTGGAACTTGAACATAGCACAATGAATGTCATTTGGAACTTGAATTTTGAGTTGAATGAATTTGAATAGAATTGCACCAATGCCTAACAAATCTTTTAGATGGATAATCATGCTCACCTTAGTCTTGTAACGGGAATTCCAAACACCTCCGATTACTCTCTTTTTTATTTATTTATTTACACAACTCCATTTCAAGTCTTAATGAATAAACTCAAGCCCACTTAATAAATCTTCACTTTCAGATTTCAGCAACAAGTCTTGAACCATTAATTCTCGAAATCTCAATTAACCCGCAATAAATGAACAGGTCAACCTCTCTTGCCATTGCCCTTGTATTTCAACCCACCACAACAGTAATGCCTTGAAGAATTCTTGAAGAAGATAAGAATTGAAGCGCATAAGAACATATCGACATGAAAACCGATGAATCTCAATCGAATTAATGATTGCAGACGCTACATATAAAACCCATATTTCTCTTGCCCTTGGTGAATCCTCATAGAGGAAAACCTTGTAGCTTTAGGAGAAAGAAGCACACAACAAATGACCATATAAAATCCTAGCTCCCAAGATCCTTGATCCAATGCAAAGTTATTGATTAATGATGCATGATGTTATGCTAATGCCCTAATGGAGAGATGTAAATGAAATGCAAAGTTTAAGCCAGTTATCAATAAATAATGGGCAAATTTTGGGGTGCAACAACCGGCCACCTCCTTCCAAACATGAGTGGCCACTCGAAAACCAATAAACAAATGATGACAAGATTCGGAATTGTCTCCACAAAAAATCAATGGAATTAGAAAGAATACCTCTACGAAGAAGAGCAACTTTTGTAGGAATCTTCTCGATAAAACATCTCCAACCAAAAGCTTTTATTTTGAGGGGGACTTTCATCTTCCAAATAAAACTAAACGCATTGTCATTAACATTGGCCGGACCAAAAGGAATGGAAGAAGATGAAATAAAATCATAGCAACCCTTTACCGAAAAGGAAATTTCCGCGTTATCGATCCATTCCACCTTATCTTTTCCTTCCTTCTTCGGGGCAATAAGATTCAAGCAACCATGAATCAAAATCCATTCATGAATTAAATCGGGGCTGTTCGGATTAACAACACCAAGATCTCCCCATTTCCACTCCTCTCCCTCCCAACCCCCCATACCGCCCACCGAAACATCTTTCAAAAGAGACGTCGAAAACAAAGATGGAAACATGTCTCGCAAACAACCACTAGTCAACCAAGAAGAATGCCAAAAAGAAGTGGAAAAGCCATTACCTAAAGAGAAAGAAGCCTTGTTAACAAACAAATCTTCAAACTTTCCTTTGAACAAAGAAATAATATCTCTCCACCAAAACGATTTTGATTTTGAAGCCCCCCTCCTACTTCCTCTCTCCTCATTCGCAACTAACAAATTAATCTCACCGTAACGCACCTTCAACACTTGGTACCACAAAGCCTTATTCTCCTCAAGAATCCTCCATCTCCATTTATTAAGAAGAGCAACATTAAAGAATATCAATGCTACACAACCTATTAAAATCAAAACATCTAAAGTCCCCATTCGTCACCGCTTTGTTCACCAAACCCTTAAGACCTTCCGCTACAATGACATAAAGGAAAGGAGAAAGAGGATCTCCTTGCCTCAATCCCCTTTCTACCGCAAACTCTTTTGTCGGGCTACCATTCACCAAAACCGACATATGACTTGAGAAAACAAGAGCCTCCATCCATTTCACCCAAACCTCGCCAAACCCCATCCTTCTAAGCATGTATCTAAGAAAACCCCAATTCACTTTATCATAAGCTTTTTCAAAATCGACTTTAAAGAGAAGACAACTTTTACCTTCCTTTTGAGCAAAATCCACCACTTCATTTGCCACTAAAACACCATCTAACATTTGTCTTCCCGGGACGAAAGCGCTTTGACACGGAGAAATTATTGTGCTTAGAACCTTCTTCAATCTACAAGCCAAAAGCTTAGAAATAGTTTTGTAAATCACACCTACAAGACAAATAGGTCTAGAATCTTCCAATCCAAAAGGATTAGTAGATTTAGGAATCAATGTCAAGAAAGATGAAGTAATGGCCTTAGATAAGCATGCCCCGGAGTAAAAGTCGTTAAAACACTTCAAGAAATCTTCTTTGATAAACCTCCAACAATTCTTAATAAAAAGGAAAGAGAACCCATCTGGGCCCGGACTCTTCGAGCCGTCACAACTCCACACCGCCTCTTTTATCTCTTCCTCCGTAAAAGGAACCTCAAGAGAAGATCTCTCTAACACCCCTAACTTATCAAAATATATACCATCCAACACCGGTCTAGAAACCTCCGCTTCGGCAAATTTCAAACCAAAAAAATCCCTAACCTCCTCCTTCACATCCTCAACGGAAACCAAAACGCCTCTTTCCGAGTTAAGCGGACCTATGTGATTCCTCCTCCTTCTCTCCTTCATAATACTATGGAAGTATCTACTATTGGAGTCTCCATCGTTAATCCATTTAATCCTCAATTTTTGAATAAGCATGTTCTCCTTTATTTTAAGATTCAACCAAAAGTTGCCACGAGCCTTCTCATAAGAAGCCAAATCCTCAAGCCCTCCATCACCATCATCTACCACAAGATTCATCACTCTAACATCTTCTTCTATTTCGAGATCAAGTTTACCAAAAACCGAGCTATTCCACCATCTAAGCCTATCTTTGATAATCCGAAATTTCTCCTTTAGAATAAAATCCCTGCGGCCATAAACTTCAATAGCTTTCCATTCCTTTTCAACAAAAGAAATGAACTCCTTGTTAGAAAACCACTCATTGTTGCATTTGAAAGGTTTCGGTCCCCAATTGTCTCGATCCACCACCAACCAAATGGGGCGATGATCCGAAATATCTCTATTACCGATAAATTGGCCCACCACTCCCCCACTCTTGAATAATATTATCCGCCACCAAAAATCTATCGATCCTACTCTTAGCCTTCCCATATCCACCAAACCAAGAGAATTTCTTCCCTTTCAACGGAACGTCATGGAGAAAGCTATCCTCCATAAACTTAGAGAACTCCCGGTTTTCTATTTTGTTACTAGAACCATTCTCCCCACTCTCTCTTCCCGGACCTTCACCGCATTAAAATCTCCGCCAATCAACCAATCACCATCCGACAAAGAAGATTTTAATCTCAATAAATTCCTCCATAACTCTCTCTTAAGAACCAACGAACAAGGAGAATACACATTAACGATATAATAAAAAGAATTGTTCCGTCTAACTTTTATCCCCAAATAACCCATGCCTTTAAAGCTACAAATCACCTCCATATCAAAAGAATTCCAAATAATTAGCAAACCTCCCGACATGCCTTCGGAGCTAGAGAACGAAAAATCAAACCCCTCCGACCCCCAAAAACTCTTGGCAACGGAATAAGACACCAATGGTAATTTCGTCTCTTGAATAAGAAAAATATCCGCCTTCCCTTTTTTGATGATATGACTAACCCTCCTTCTTTTAATTCTACTACCTCCCCCTCTTATATTCATAGTTCCCACTATCATTGACATAAATTGGTTTTCGCCATCCCACCTTCCTTTCTCAGTCTATCTTTTTTCTCCATTTCCAAAATGATATTATTATAATCTTTGTTGGAATCCTTATCCACCACACCTAAACTAGAAATAGATTTCCACAATTTATTCCCCACATTAGCATCAATATCTTTAATAATTCTAGAATTACTCCTGAGAATATCAGATTCTTCAGAGTGGTTCCCATTAAAATTGAACTCAATCGAATTTCCCGCTTCTGCCGAAAAAGAGTGCCCAGAAATGTTGTCCGCTACTGCATTTTCTAAATACTCCAAACAACACTTTCTGCCCAAAGATATATTAATACCACTGTCCTTCTTATAATTCTTACTTTTTGGCCTTTTAACTTTGGAGGGACCCACAATGTCTAACATATTTTTAAGTCTCAATTGTTTCTTAAAAGTAAGACTTTTTACTTTCTTGGGCGCAGGGACAAGAGCTAAAGTTCCACAAACTCTTTCCACAAAACTAGTGTCAACAGAAAAAGAAGAAATCTCATCAGCACTATTCACCTTTGTACTACTCTGTCCCACTGTACTTTTTCCTCTGCAAGACCTTAAAGCACAGTCAAAAACCCCTTTTGCAACCTAAAAAACCGGCGGTCCATCTTTCTCGGTCTCCCCAACGTTCAAACGGGTATTGTCCAAAGGGCTAATAGGTGCATCGTCCGCCCCTTCCACTAACTCAGCAACGAAAGGAGAGCCACCTGTAGCCCCTTCTTTATCTCCCGCCGTCGATTCCCCGGAATCCCCAGGAGATTCCCCGGCTATCCAACTGTCTTCCGAGAAGTTCATAGAGCTCCTTGGATTTGATCCTATCCGGAAAATCAGAAATGAACACAGAGTGAAGAGTGTTGGCTTCCGATCCTTTCCCTCTACGAAACTCAGGGTAGATATCTCACCTAACTACCAGATTACGGAATGCCCTCTTCGGAGCGGATCTCCATTCCATAGTTGAGAACACAACCCAGCAAAAGCAAAAACCAGAAAGCCCGAGCAATACCACACAGCAAATCTCGACTCTAAACTGAAACACAGAACAGAAAACCTAATAGCCCCAAATCGAAAACAACCGACACCCTCTTGCCAAGGTCCCTGAGGCCTAAAGCCAGGAGTTTAAACCGAAGACAAAAAGATGGGTGATCTCAATCTGGATATCTACTAGGATTCCCCCGTGAAAGACGATCGCGAAATAACCAAGAAAAGCAAGAAGTTACCGTCTCCGGTCACCTTGGCTGACATCTATTTACGCGTTGCAATCCTTTTTCCCCAGGGATTTCAATTTGTGAAATCAAAATGGGGACGAAGAGCGTAATTATGATAAAGTTGAAAATCTTCAATTGCGGCAACATGAAGTTATTGATCAAAATATTGAATATTAACGGGAACATAAAGTTACTGAATAAAATATTCAATATTATCAGGAACATAAAGTTACTAATCAAAATATTAATATTAACGGGAACATGAAATTACTGATCAAAATATTGAATATTAACGGGAAAATGATGTTTATTGATCAAAATATCTCAAACTTTGGTCCAACCTATTAAAAAGAAATTTCTATATTTTACACATATGTTTTTCGAACATTTACCTCTGCAACAATATCTATATTGAACAAAATAACACGACCACAACAAGTACCCGTGCGGACGCACGGGTATCAGACTAAGTTAATCATATAACCAAAAAGTCCATCGCTTTCCTTCAATTCCGTGATTAGTTATTAAATAACACCCAACTGCTTCTGATCCTTTTGTTATGTAAACCTAATCAATTATAATAAATAATCTATACAATATTTTAAAAAATCAAAAGATTTGATTTAATAATATCCCTTAGACAACTGCACAATATAAATAAGTTATATCATCATAACTCTCTTTCCACAATACATTCATTTCATAAATCTTCTCACATACTGAGTTTACACTACTTTCAAACGAATTTCTTCTTCTTCTCCTTACACTATCACAAATTCACAATGGTTAGTTTATTATAAAAATGTCATTTCTTTTTTTAACAATTCTATTTGAGTAATTATATATATTTTCATATACTTTTGTTAATAATAGTACAAAATAATTGGTAATTATTTTTAATAATTGGTTGTAATATTATAAGCTTTCATGTTAATATAGATCCTTCTGAAATTCTGAAATGATGAATGTAAAATATATTATCTTGTGCATCTTTATTAAACTCATGTATTTAGGTTAATAGTAACTTGTAAAAAAGAGTAAAGTTTGATATTTAGTAATAGATAGATTGACTTAAGCAGCTATAATATAAGAAATGAATTTAAGATAGTTTTCAGGTTGTTTCTTGATTTGGTCCCCTGCAGCATTATTCATACTAACTTGTTTATTTTAAATTATATTTTAAATAATTTAGCAAATTTTTCTCAATATTTTTTCAAGATTATCAACAGAATAAGCACGACAAGTATCTCCCTTAAATTAATTGTTATTAAATTTAAAATTATATAGAAATCATTAAAAAATTTGAATTTAAAAATGTTTAAATTTAAGACAAACATATTTCTTATAAAATATTAATATTTAGTAACTTTTTGAAAATTAGCTATAATATAGGCTTGCATGTCGATATAGGTAGTTAATAGATACATATTAGTAACTTTAAAATTAAATATAACTTAAATCATGAAATTAATAGTTACTTACTTATGTATAAACTTGTAACAAACTCATGCGTTTAGCATGAGTTCTGGTACGGGACGCGCATTTGCTTCAGATATATATTTTTTTAATAAAAACTATCTGGTTATCTGTGAAAAAATAATAATTGATTGTATTAATAAAAAATATATTTTGATTAGTAACTACATGTCTCGTTTTTTTTAATAAGCAATTTGCATCTAGCGGATTTTGAAGCTGACTACATGTCTCGTTAATAATTAATATTTTGATCATTAACTTTCTGTTCCGATGTATCTTAAAAAATATTTTGATCAGAAACTTCATGTCCCGTTAATAATCAATATTTTGATCAATATTTTTGCATCATATTTTTATACGATAAAACTAACTTAAAAAATATTATTAATTTCATTTTAAAAGCATAAATTGAACTGCTACAAACTAAAACTGTTTAGAGCAACAAAATCAACCGCCGCAATGTATGAACCGAACCCATACGTACCCACGAATTTTGGTCAAGTACGAACACTTTTTTAATAGATATAAGTTGTCATTTATAAAAGTTTGATTACCTGTGAAAAAATAATAATTGAATGTATAATTAATAAAAAAATATTTTGATCAGTAACTACATGTCCCGTTAATAATCAATATTCTGGTCGGATTATGGTATAGACTGCGGATATGTCACAAGTTTGTCAATAAAATTCAATCAAATTAAAAAATATCCAAATATTATTGGAAAAAATTTGTTAAAATTTTTAAAAATTTATATTGTTAAGGAAATCTATTAAAGACATACTTTGTAATATTTGGATTAATTATTCCATAGTCCAATGTATTAAAGATCTCCAGAGTAAAACTACTTATGAGGGTTCCTCAGGTTTTTGTCTTTCTACTTGTGTGCTGTCATTATTGATAGAGTAAGAGTGTACTTCTTCTTGGAAAATAACTAAATTAGTATTTGATATATCATATATATACTAAAATAAGTATATCATATAAAATATTAAAAAAGTATGATAGTTTATATAAAATTTGTAGGTTATTCTAAAATATATTTTCTCCAATCATTTTAAACATTTTTTTATTAAAAACTGGAAATTTTAAACAACTATTGATTATAAATTTTAATAATGTAATATAAATTGAAACTTAATATCATTGATTATGTTTAATATATTAGTTATTATATTATATTTTTAAAAGGAACATCCAAAATATTAATAACAGCAACATGAAACTACAACATAACAATAATTTTAAGGGCAAAAATAGAAAAACTACTTTGACAATAATTTTGGTTTCCTCAAAAGCAAGGCTTGCAAGAGACAAAATACTAACAACACAGTCTATTAAAGTCTGGGAGTACCAATGTAAAAAGAAGCATCCATAATATTTATCATAATCACATTGTTCATAAAAGAATCCAAGTCCACAAAAATATAATCAACACGTGAGTTAACAGAATCAAAACAAAAACCATACTTGATAGAAAGAACCAGTTTTGTCATATGAAGATGTTGCAAGACCATCAAAGGAAGCTCTAATCTCTCTAGATCTTCCTCTTTCATGCTTATACAAACTATACCAGTCATGTGTTCACAATAAAAGCTATAGCCTCAGGTGTTGCCAACTGTGTTGCCAAATGTTAATGAATGTAAAAAGAAGATAATTGTTGATGACTTCTAAATTATAGGTAGAATTAAAGATGACAATATAGGAAGAAGATGCCAAACCTCAAAAACCAAGACCTCTTGGTATAATGACTTTTCCTTGAACCATATCTTCTCTACTTTGATTGAATGGGCTTCTCCTAATGATAGAAACACAACAAAGCCATCAATAGTCATCATATACTCACAGTCTCACACACATAGACTTATGATCTAGTTATTTGCCAAATTACCTGTTTGATCAAACACCTTCATTGGCTCACCATCACCTGCAAATAAGAATGGTAAAAAGAATAACAAATAACAGTTCAAAAAGTTCCAGTAACAAAACAAACTTAGAGGCATATTCACAATCAGGTAAATTACAAACACAAAGAAGCAATAAAATAATATGTTTTCACCTTCAATCCACCAATGATACACCGATGTCCGAGTGACTATGCCTAACATCTCTGCGGTTATCCACTTCCAAAACACAACCTAAAGAAAATGAAACACATGATAATCAATAGTAACCACATATATAATCCAACTCATCAATGGCACAACACACACATTCAAATCCAAATCATTAACAAATCCGCACCTGTTGAGTGATTTGATATGATTTCATCTTCGTTTTCGTTTCAATATTAAATACTTGCAAATGATCCTGAGTAGTTCCAGGAACTTGAGCTACATTGACAATACCACATTCAAATTAAATAAAAAAAATCCACATGTATTCATCAAATCTAACTCCCTATAGCTAACCAAATAATTTCCTATCACAATTTTAGGATCTACAAATCTAATTAACAATCACATTACGTAATCCGTAAAGAAAGCTGGCATATATGATTATTGCAGTAGTGATAGAGTTTAGAGCAAGTTGAAGCCAGATTCATCAAAGACTAATTAGTGTGAAGAAGAACGAAGAAAAAATTGAAAGTCATTATGTGTTTTATGTAACACCCCTTTTATACCCCAAAATAAATAAGCATATAATCAGAGAATAAGCATGCATATAATAAAAGGGCGTCACATCGATGTTTTCAAAAACTAAAAGCCTTTAAAAACCGACAGCATTTACTTACAATATATGATACACCTGGTCATTTCAAATAACACTTCTCAATTAATCATATTTTATCCAGAATATGCATTCACAGCGGAAACTACTAAATACTCATGTGTTTCATAAAATGATCCATGTCCCATACCATGATCAAGTCTCAATAATCATATCAACATAAATTAAAACATAATTCAGAATATTTGGCTTGAAAGCCTCTCAAACAACAAGTAGCCAAATAACAAATTCTCAAATCATAAACATAATACATAACCAAATAGAAACATGAGTTCAACACGACTAATCTACCCAGTGTTACATGACCAGAGCATCGACTCACTACCTAATCTCCAACGACTAAATCACGCACGAGCTACTAAACTCCAGAACCTGCATGTCGCCAAACGAGGGCAACATTAAAACAGAAGGGTGAGAATACGAATCATTATGAAGAAAGTATAATAAGATACAATGATTCAATCAACAGTTATAGGAATTCGTCACACCTTATATAACCATATAAATCATACTATCAAATATATTTCACATATTCAAGTATACAACCAAGTTCATTAATATAATACTCAAATTGATTCAATACTATGTTTCCAAATATGCACACGAACCATCATTATCACACGTTCACATATATCGCCAAAATCATGTATCAAACATCACCAAATTTAATTATCACATCTCATGCATACATAACAATCACATAATCACATAATTGCATATATTCAAACATCACATAACTCCAATGTGACTCAATGCATGACATGTGACTCTATGCATGTGGTACCCAATGTGGACCCAAAGTTCCACCGCTTCCGATTCATATAGAATCTAGCCACGCTTCAGATCCGGACAAGACCAAAGCCACCAAATGTAAACATATAGTTTACCGCTTTCTGATTCACTCTAGAATCTAAGCCACGCTTCCGATCCGGACAAGATCAAAGCCACTACGCATGTTTCCAATTAAGGATCAACGTAATCTACGTCTATTTCCATTCAAGGATCACCGTCTATTACCATGTGAACCCACAGTTTCACCGCTTCCACAATAAAGCCGACTATGCCATGAATGAATGTACAATTACCAATCAACTATGCAATTAAGATTATCTCATCAATCTTAACTTACTGCATACCAACAATAATTCAACTTTATGAATTATATATCAAATTGTACACGACATTCACAACGCATTGATATCAATCCACATAATAGATCAATATTCAATTATGATTCACAAACTACAATTAACACTAGTAAATCATACTATCTCATGTTAATTCATATTGCCAACAAAAAAGAAGAATATACTTCCAAACCAAGTATCAATTCATTAGTATTTGACCAAAAATACAATTACGGTTAAATTCTCAAGATATCGTACTTTATCGACAAAATCGAATAATTGATCTAATTCCAAATTTATTCCAATCAATTAAACTTATTGAAATTAATTTAACTATTAAGTAAATCAACTAATTAATAATTATATTACATTTATTCTAAGTTATAAATTCATTTTCTATTCCAAAAACTAATATTTAATATAAAAGATATTCAAATCCACACTATTTTGGTCGGTTCGTAAATATCACATTTTCAACAAAATAACACCACCATGTTAATCTACTAATTAAAATTAGCTACCACGTAAATTTTCATCAAATTCCGGACAATTAATTATACCGCTTAATTTAACTATTTCGGTCAAACGGGACTCTTTAAATTACATATGGTACCTACTTTCTATTTCCTTTTTAATATAAAAGTCGATACAGTGGTGGAAAAGATACAAGCACCTAGTTCCTATCTTTCATCTTGCTACAGTATATGGAAGGAAACACTATACTCCCTCTGTCCCAAATTATAAGAGAAATTCTCTTTTTTGGTTCATTGAATAATTAATGTATCTGGTCCATATATAGACCAGATACATTAATTATTCAATGAATCTAAAAAATGAATTTCTCTTATAATTTGGGACGGAGGGAGTATATCATACTACATTTTCTTTCCACTATTTAATATATATCGCTACTGTAGATGGAAAAGTAACATATAGGATAGAAACAAGTAGTAACACCATATGAACTAGTATAAGAGAATGAATATATGTGGGATACAAACAAGTGGGTTGCTGACAGCATTGTAAATCACATTTATCGTCTATTCCTTGTGGCGCTACAGTAATGAATGAAATATCATCTAGTATCCACTTTCTCATCATTGAATATACCGCTACAGTAAATATATATGTCATTCTAATCATCTCCTAATTTCACCAATGTACCAATTTCAACACAATTAATCATCACAAATCAAAATTATTCATCAAAACCTAACAATTTCATAACTATAAAAATGAGGGGTTTCAACCTAAACATATTTCTACCCATTGATCCAATTATACTAGCCCATAATAATAAGGATTCTCCCCCTTACCTCTTCAATGTGCTTCAAATCCTAGCTTTTGCCCCTTGTTGTTCTTCCCCTTTCTTCCTCTTCCTCTTCTCCAAAATGAGCCAAAGTTATGATACCTCTATTCTTCCCAAACCCTTACTATATTATTTATATTGGGCTTAACCCATATAATTCCACTTCCTAACTAATTAGGCCCAATTGATGAAATAGAGTAGTTCAAATAAATAATTATGCTGCAACAAATAATATTATTACCCTTAATATTATTTTTCGTTAATCAAATTAAATCCGACTTTATCTTAATTAAATAAAAATCCAATAATAATATTATTTCTAATATTATTTCTCCACATATTTCACTTTATTAATTTTTCGATTAACCAAATAAATTCCAACTTCACTTAATAATCCGAACACGTTTCTCTATAACACCGACGATCCAATTAATTATCAAACTTCGTCCAAATTAAGTAAATTACAAGTCGAAAATATTACAGGTCGACTGGGAGGATTAAATTACAGGCTGCACATTAAAATACCTCATTTAGCAACGAAAGCGCTTTTGAAAAGCGCTCTTAAAGGCCCACCTACTAAAGCGCTTCTTTGTAAAAGCGCTGCCAAAGATTAATAAAAAAGCAAAAAAAAAAAAAAATCAACATACTAAAGCGCTTTTGGAAAAGCGCTCTTATAGGGGGGGCTATCAGAGCGCTTTTTCCAGAAAAAGCGCTCTTAAAGCCCACCCTATAAGAGCGCTTTTCCAAAAGCGCTTTAGTATGTTGCGTTTTTTTTTATTTTTTACTCTCACAGGGGGGCCTATCACAGCGCTTTTCTGGAAAAAGCGCACTTAAAGGGGGGCCTACCATAGCGCTTTTTCCAGAAAAGCGCTCTTAAAGGGGGGCCTACAAGAGCGCTTTTTCCAGAAAAGCGCTCTTATAGGGGGGGCCTACCAGAGCGCTTTCAGAAGCGCTTTTGTTAGCTACGCCAGCGCCACCTTTCACAGCTCTTTTAAGCGCTTTTAAAGGCTATAAAAAGCGCTTTTAAAGCCCTTCCTCGTTGTAGTGAAAGTAGGGACAAGAATCTTAAATCTAGAATGAGTTGTTCTTCCACCTAGTAACAACAAACTTGCAATCTCACTTGAGGCAACAGGCAAGACAATTTTTTTCTTAGATCTAAGTGTTGCTGATAAAGTGTTCCACATAAAGGTCTTACCAGTCCCACCATAGGCATATAAAAATAATACTCCGCCTTGTTGCTTTTCTACAACATCCATGATTTCTTCAAAAATGGTTCTTTGCTCGTCTTCAAAAATAGAAGTATCACAAAGTCGTTTATAGATTTTCGATGAAGTAATTTTTTTAACTATTGTTAAAGTAAAGTCATATTATCTGTAAGAGAAGAGTACAAATTTAAATAAATTTGTTGTTGAGCAAGAACATCGTATTGACGCTCTTTGTAAAGAAGTCTATTTCCAACAAAGGAAACAACAAAATCTTTTGGATACAGCATTGGCTTGAAGTCCTTCAAACTTCTATTATTATTTTGTAATAGTGTTTCAATAGCCATTAGCGTCAGTTCTTTTAGCTCCCCATCATTTAGTGTCAACCCTATTTTTAAAAAGTTGTAATGTCAAAGTAGAGATATTAGTTTTTCCAACAAAAAGAATGGAAATCATAGCATGCTAAAATAATCTAGGATACTTCACATGAATTTGTTGGTGTGTTAAGTCGTGTTTGGCAGTGTTTTATCATGAAAGGAGTTTCTGCCTTGTAGTAGTTTTTTGTGGATTAGTGGTTGGTGCTTCGGCTGTTGATCAGTTTAGGCATATGTTTGGAAACTTTGGCTCTAGCGGTAAAAAAAACCACGTTTAAGATCACGTTGAGTAGAAGCTAAACTGAGTAGCTTTTCAAACTTACGGTGAAAACAACATTGATTACTGTGATATCAGATTGTGTGATTTCTATTTCTGTGTTTCAAACATGAAGCTTATTGACATACATGTAATATGCTTTTGGTGATATATATTGAACTGTATATTTTTAATATTAAATATTGACATACATGTAATAAATATTTCTCCTCTTATCATTTTTAATTATTTGTATATGTTGTTGTAATTTTTAATTATTTGAATATGTTGTTGTAATGACTATTTTTTTTGAACAAAAATGTGTAATGACTATTTTTTAAACGCCCGCTATTTCTTAACAGGTATTGGATTATCGTCATGGATATCCGCTAATGAAGATGTTAAATATAATAGACATCAAAAAATAAATTTGTTCTATTTTTATATTATCTATTTAGTTTTTCTTGTTTATTTGTTTTACAATTCCTAATGTCTGGTTGTATTATGATATTGTATTTAGAGTTTCATCGATTGACGAAAGGACATGTTATAGTTGGAATAAATGACCCGTGTGAACGCACGAGTCTTATATTAATTTTAATATATATAATAGGATTTCAAACCATCCAAAATAAACTAACAATAGTAACAAAAGAGACTAAATTTACTTATCCTATGCACAAAATCACCTTACATTTACCCAAATAGATCATACCCCTTTAAAAATTAATTCTTACATTAACTATTAATTATTAGTAACACAATTAATAATCTCATTGATTATATTATTGCTTATATCAAGCTTTGACAAAAGCAAAATGAGTCAAAATAAGCTCAAAAGGAAGTAAGAACTGCAACAAGAATGTATGCAGAACCTCAAACGACAATGGTGAAAATCAAATTGACAGAATAACTCCTCATCATTCGCGTGATTGATACTACGACAACTCCAATATTTAGCTACGAATTTTCACAAACACCTTGACCCCAATGGCACAAGACACTATCGGCGATTCCACCTATCGCATCCTGTTGTTACCCCTGAGAGTTTCAATGCCGACAGAACACTTTTTCTATTTTACTTCGTGAATCCATTAAGGAACCTCAATTCTGCAATTAAATCGTGAATGGCAGCGCAAGTACAGTGACGGCAGCGGAAATGCGAATCCTCTCTAGATCAATCTGAAAGCAAATGCGCGAGAAAAGCTCCATCATCTAATGTCGAAGCTCCACCGGGATCGAAAATTGTGATCCAAACAGCAGGATGATTGAAGAATCTAACTTGCATCTTGGTGAGGAAGATCAAAACACCTCTGGGATCAAACACAGTGATGAAGTCACAGTGGTGATCCAAATATCCAAAACGATATGCAATTGAAAGTGAAACACTCGAGTAATGAGACTTCATTACCTCCAAATTAATGACAAAACCTTGACTCGCGATTCCAATTTTGAAGAAATAGGATCTTATCTGATGAAGGCGCATGCTGAATGATCAATAGCAGATAGAAAATTTTGAAATGCTGATTCAATGTTTCTTTATCCACTTTCTGCAATTTCTCTTCTACCCTACCTCTTGATTTAAGAATCGAGGAAGGCTCTGTGAATAGGAATTAGTTTAAATGTATTTATTTAGTGTAATTACCGATATAGCCCTGTAACCTTTATATATATATATATATATATATATATATATATATATATATATATACGGGAAATAATAATGAGAAAAGTATGAAGCCAAGAATTATTGACATGGTATCAGTAGGTTTTCGATCAAACCTGTGAGTCTTAGGTTAATCTTGGCTTTATTCAGCGACATCCCACTGGGTCGCTCTTGAAATCATCTCGGTTCTCGGTAATCTCTTCCAAGATTGCGATTCTAATCTCTGGTGCTTACAATCGTGTTTCTGGTAGTGCTCATAAGTTACAATTTTGTTATTCCTCCTTGTTTTCAAATCGTGTTTGCTTTGATCGTGTTTTCGTATCGGTGTCGGCAAGTATTCTGAATTAGGGTTTTGATTTGGTGTCGGCAAGTATTCTGAATTAGGGTTCTGATTTGGTGTCAGCGAGTATCCTGAATTAGGGTTTTGATTTGGTGTCGGCAAGTATCCTGAATTGGAGTGTTGATTTGGTGTCGGCAAGTATTCTTCAGTGTTCCGTTGGTGTTTCTTGTTTCACGTTAACAAAATTATTACGTTAACAAAATTGTTCTTAAGTCATCTCTGATATTATGGCTTCCGAAAAAGAGAGAGATCATATTTGTGTTCGTTTTACCGGAAAGAATTATCTTGTTTGGGAACTTCAGTTTCGGATGTATGTCAAAGGGAAAGGATTATGAAGTCACTTGGACGATGTCTCTTTGGCACCGTTAGAGACAACTGACTTAGATGCATGGGAAATAGAAGATGCTCAGATTATCACTTGGATTCTCGGTACTATTGATCCTCATATGATTAATAATTTGCGATCTTTTTCAACTGCTCAAGAAATATGGAACTACTTGAAGCGTATCTATAACCTAGACAATGCGGCCAAACGTTTTCAGTTGGAGCTAGACATTGCCAATTACAAACAAGGCAATCTGCCTGTTTAAGAATATTATTCTGGTTTTTTGAATTTGTGGACAGAACACTATGCGATTATACATGTTGAGGTACCCAAGAGTTCTCTCGCGGATGTCCAAGAGGTCTATAATACTAGTAGGCGAGATCAATTTCTCATGAAGCTTCGTGCAGAATTTGAGGTTGTCAGAGGTGCCTTGCTGAATAGGAATCCTGTTCCTTCTTTAGATACATGTGTCGGTGAACTTCTCAGAGAGGAACAACATCTTGCTACTCAAAGATCCGTGTCTCATGATGTTGTCATTTCTGAGTCTGCTATGTTTGCATATGCTCCTCAGGGTAGAGGTAAAGGTCGTGATATTCGACATGTCCAATGTTTCTCTTGCAAACAATTTGGAAATTTTGCTCAGAGTTGCAGTAAGAAGTTTTGTAATTATTGCAAGCAGCGGGGCCATATTATCTCTGATTGTCCCACTCGTCCTCCACGATCAGCACAACGTTCAGTGCAAGCATTTCCTGCTAGTACAAGCTCTGCAGTTGGTCCTTCCATCACCAACCCATCTAATGTTGGTGCTCTCCAACCTGAAACAATCCAACAGATGGTACTTTCCGCTCTTTCAACCTTGGGAATTCAGGGTAAGTCTTCGAATGTTTCCTGCCTGTGGTTTCTTAATTCTGGTGCATCCAATCACATGACAGCCTCTTCTGAATACTTGCACAATTTACATTCTTACCATGGTAATCAGAAAATTCAAATTGCGGATGGTAATGCTCTCTCTATCACTAATGTTGGTGACCTCAACTCTGATTTTCGGGATGTGTTTGTATCACCTGGACTTGCTTCCAATTTATTATCTGTTGGTCAATTGGTTGATAATAATTGTAATGTAAATTTTTCCCGTGATGGCTGCCTTGTGCAGGAACAGGTGTCGGGGAAGGTGGTTGCGAAGGGGCCTAAAGTGGGAAGACTATTTCCACTTTAGTTTATTTCTAGTCATTTATCTCTTGCTTGTAATAATGTCTTGAATTCTTATGAGGATTGGCATAGAAAATTGGGTCATCCTAACTCTTCTGTTTTATCTCATTTATTTAAAAATGGTTTGTTGGGAAATAAAAATGTTGTTTCTAATGCCTCTCTTTCATGTTCTGTTTGCAAATTAGCTAAAAGTAAAACACTTCCTTTTCCGTCTGGTGCTTATCGGGCTTCCTCTTGTTTTGAAATGATTCATAGTGATGTATGGGGTATGTCTCCTGTAGTGTCTCATGCTCGCTATAAATATTTTGTCACATTTATTGATGATTATAGTCGTTTTACTTGGATATATTTTCTTCGGTCTAAATCTGAAGTGTTTTCTATGCTTAAGAAATTTCTGACATATGTTGAAACTCAATTTCATGAAAGTGTTAAAAATTTTCGCTCTGATTCTGGTGGTGAGTACATGTCTCGTGAGTTTCAAGAATTTCTTCAACAAAAAGACATTTTGTCTCAACGATCTTGTCCCAATACCCCCCCAACAAAATGGGATGGCAGAATGCAAGAATCGTCATTTGCTTGATGTGACACGCACTTTACTTCTTCAAGCTTCTGTACCACCCCGATTTTGGGTGGAGGCTCTTTCCACAGATGTCTTATTGATCAATCGTCTTCCTTCTACGGTTATTGATCTTGATTCTCCTTTTTTTCGTCTTTTTAAAATTCATCCTAATTATAATGATTTACATACCTTTGGATGTGTTTGTTTTGTTCACTTACCTCCATTTGAAAGGCATAAGCTTGGAGCGCAGTCTGTTCAATGTGCGTTTATGGGGTATAGTCACTCTCATAAGGGATTTGTGTGTTATGATGTCACTAACCATTGTTTTCGTATTTCTAGGAATGTGACATTTTTTGATAATCAGTTTATGTTTCCATGTGTTTCTCCTGTCATGAATGATATTGTTACTCTTCCTAAGTTTTCTATTATGCCTCAATCTATAGAACGCTATAAACCAGGTCATGTATATGTCAGAAAACACAAACAGCAGGTTCCCACACCCCTTCCCAATGCTGAACCGCCACCTGGTCCTGTAATGGTTGAACCACGACGTTCTGGTCGAATATCTCGAGCACCAGATAGATATTCACCAGACAGGTATGATTCCTCGCATACTTCTCTGATTGCCACACTCTCTAGCATATCTATTCCTACTTGCTATTCACAGGCTGTTAAAGATGTACGTTGGATAAAAGCAATGAATGAGGAACTTCAAGCTCTTCAAGAGAATTTCACATGGGATATTGTCTCCTATCCTCCTGATGTTAAACCCATTGGCTGCAAATGGGTGTATTCTGTGAAATTGAATTCTGATGGGTCCCTCAACTGTTTCAAGGCTCGCTTGGTTGCCTTAGGAAACAAGCAGGAATATGGAATTGATTATGATGAGACATTTGCACCGGTTGCCAAAATGACATCTGTTCGTACGGTACTCTCTATAGCTGCTTCTAACGGGTGGACTCTTCATCAATTAGATGTGAAAAATGTTTTTCTTCATGGTGACCTGGCGGAAGATATTTATATGAATCCTCCTCAAGGTTTATTTCTGTCATCTAAGGGTGTGTGCAATCTCAAACGCTCCTTATACGGTTTGAAAGAAGCGCCTAGAGCATGGTATGAAAAATTTCGCTCCACTCTACTTGGGTTTTCCTTTACTCAGAGTCAGTACGATTCTTCTCTATTTATTCATAGAACATCTACTGGAATTGTCCTACTTCTTCTGTATGTTGATGATATGATTATTACTGGTTCTGATCATGCTTCCATTCAAAGCCTTAAATAGCAGTTACAAGCAGCGTTTCATATGAAAGATCTTGGTAATTTGGATTATTTTCTTGGTCTTGAGGTTCATTCTACATCCAAGGGAATATTCCTCCATCAACACAAGTATGCCACAGATTTAATTTCTATGGTTGGTCTGCAGTCAGCTAATCCAGTAGATACTCCTCTTGAGGTTAATGTTAAATATCATCGTGATGATGGTGATCTGTTGCATGATCCCTTATTGTATCGTCAACTCGTGGGTAGCCTTAATTACTTGACTATTACTCGCCCTGACATATCATTTGCTGTTCAACAAGTAAGTCAATTCATGCACTCTCCTCGCCACCTACACTTGGCAGCAGTTCGACGTATAATTCGTTACTTGAAGGGAAGCTCTCATTGTGGTTTATTCTTTCCTACTGGAGTTCCTCCTAAATTGAGTTCTTATAGTGATGCCGATTGGGCAGGGTGCCTTGATACTCGACGATCTGTCACTGGTTGGTGCATGTTTCTTGGCTCTTCATTAATCTCATGGAAAAGTAAGAAACAAGCGAGAGTCTCTAAATCTTCTACTGAATCTGAGTATCGTGCCACGTCTGCTGCTTGTTCTGAAATAATTTGGCTTCGTGGTCTTTTGGCTGAAGTTGGATTTCCTCAAATAGAGCCAACTTCACTTTATGCTGACAATACAAGTGCCATCCAAATTGTTGTGAATCCTGTTTTTCATGAACGCACCAAACATATTGAAGTTGATTGTCACTCAATCCGTGATGCTTATGATGATAGAATAATATCACTTCCTCATGTCAGTACTCAGTTGCAGATTGCAGATATTATTACCAAGGCTGTTCCGCGTCCACGTCATCAGTTTCTTGTTAGCAAATTGATGCTCATTGACAAGCAGCATCAATTTGAGGGGGAATGTGAATAGGAATTAGTTTAAATGTATTTATTTAGTGTAATTACCGATATAGCCCTGTAACCTTTATATATATATATACAAGAAATAATAATGAGAAAAGTATGAAGCCAAGAATTATTGACAGGCTCGTCATATGTAATTAAACTATGCTCATCAGGAAAACTAAAACCAGAGATAGAACTTGGACAATCTTCTAAGATGATATTGGAAGATTGAAGTTCTGAATCCTGTTGAATTTGGACATCATGGATCAATGTTGGTTCAAGATACATATAAGACTCCCAAAGCTCATCACTCTTTCCAAATTTGTAGGAGAAAACGTTTTGACGTTTTTCAAGTTCTGCTTGCAGCTCCTGATATGTACCCTCACAAGATCCAGATATGTTACTCTTTAGTGAGCAATTGCTGTCTCCATTTGAAGAAGATAGTGCCTGAAAAACAGAATAATATGGACCTTGATTCATCAACAACAATATTTGAATGCCTAAATCTTTCTTCAGCAAGAAATTAAAACATATTTGCAGGTAGCATAACAATCTAAGTCTTCTAAATAAAGCTAATTAAAATCAGACCTCATTGCGACATGGAGGCAGATATGGTTGATTACTCTTATGCAGTAGACTGGAATTAACCGGAACCTTTGTAGCAGAAAATTGATGACAAACAGAATCTGTATCAAAGCATAAGTGTTTATAAATGCTTTTGTACAAAGATGGCTCAGCAAGAAGTTAATGAATTAAACAGCATATACCTATTTCACTATAAGGTGAGGGTAGGAGGTCAAGTGAACCTTCAAACGTACTGATCAAGAAAGAGTTACAAGTTAAGCAATCTACATAAAGAATACACAATCTCTTGAAAAAAACACAATGTAAAGAAAAGGTTTCTTGTTACCAAGACATTGCAAATTGAGTCTCTCTTGATAATTTCAGCTTTCTATGACTGCCAGCTTTTGCTTTGACTAAAGAGAGAAGAAAGTTTCTTGTGTATGAAATTCTTGAACTTCTGCTAAACCAAATTAAGGGAAACCTGATTAATACTGATACTAATGTCCGATTTAATTCTACGCACTTGAACATGAAGCAACATGATTAAACACTTTCGTAAACATTAAAATCAGCACTTTTTAAAAAAATTATATTTACTATTTGCAAACTAGTTTTTCTAACTCTGGAATTATTTTGTTCTAGTTCCAATAAGTAATGTTCAACTGAAAAAAACAGAGATACAAACCATTTCTAACACAAAGAAGAAGAAGAGGAAAATAGACAGTGGCCACACAACAAAAAATAAATTCAACACAGAAAAAATAAAAGATAACAATCTTTATAAAATGAGAGAAAACCCAAAATTACTCACTCCTAAAACGAGAAATAACAATCAGTGATAAATCAGAATCAGAATATTAAGAATGCAATATGTTTTGAATAAGAATCATAATATTAAGAATGCAATCTGTTTTGAATCAGAATCAGAATATTAAGAATGCAATCTGTTTTGAATCAGAATCAAAATATTAAGAAGGCAGGGAAATAGAGATTGCAATATGTGAATTGCATCAAATAATATGAATACAAAATGTTTTCAGTGCAATTTAGCTAGAGAATAATGCTAATTCAGTTCAGCTTAAAAAAAAGTAAAATATATGTATTCCAATACCTGTCGACTATTACCAAAATCTATTTAAATAGTTTCTTCGAAACTCACGGGAAAAAATAAATGTTCTTCATTCAGCCATTGACTAGTGATATGAGTCATATATCACTCTGAAAAATCAAAAAACATAGTTGAACTGAAAGCATAGAGTAATAAGTCAATAAAGCTAAAAATCTAAATATACATCCCTATTTTTCAAGCACAGCCAGAAGGTTGTGGCTGACAATGTGATGATGTGACCCTGCATTTCCAGATCCTCCTCTTGCTGCTAAAGACATTTTTTAAAACTCTGAAATAATGAAAACATTTTATTAAAAAAAAGATATAACTATATAACATTACAACCTCTTATTAAAAAAAGTAATAACCATTATTGAAAACATGTTTCTTGAATAAATGAATTCCTCATCCAATCTCACCTTTATGTTTTGATCTCTATGATATTTAGTCTAATATGCCTTAAAAATTGACTGTAACATGTTTTGATAAGAGAGAAGCCAACTATAGTGGTTTATAGTCAAGCCTGTAATGGAACCGATATCTTGGAGGGAGATTCTAAATGTGTTTTCACAAAACCCTTGGACTAACTGCTACAATGTAAATGATAGGATCATGGAGGTAATTTTAGTATTTATTATTTAAGTTTATTAAGAATTTATATAAGTGGTAATTTTATTGGTATTGTTATTTGGGCCTTAATAATATTTGGGCTTTGTAGTTTGTTATCCACTAGTAACATTATATATTGTAGTCTCATTGAGACATTAGGGTAATCAAAAAAGAAATCAAAGTTATTTTTATCTTTATTTCCTTAGTTTATTTTAATGTCTTTCTCTTTTTATTGTTGAACCCTTAATTGATAGTTTTGGTAGGATAGCTTCCTATCAATTGGTGCTTTCATTTCGATCTCATTCCCGCTAAATGGAGTTTGTGATGCCATTTATAAATTTTTATGGAGTAAAAGAGGCATATTGGTGGATCCTTTCCACTGAAAAATATTTTAGAACCAAAAATATTGTAGAAGATGAAGAGAAGATGAAGGTGGTGGAAATTGCAATGAGAGGTCGTGCTCTCAAATGGTGGAAATGGCGCTCTCAATCTCATCCATCGATGTCTTGGAATACATTTGCGGATCTATTTCTTTGGTATTTTAAACCTGAATGGAGACACCTTTTTCAAGATTTAGATGAAGAAACAGAACCAACTTATGAATCAATGGATTCCATAGATCCAATCCGTAAATCTATTCTGGAAGAAATAGCGCCACCACTGAAGCAACCCATATTACCGATGGAAGATGAGGAAAAGGAACAGGATGTTGATTACTGGGACAGTGGGTCTCCTCTAATCCCAAATTCCTCCAACATTACTTCTCACAACTTTGAAAATCTTGGCGACACTGAAAAAAAAGGAAACACCACAAGAACTACGCTCTTTCGTTCAAAAACCGAGTTTGCTTAATTTCCTTCCTCATCGCCCATTAACACTTTCCACAACCTATGCGGGTTCCTATCTACGACCCATTTCCTTTGAAGAAACACACCAAGATTTCGACAACCTTGTTGCTCTAACCGATGAATAAATACCCCCACCTGAACCGCCTGATGGAATCTCGATTGGGACATCAATCTACGGGGATGATCAGTTAGCCGACAATTTCCTACAAGGAAGCAACGACGAAGGCGATGACAGCGAAGAGAAAGCCTCAGGTTCAGAATCTGATTCCGAGTTGGATTCTGATTCAAATTTCCCGATTGATAATGGCGTGATTTGTTTGTCGATTCCACCAGAGGAAGAGAAACAAATGGTGTATGAGTTGATTAAGAAATTGGAATTTAATTTAAAAGAGGGCAGTTTAATCAAACCTGATAATGGTGGATCTAAAGATGCCTTAGATCACTTGAGTGGTGAAAACATTCCTTCTCCCACGGTTGTGGTTTCAGAACCTGTTAGTGCGTTTCGAACTCCTATTGATGATACACAGGATCTCTTTTCTGATTCTGAAATGAGTGATGTTAAAGAAATGAATGATGTGAAGGAACTGATTATCATAGTCAAAGAGTGTATTATGGGTCTACAGATCGAGCTGAAGAGGAGAGAAACTAAGCACAATCCAGTAAGACAGCAGGAACTTACTGCTTATTTCACTCACTGTAACCTTCAGGCACCTCACTTAAGGGTAGCTTTGTTGAAAGTGGTTGTTATTAGCCCAAGGGTGGACACTTTGATCCCTAATACTAAACCATCTAAACTAGGACCACCCAAATCTCTACTCACAACATCAGCCATGGTTTCTGTAAGGTATTTTGCTTTAAGATTATTTGAAAATGTCATTTTCACTGAGCCCAATTTAATGCATTTCATAGGATTTGATCTCAAGAAGCTGATTCTGATTTTCGCAAATCTGCTACTAACTGTATTTCTGGTTTTTGACCCTGGACCACACCATCTGCGACATTGTCGTGTTGGATATGGTGTGAGATTGGCGGAAGACACAAAGAACATTACTAATTCAGTCTATAGGATCATTAAGGATTTTCTTTTGTTCTCTTTTGTTGAAGATAATTATAATTGCTCTAAAATTATGCTCTACAACACTGTTAGAGTTTCCTCAACAATGTTAAAGACAACACACCTAAGGTTGTCTTTTGATGGTTTTAGGAGTAAGCATTCAATCAGAGCTAAATCTGTAGAGGAGTTTTTAGCAGGAAAGTTGTTGAGTGTTAGAAACCTGTATGATGATATTAATTTGCTTAAGGCTTCTCCCACTATTGTACCAGATAAAGACAATTGCATAACCGTATACTTGTCAAGTCAAGGCCCTGAGTTCGCACATACTACTATAGCAAGATGTCTTGGTATTCCTGAAAATAATATTATAGTAATTATAAAAAGAGGTTTTGTATTGTGCTACATACAGTGTTTTGATTTCTGCATCCTCGGTGTTGGAGAAGCATGCTTTGAAGCAAATGCAAGAACAGATGGGGAAGTAGAAAAATATGAGAGTGTTCTAACACCTATTGTTTCCCAGGCGTGTTTACTTTTCAAGACACTTGCTGAGTATAATTACTGTATTGAGATGGAATGGTTGATAGCTTGGTTTTTTTTGGAGTGGGTTCAGGTACTTGGAATGTTGTTGGAATATCTCATGTTGGAAGCTTAATTGTTGATTTGGAAGAGTAGTTGAACCTCAAGAGTTTTGGAAATATACATGTTGCTGAATTTCAAGAGATATATTATCTTTGAAGACCTTAAATGGAGTAGAAACAGGGGACTTCATTAGCCATAAATTGGAACAGTGTCATAGGAAGGATACTATCAAAACAATGTCAAAACAAGATGAAGAGTTTATTTTTTAAAGAAACATGTTTTCAAATTTGAAGTGGTTTTTAGAGGTACTACAAGATAATTGGTATGGTACTTTTGATGATGATAGAGTGGAATCTCTCCATCAATTTTATCATTGATACTAATAGTGAAGATGGTTGTTTTTGGTCATTGATACTTATAGTGAAGATGATTGTTTTTGGTTCAAGAACATAGACCTTTTGCCATCTTTATGATTTAGTGAAGCTAACAATATGCAAAAGATGTAACTTTTTTCTTCCTGTTTTAACAGTATAAGTCTACAACATTGAGGACAATGTTGATTTTCAAGGGGTAGGTAATGATAGGATCATGGAGGTAATTTTAGTATTTAGTATTTAAGTTTATTAAGAATTTATATAAGTGGTAATTTTATTGGTATTGTTTTTGGGCCTTAATAATATTTGGACTTTGTAGTTTGTTATCCACTAGTAACATTATATATTGTAGTCTCATTGAGACATTAGGGTAATCAAAAAAGAAATCAAAGTTATTTTTATCTTTATTTCCTTAGTTTATTTTAATGTCTTTCTCTTTTTATTGTTGAACCCTATATTGATAGTTTTGGTAGGATAGCTTCCTATTAGTAAATTAACCTTTAATCTAAATTGATTGTAGATTCACATATGAGTATTTAGAGTTACGTTTTTTTGAATTTTTTTCTGATAATCATGGCTTTTTAAAAATGTTTTCTATGCAAGACAAGTTGCATGAGGACACGCAACGATTTAAGTCTGGGGGTTTGATCATCAATATTTTAACCATCTTTTAACTAGGTATTTTCTAAATTTTTCATTTTGTTTTATGCGGTTTAATTCCAAAATTTGGTATTTTGGCAATGTTTCAAGTAAATGAAAAAAATGGATATGGTTATAGAAGATCAGGAAAAAAGGCATCAGTGTGTGGCAAAAAGACAATGGTTGTTACAACCATCCCTCTAATAACCTGTTACGCCCATAACAGATCAAGATGATGTTGTTATTTTTGGACTAGAAGGGATTACGGCAAGCAGCGTGTAACACCATGTTATGGCTGTAATTCTCCTAGATTATTGGTGGCTTTTGGTTTTCTTCCGTTTCAATTTTGAAGCCATTTTATTTCCTTTAGTTATGATTCGTGAATTAGTGCTTTTTAATGCTAATTAGTGCCACAGAGGCCTATAAATAAGACGGAGACATATAAAAATGACACCAATCTTTATACTATTTTATTTTCTTTGCAACTCTAAGAATTTTCGGCATTTTTTACTTTTCTACTACTACTTGTAAAAGTCTCCACAGGGAAAGTTTGTAACACTAAGATTGTAACGCCTGTTTATTTTATTCAATTATTTAACTATTTGGTTGTGAATTATTTAATAGAATTGTGAATTATTTGTGGATTTGTGTTGTTTGAGGGGTTATGTCTAAAAGTGTAGAAACATGAGGGTGTGGCTAGACATTAGTGTGTATGCTATTTTATTAGAAGTTGAACAATAATAATAATAATAATAATAATAATAATAATAATAATAATAATAATAATAATAATAATAATAATAATAATAATAATAGTAATAATGGAATAAATGACTAAATAATTAATTGGGCTTATATTGGGTTAGCATAAGAAATAGTGTGGGGAGGGCCGACCCAAACAAATTAGTGGCCCTATTCTAATTTTTACAATAAACTGTTAATAAAATAAAGTGTAATTTATTTTAATTTTTGGTAAAAAAAATAAGAGAAAAAAGAATATACACTGACAATGTAAAATAATTTTACACTGTCAATCAATCACGATCATGTTAAGTGTCAAGTCACACTGTTATTGTTAAAATAATTATGTGACATGGCTGATTGATGAATCTCAATTGGATGACAATGTAAAATTATTTTACACTGTTAGTGCACTATCTTAATCCTCAAAAAATAAATGTTATTAATATAATAATTTTTTTTAGTACAGAGCCATAATGAAAATAATTACAAATTACAAAATTACAAAATTTCAAATTTAAGTGAAGAGGCATTGACATTTATTAAGACAATATCTCAATGCACCCCATAGATCTCTTACACACCTCGCGAAATTCCATTTTCGCCCCTAGCTTCCGTAGATGCACTTTTGGAAGACAATATCTCAATTGATAGGTTCCACCATGATGGTGAGTTTGTGCGTGATCGATTCATTTTTTTATAGAGGAGGAACTGAAACTATTGTTAGAGAGCTAGATTCAGATACCTGGTCATACTACGAAGCTATGAGTTTAGTTCTTGAATATGGTTTCGACTGTAGTGGAATCCGAATGTGGAGGAAAATAGAAGGTACTGATGAAAACTTCTTTCACGTCACTGATGATGTTCATGTTACAGCAATTGCAAATCATGCTATTATGAACAATGTTGAGGGACATATTTGGCTTGAGCATTTTGTTGGTGACAACACAAAGAGGGCTGAGATTCCAAATATAGTTGGAGTTGATGTTGGTGAAACGAGTGAAGATGAAGAATCAGTAGGAATAGGATTTGGGGACAGCGAGGAAGAAAGGGTGAATGATGACAATGAAGGATTTGTGGTTGTGGAGGTTGAGAGACCGGATGAAGGTAATAGGGTTGAAGTTGGTGGTAAGAAGCTAAGGTACAAGTTAAGAGCTAGAAAGGATCAACCAATTTTAAAGTCTCCTAAAAAATGAAGTTGCGTGTTCCTGCAAGGGTCATGAAAGGCAAACCTAGTTCATCAAAGGTGGTGGAGGAAGATGGAGATTATGAAAGTGAAGACCTTGTCAGTTTTGATCCAGATGTTAGTGACAATGAAAAGATGCCTAAATATGAGAAGTTTAGAGGAGATTTACTCAACAAAGACTATGAGTTCAAGCTAGGTATGGAGTTTAATTCTCTTGTTGAATTTAAGGATGCCAAAAGAGAATGGTCTGTTTTAAATGGTAGAGAGATTAAGTTTGTGAAAAATGAAAGTAATAGGGTAAGGGTAGCATGTAGGGGTAATTGTGGTTTTTTAGCCCTTTGTAGTAAAGTTGGTGACAAACACACTTTTCAATTAAAGACTTGGGTGGGGACCCATACATGTGCTAGGGTTTTGAATAACAAGTCAGCAAATTCTAAGTCGGTTTCTAAGGTTGTTGTAGAAAAGAGGCAGCATAGTGGGAAGGTCAAAGTTTCAGATCTAATGGCAGAACTTAGATGCAAATACTCAGTTGGGATTTCTAAGGGAAGGGCATGGAGAGCCAAACACATAGCTGAAGAAATTATTGAAGGTGACTCAAATAAGCAATATTCCATGTTATATAGGTATGCTGCAAAGCTTAAGAAACAAAATGTTTTTGGGAACTTGTAGGGATTTCAGGTAGGCATGCCATAGCTGCTATGAGTTATCAGAAATTAGATCCAGAATCATTTGTGGATAACTGTTACAGTAGGGAAACATATAGTAAATGCTATTCAAATAGTGTGAGTCCCACAAATGGAATGGATATGTGGCCTAGTGTGAAGTTGAAGATATGCTTCCACCAACATTTAAGAAAGGTCCAGGAAGACCAAGAAAACTTAGGATTAGAGAGCATGATGAGAATGGATCTAGAATGAGAAGGCCTGGTGTGAATTACAGATGCACAAAGTGTGACAGCATAGGACATAACTCAAGAAAATGTAAAAGTCAAGAACAAAATCCAGCAATATTAAAGAGAAAGGTGATTATTTGTTCTTGTTTATGTTTTTTATTGTGTTTTAGTGGTATACTATTTGTTGATTGCTGTATATATTTTTTATTATGTTTTAGAGGAAAGCCCCAAGGAAAGCACCAAGTAAAGCACCAAGGAAAGCTACTGATGATGTTTCTTACCAATTGTTTGCAACTTTAATACCAAATTACTGACCACATACATACCAATAACATCTATAGAAGTTTAGCACAAAATTTACATACCATAAACAACATGGTTCCAATTTCATTCATGTAAGACGTTGGCCTAAAGATCTAGAGGGGGGGGTGAATAGATCTCACTAAGTTTTTAAGGATTTTTCTACTGACTCGAGCGAAAGCGGTTCTGAATCGACTTGCGTCTATTCTGGACCGCTATTGCAAAGGTCGTATGTGTTTCAAAACCAAAGAGTAAGTGGAATTGATGGTGAAGTAATATGATAGCTAAACAGTACGTTTTACAACTGAAAACCAATTAACTTCTAGATTGACAATTTTGATTTTCAATGCAGTAAGATTGGATTAAGCAAAAACACAAACACTTGGTGATACGTTCAAATTGATAGTGATTCAAGTTGTGGTGAATTGTGATGTTTGTGCAGAACTTTAATTCACAATTTTAACACTCGAATCGTTGATCAATTTTGCACTTATAACCAATTATGAACAGAAAGTAAAAGAGAAAGTAAAAGCGACAAGAACACGATATTTGTTTAGGCAGTTCGTCGATCGTCCTCGCTACGACTACGTCTGCCCCCAATTCCAAATTGAAATTGGGTAATCTTTCATTAATGTTGAAAGTAGTATATACAAAGAAGATAACAAAGCGATAAACGATAAACCAATTATGTCGATCCTTTGAATCTTCTTCCCCCTTAATCTTGAGCCAGATCAAGGTTATCCAAGAGCTTCACTTTGATTCCCTTCTGCAGTGTCTTGATTCCTTGAACTCCCCGTTCCTCAATCGTTACACTCAGCCGAATCCTCAATGAACGCCTCTTGATAAAAACCCCCAAGAACCACCCGTCGTGGAGGACAAAACCCGCAGATTTTATTCACCAACAAACCCCACAAACCTTCACCCACTAGGAATCTTCAATTCCGTTCCATGGACGTTATCGAACTCATCACTAACCCGCAACGCAAGAATGATTATGTGTAATTGTGTTGGAGATGATGAAGAACGAAGATGAGAAGCGTTTATGTATCTTTCAGTCGTTGGTGTTGCTTGAATAATTACCCTTGCACAATATATATGATTGCATAACAGTTAGAACCAAGAAAAACTGATTTTTGAACTTTCTTGATCAGTTAGGTCGACCACTTGTAGTGCTTAGGTCGACCTAACAGAGCTTGCAGAATTTTGCTCCCAGTTAGGTCGACCTGTTGAAGGAGTAGGTCGACCAGAATCCTCTTCTGATGCATTCTGGGGACATTTTCACAGATTAGGTCGACCTAGTTGCCATGTAGGTCGACCTAGCAGACTGATATGAAGATTTCTTCATTTTGAGTCGACCTAAATGGTCTGTGAGTCGACCTAGCAGAGGTATATGGATTTTCCTTCATTTTAGGTCGACCTAGGTTGACAGTAGGTCGACCTAACTGCTGATTTTCTGCATTTTTCATGTCCAGCTTGTGTTGGGTCGACTTATATGCATAGTGGATCACCTTGTGCTTTCATGAGTGATCAAATTCCTCCTTGTTGTTTGAATGCTCATTTGAGTTTGCCATAAATCAAAAACATCTTTGAGTGTAATCTTGTATTCACATACTCCCCCTTTTTGATGATGGCAAACCAATAGTCAAAAGCTGACAAGGACTCAACAGAGCTCCCCCGTACATCCAGCATCTATCTCTCAACAGGGCAATCTCTCAACAAAGCTCCCCCGTACGCTCAGCATCTATGCTCCCCCGTACGCTCAGCATCTATCTCCCCCTTTGTCAACATCAAAAAGAGAAAACAGGAGAATAGAAGAGTAACACGAGAACCATAGATAATAATGCTAGCATGTATAGTATAGTAGGTAAAAGGTAGTTAATGGTAGAATGAGGCACATATGTGAGCAGGAGCAGTTTTTATGCATGAGGTCACTATAAGCATGTTAATTGATAGCATATTATAGTATCAATAATATTTTTGGAAGTGAACACCAATTGCGTTACCGCTTTTTCAATATGACGCCTGGCTTGATGATGAGCTACCTTTATGCTAAAAAATTGTTAGCAAGACAAATAGATATATACATAAAGTAAAGAAATAATATTAAGAGAAAACAAACGTAATTAGCCCAAATTAGAGATATCGAGTATCCCTAATTCCCTACGAATGTTGAAATATTGCTCCGTTGCTAGCGGTTTGGTGAAGATGTCAGCTAGTTGCTTCTTGCTTTCTACATGTTCAAAAGTAACGTCTCCTTTCTCTACATGATCTCGTAGAAAGTGATGCCTTATTTCAATATGTTTGGTACGTGAGTGTAAGACAGGATTTTTACTCAAGTTTATGGCGCTTGTGTTGTCGCACATGATAGGTATGTGATCAAGCTTAATGCCAAAGTCAAGAAGTTGTTGCTTGAGCCATAATATTTGTGCACAGCAGCTTCCAGCAGCTACATATTCTGCCTCAGCAGTGGATAATGCAACCGATACTTGTTTCTTACTATGCCAACTTATTAATGAGTTTGAGAATAGATGACACGTTCCACTGGTGCTTTTTCTATCGGATTTGCAGCCAGCAAAATCTGAATCGGAGAATCCTACCAAATGACACTCATTTCCTTTTGGATACCATAGACCATATGTAGTAGTGCCACGTAAATATCGCAGAATTCTTTTGACAGCTTTCAAGTGAGATTCTTTTGGACAAGATTGATATCTTGCACACATACACACACTAAACATAATGTCTGGTCTTGAGGCAGTAAGATACAATAGTGAGCCTATCATACCTCGGTATAATTTCACGTCAACCTCTTTACCTTTCTCATCTTTGTCTAGATTTGTATTTGTTGCCATAGGTGTGTCAATTTCCTTTGCTTCACTCATTCCAAATCTTTTGAGCAGCTCCGTACAATATTTAGTTTGATTCACAAACGTTCCATGACTGAGTTGCTTGATTTGTAGGCCAAGGAAGAAATTTAGCTCACCCATGAGACTCATCTCAAATTCACTCTGCATAAGCTTAGAAAAGTCTCTAGAGTACCCTTGACTAAGGAGAAATTTGCTCAAACGTTCATACCAAGCCCGAGGGGCTTGTTTAAGGCCGTATAGAGCACGTTTTAGCTTATAAACATGAGTTGGATACATGTAATTCTCAAAGCCGGGTGGCTGAGCAACATAGACTTCTTCATTTATATAGCCATTTATAAAGGCACTCTTAACATCCATTTGGAATAGTTTGAAGTCTTTAGAACAAGCATAAGCAAGTAAGAGGCGAATAGCTTCGAGACGTGCTACAGGAGCGTATGTCTCTTCATAATCAATACCTTCCTCTTGATTGTAACCTTGAGCAACTAATCTAGCTTTGTTTCTAGTAATAACACCGTTTTCATCAAGTTTGTTACGAAAAACCCATCTAGTGCCTATTACTTGATGATCTCCCGGATGAGGGACTAAGTCCCAAACATCATTCCGTTTAAATTGGTTTAATTCTTCTTGCATGGCCATTAGCCAATGCTCATCAAGTAATGCGTCCTTAGCGTTTTTCGGCTCAACTTGTGAAACAAAAGCAAAATGATGGCAGAAGTTACTTATCTTTGAGCGTGTTGTAACTCCCCTTGAGATGTCTCCTATTATATTGTCAATTGGATGGTCTTTCACGTTTGTCCAGGCCTTGGGAAGTTCTTCATTGTTTGAGATGCTTTCTTTTTCATTTTCATTGTGATACTCATCTTTCTCTCTCTCAGCATCTTTCTTTACAATACTCTCATCCTCATCTTCCTTATCCTTGACAATGTCTTCAGTGGATGGGCCTGCACCATTAAATGAAAGACCTTTCTCGACATATTTTGCATAAGATTCATCAAAAGAAACGTGTACTGACTCTTCTACTATAAGTAATCTCTTATTATATATTCGATATGCTTTGCTAGATTGTGAGTAACCAAGGAATATGCCCTCATCAGCTTTAGCATCGAATTTGCCAAGATTATCCTTACCATTGTTCAAAACAAAACACTTGCAACCGAATACATGGAGATGAGATACATTTGGTTTTCTACCCTTTAGTAATTCATAGGGATTTTTGTTCAGTATAGGACGTATTGTTATCCTATTCAAAACATAACATGCTGTACTAATCGCGTCAGCCCAGAAATACTTTGGTAGATTACCCTCATTCAGCATTGTTCTTGCCAGCTCCTCTAGAACTTGATTTTTACGTTCAACTACTCCGTTTTGTTGAGGTGTTCTAGGAGCTGAAAAGTTATGCTCAATTCCATGTTTATCACAGTATTTTTCAAAAGAAATGTTTTCAAATTCTCCACCGTGATCACTTCGAATTGCAACTATTTTGTTGTTCATTTTGTTTTGACATAATCTTGCAAATTGTGTAAAGGCTGGAAAAGTTTGATCCTTACTAGGTAAAAAAATTGTCCAACAAAATCTCGAGTAATCATCGACAATGACAAAACCATAGGTGTTTCCACCTATGCTTTTAGTCCTTGAAGGGCCAAAGAGATCCATGTGAAGTAGCTCAAGAGGGCGTGATGTTGAAACCACGTTCTTTGATTTAAAAGAGATTTTTGTTTGCTTTCCCTTTTGACAAGCATCACATAGATGATCTTTTGAAAACTTCATTTTGGGTAAGCCGATTACTAAATCTTTTGAGACAACTTTATTTAGTAAGTCAAAATTTATGTGGGCGAGACGTCTATGCCAAAGCCATGAGTCATCGCCTAGAGCAACTAGACATTTGGTACTAGACTTAGATACCTCATCCAAGTTTAGCATGTAAATGTTGTTTACTCTTAAGCCCTTAAACATAATGTCTCTTTTCTTAGTATGTTCAATTGTGCATCCAGAATTTGTAAACATTACTTTAAAATCTTTGTCGCACAATTGACTTATGCTTAAAAGATTATGTTTAAGACCTTCTACTAGCAGCACATCAGTTATAGTAGTGGTAGAAGGGTTACCTACACTTCCTTTACCAAGTATGGCTCCCCGATTGTTATCTCCATAGGTGACATACCCCTTTTTCTTTGCTTGAAACTCAACGAAAAGAGATAGGTCTCCAGTCATGTGTCTTGAACATCCGCTATCAAGGAACCACAACCTTTCGGCGATGTCAAGACACTTTTCCTGCAAGATTAATTTAAAGAGGGAGGTCCCCAATTTTCATTGGGTCCTTGGTAGTGAGTACACAATTTGTTGCACTTAGGCAACCATTGAAATACTCCTTTAGGAACTAAAATTCTCCTAAATTTGCATTTTTCAATGGTATGTCCCTTTTTGCAACAATAATGACAGGTAATATGATGAGAATGTGGAGTTTTGCTAGTTGATACTTTTGGTACAAAAGTGTATTTACTATATAAAGGAGTATACGATCTTTTGAACTTGTTTGGATCAACCGCAAAAGTCACTTTTGGTTGTAGAGCCTTGTCTAACTTGGCTTTTAGATCTCTCACTTCTTTTTGCCAAATGTGACATGTCTCACAACCAAACCATGATGTAGGATCTAATTCAACTTTGTCCTTTTGAATGTCTAGCATAGATTGTTTTAAAGCTTCCATATCCCTTTCGGTTTTCTCAACTTTTGATTCAAGATATGAAAATATTTTCTTATTTGAGGCCAAAAGTTTGAAAGCTTTAATTGCATCTCTATGTAATTCTTCAAAAGCAAGTTTTAGTTGAGAATGAGATACCTTATCTACGAGTTCAGGTTTAAGATGACTTACAGCTTTCTTTTTCTTGTTTTGATGAGCCATGAAACATAGGTTTGCTGATTCTTCTTCATCGCTTGACGAGCTTTCACTAGATGAATCACTTTCCCATGCTATGTAAGCTCTTTTAGATTTGTTATGACCTTTGCTTTGGTTCTTCTCCTTTTCTTTCTTAAGGTATGGACAATCCGGTTTGTAGTGACCGGCTTTCCCACAATTGAAGCAAAGACCTTTGATCTTTCCTTTGTTGTCGTCATCTTGTTTGAACATGTTTGATTGCTTTCTATAGTTGATCAATCCTTTGTCGGAATGTTTTGCTCCATTTTTCTTTAGATATTTGTTGTATCTTCGCACAAACAGTCCCATTTCCTCATCATCGGAGTCTTCGTCATCACTTGTGTCACTATCCTTTGGCTCTCGTTTTGAGGTCTCGGAGCTCGAAGCTTTTAGAGCTATTGACTTCTTCTCTACCTCTTTCTCCATGTTCTTTTCTTTCTTTGTCCTCTTCTCATGCATGTCAAGGCATTTAAGATGCTGTTCATGTTCCTCTAGTTTACCGAAGAGAGTGGTAATGTCTAAAGTGTTGAGATCATTTGCTTCCTTAATTGCTGTAACTTTGGGCTGCCATTCCCTGTTCAAACACCTTAAGATTTTGTTAGTAGCAACTGCATTGGAAACAGGTCTATCAAGAGAATTTAATCGATTTTTCAGGTGAACGAATCTTTTCTGCATGCTTTCGATGGTTTCACCATCTTCCATGTGGAAAAGTTCGAACTCTTGAGTTAACGTATTGATCCTAGTGTAGCGGGGAAAATCTGATATCGAAGCCATGGGATTGACTCGAATCAATATTCCGTTTGAAATCGCCACCGCGCTTTATTTTTTCAAAGGAAAAGGGAAAAGAACGAAAAACCCAAAGTTTTGTTTTTAAAACAAGAAAGAGATCTCAGGTACGGGTGTTGATTATATGAGGGGAAGGTTTAAAGCACCCCTCATATCTGTGGTACTCCACAGGAACCTTTTTGAAAATCTGTGTTGTGTGTGTGCTAAAAAACGGTTTGTTTTATTTTTAAAATAAGCTCGGCAAAGCGTTAAGCCTTGTGCCTACATACCTCCTCGGTGCAATGGAGAAGTCAGAGCTAATGTAGTTCCGCTTTTGGGAAAAACGTTTTAAAAACGAATAAACACTTTGGTGTCGTTAGAGAGAAATACTCAGCCATTGATTTTGAGCATGAGAACAAACAAGTTCTTTGCATCGCAAATGAAAGAAGGGCTCCAACTCGGATAAAATCAACGAGTATGCCACTAGCTCTCTCACGCGGAAAAGATCTCGTTATTATCAATCAATTTCAAAATCGTGGGGTATAACCACTCGTTTCGACAGTTAGCGGTGTCTAAACTTTTGAAGAAAAGCCACTAAGGGCGAAAGATATTTTTAAGAAAAAGGTTTTGAAAAGATTTGCAAACATAAGAATATTTTGGAAAAAGGGAGAAGATTTTGAAAATTTAAGAATGGGAGGAGATGAAGAGGCTAACCTAATGCATAAAATAAAAGCTAAGGAAAGAAACGGTCTAACCGAATAAGAAGCCAACACTTGACATTAAGAGCCAAGGTAATTTTCCCATCCTTTGGATTTATCAATACCAACACATTAACACTTGGGGATCCAGATGAACTTATTATCTTAGCACCATTTTTTTCATTAAGCACATTAAGATTCTGACAAAAATCGGGCAGAGTAACGGCTGTTTTTGGGTAAAATCCTTATCTCAATGCCTTGGAATTAACCATCAAGGGCTTTCAAGGAAATACCTGCACACATAAACATACAACAGAACAATGCCAGACAGACAGAACAATCACAGGATAGTAATAGAATGAGTCCAAAGGTACTAGGTCCATAAGTCCGAATCTCCAAATTGCTAGGGATAGTAACTGATAGTCCAAAGAGAACCTTATGTATTTTTTAGATTTTGGTTATTTATTAGTGTTTTAGCAAGAAAAATAGAGTATGGTCCAAGTGGACAAAAGAAAAAATGACGGAAAGTAAATATGATGAAATGATAAAGTAAAGCAATAAAGCGAGAAATATAAAGAGCGGTAATATAAAGAGCGGTAATATAAAGAACGATATAGTAAAGGTGCGGAAATTAAAGTTAGTTGTTAAATGTTAAAGATAACCATCTTGAAGCTTGTCAAGTATGTTATCAAAGTTAGTAGGAGATCAATGGTGAGTGAATGATGTACTCGGATTTAAAGTCAATGGGGCTTATCAGAAGCTTGATAAAATCATAGCGACTACACGATAAAAACCTCCACAAGTCTTAAATCAACCGCATACAATTCTCTTCCATATTTGATCTTTTTTTATTCGGGACACGAAATATTGCGCTATGTTAAGCAGATCGCCAAGTGATTTATATAGAAATCACCCTACAACGAGGCCGGTCAAAACTTTATGTGCTAATGCATGCGAGAAGAACGATATGTAGATCGTTTTCCGAAAGCAATACCGCACGAAAAGAAAATAGGTGAGTGATCTAGTCTTTACCAAGAATCCATAAGAATTCTCAAGGCATTAAGACTTTCATCGACCAAAATAAAAAGAAGTAAAAGATGGAACCACATTAAAAGCTCCTTTCATCCATAATTTCAATCACTTAATATTGCGGATTTGGATTCTCATCCTATCAACGCCCTAAGTCCATTGAAATTAGAGAGAAATTAGGCCTCTAACTTGTGATTCAAAGAAAATATCAAAAGAATGGAGTAGAAGATGAGTTAGAACCAAAAACAAGTCAAAAACCACAAAAATAAGCATTCTGCCCAGATGTAAATCGATTTGCACAGAGTGTAAATCGATTTGCATAACTCTGTTTTCAAAATCTGCGCAGTTTTCAGTTATGTAAATCGATTTGCACAAGATGTAAATCGATTTGCACAACACAGTTTTCAAAAAAACAGCAAATAAAGAGAAGAAAACTTGTTTAAACATAAAACCAAACACCTTGTGATCTTGGATCAATTTGTGCACGAAAATGTATCAATTAAGCAAGCAAATCTCATCAATGTAGCACCAAAGGTGCATCAAGCATAAACAACAATGGATCACATCTTGAATTATGGATTGGATCTAGAATTTTACCAAATCTTTCACAAACTTTGAATCTTCTTCAAGAACACACAACCACAAGCCTTGATCTATCACAATTGATGAAGAAAAGTAGTGTTTATGTTGAGGTTTAGCTCTAAATTAGTGAGGTTCAAGATGTGACTCACTAATTTGTGTGGAAGAGAAAGAGCTTTGAGTGATGGGTTTGGAAGAGGTGAGGAGAGAATTTGCAATAAGTTTCTTGGCTATCAAAGCTTGAAAAATGAAGAGGGGAGTGCCTCAATTTATAGCACTTAGGCTTGGGAAATTTTGTGGCTTGGAGTTAGGATTGGAAAATAGAATTAGGCTTGGAAAAGTGATTTGGAGCCAAAAATGAAATCCAATGGTCTTGATGCAATCACATGAGGGTACATGATTAGATGATGTAGGAAATCAAATGTAAGAACCAAGTCATGCTTCCCATGCTTGCAAATGATGTCAACACTTCAAAAAGCTGAAATTTGCCTTCATTTTTCCAAATTCGTGCTGGTGCAATCGATTTGCACATTATGCAAATCTATTTACATGGCTGAAAAAAGGCAAAATCTGGGGCAAAAACAGTTATGCAAATCGATTGCTGTCTTATGCAAATCGATTTGCACTGATGGCAGAAGCAAATCTGGTGCAGAAACAGTTGTGTAAATCGATTTACACCTTATGCAAATCGATTTGCACAGTGAAAATGTTGAAAAATGCTCCTTTGATGGGTATTTTGACTTGGTACCTACAAAACACAAACATACAAGAGCACAAGGCAATATTTTTGGTATTTTGGTTAGTAAAACAATATACACAAACTAAAACATGGGTGCTCGATGATTCCTTTGCAGATGAATTGAGCACAACATTGCAAGCAGAGATCTAGGTTTAAATTTCTTGATTGATGATTGGTATGCAAATGATGTGTGATCTTAGGGTCAAAAATTGGGGTATGACAGATGCCCCTATTTAAGTTTCTTCGATTTGGAGATACGATGATTGGAAATCTTCGTTTTGACAAAAATCGAAGAGACTTAAATATATAAAGCACAATTTTTGAGCCTAAGATGCAATGCAATGTCAATGAATGCATGTGATGATAATAAAGCATGACAACACTGGGGAGTAACAGGTGATCCACTGGGGAAAACAAATGTCTTGATATAACTCCGCTGGGGAAACAAATGTCTTGCAAGTAGGAACTCCTCTGGGGAAGGCAAGACTTTGTTGGAGACAGAACTTTAGTGGGGAACAGAAACTTCTCTGGGGAAAACATTTCGCGTCAGAGAGGTTATAGCATCCTCTTTTACTGGGGATGAGAAAAGGGGTCATCCTCTTTCACTGGGGATGAGAAAGTATGCATCTGAATACCCATCATCTGTTAACAGAAATCAGATCATCGTACCACTGATAAAGAGATGTACCGCCGTACCACTGACGATAACACATACCAACGTTCCAATGGAGGCATTGAAGAGAAATACACTACCGTACCACTGATGTCATGAAAAGAGATATACCACCGTACCACTGATGATAACACATACCCACGTTCCACTGAAGGTGAACTACCAACGTCCCACTGGAGGTAGAAGGAGATGTACATCGACGTACCACTGACGATGAAGATAACAAAATACACCAACGTTCCACTGGAGGTGAACTACCAACGTCCCACTGGAGGTAGAAAGAGATATACATCGACGTACCACTGACGATGAAGATAACAAAATACACCAACGTTCCACTGGAGGTGAACTACCAACGTCCCACTGGAGGTAGAAAGAGATATACATCGACGTACCACTGACGATGAAGATAACAAAATACACCAACGTTCCACTGGAGGTGAACTACCAACGTCCCACTGGAGGTAGAAAGAGATATACATCGACGTACCACTGACGATGAAGATAACAAAATACACCAACGTTCCACTGGAGGTGAACTACCAACGTCCCACTGGAGGTAGAAAGAGATATACATCGACGTACCACTGACGATGAAGATAACAAAATACACCAACGTTCCACTGGAGGTGAACTACCAACGTCCCACTGGAGGTAGAAAGAGATGTATCGCCGTACCACTAACGATAACACATACCCACGTTCCACTGAAGGTATGAAGAAGGCATACCACCGTACCACTGATGATATAAAAGAGATGGTGTACAAAGATGACATAATCAAGCATGTCCCAAACTGAACACCAGAGCAGAAACTGCTATCAATCTTTTGATGGCTTCAAAAATATATGATACCCAACACTAGGGAACATTGAAGCTGAGAGAACACCGTAGTTGAGTTCTAAACCAAACTCGAACCAGGCCAAAGGTATATTGAGTGTAATACGTTCTTCTGCATATGAATACATCAACATATCCATTCCTTGTAATGCACTCATGAATCAAAGTAAAAATTCTTTTATAATTTTCAAAAGGATTTTGTTGAAATCAATTTTCTCTTTGTTTCAAAAATTACTATCAACAATAAATGACATTTTGAGAGATATGGAAGAAATAAGATTGCCAAATGAAAAGGTAAAGGCTCAAACTTTCTTAATAGAATGGTAGCCTGCAAAAGGCAAGACCCCATGGATTAATACAAAGTTTGGAAAGTGGTAATTTTATGGAAAAGGTACATTGAAATGTAATGACCCCATCCTCTCTCTCAACTGGGAATTCCTGAGCAAAGGCTTCCGTTGAAAAGTGTTGGACTTCTTCATGATAAACAGATGACTGCTGATGATCAAGTCTTGTCTGATGTAGTTACTTGCCATGAATCCCTAACTTTTGCCTGGACCGCCCTTTCGGGTTTTCAGTCCACCGGGTATTTTATTCTGTTTATGTCTCTAATTTTTGCCTGGACCGCCCTTTCGGGTTTTCAATCCACCGAGACGCTCTTTTTTGCCTAAGCCGCCCTTTCGGGTTTTCAACTTAGCGAGCTGTTCTTTTATTATTTAGGCGAAGTATTTCTTGACTACATCAGCATTCACGGGACGTGGGAGCTCCTCTCCATCCATAGTTGCAAGAATTAATGCACCGCCAGAGAAGGCTTTCTTAACAACATATGGTCCTTCAAAATTAGGAGTCCACTTGCCCCTTGAATCAGAGGTGAAAGACAAGATCCTTTTGAGCACGAGGTCGCCTTCTCTGAATACACGAGGTCGAACCTTCTTATCAAATGCTTTCTTCATTCTTTTCTGATATAACTGACCATGGCATAAAGCCGTCATTCTCTTTTCTTCTATCAAATTCAATTGATCAAACCTACTCTGACACCATTCAGCCTCAGATAACTTGGTTTCCATTAAAACTCTCAATGATGGAATCTCAACCTCAATAGGGAGCACTGCTTCCATACCATAAACCAAAGAAAAGGGAGTTGCCCCTGTTGAAGTACGGACAGATGTACGGTACCCATGCAAAGCAAATGGGAGCATCTCATGCCAGTCCTTGTACGTGACAACCATCTTTTGCACTATTTTCTTAATGTTCTTATTTGCTGCTTCAACAGCTCCATTCATCTTTGGCCTATAAGGCGAAGAGTTGTGATGTTCAATCTTGAAGCTTTCACACAATTCTCTCATCATGCTATTGTTCAGATTCGAGCCATTATCAGTAATGATCTTGCTCGGTACACCATATCTGCAGATGATGTTGTTCTTGATAAATCTGACCACAACTTGCTTTGTTACATTAGCATATGAAGCAGCTTCTACCCACTTGGTGAAGTAATCGATTGCTACCAGGATGAATCGATGTCCATTCGAAGCCTTGGGTTCAATCATGCCAATCATATCAATACCCCACATAGAGAAAGGCCATGGAGAGGAAATAACATTGAGAAGTGTCGGAGGCACATGAATCTTGTCAGCATACACTTGACATTTGTGACACTTCTTTACAAACTTGTAGCAATCAGATTCCATTGTCAACCAATAGTAACCTGCTCTAAGCATCTTTTTAGCCATCGAATGTCCATTGGCATGGGTACCAAAAGAACCTTCATGAATTTCATGCATCAACATGTCTGCTTCGTGTCTATCCACGCATCTGAGCAAAACCATGTCATAATTTCTTTTATACAAAACATCAGCATTGATGAAGAAACTACCAGCCAATCTCCTCAAAGTTTTCTTGTCTTTATTTGATGCCCCAAGTGGGTACTCTTGAGTCTGAAGGAAGTGCTTAATATCGAAATACCAAGGCTTTTCATCTGTTGCTTCCTCAACTACAAATACATGAGCAGGTCTATCAAGACGCCTGATTGTAATCTGAGGTTCCTCATTATGGAAATTCACTTTGTACATGGAAGACAATGTGGCTAATGCATCAGCCATCTGATTCTCATCTCGAGGGATGTGGTGGAATTCAACTTTGTTGAAGAATGTCAATAGCCTTCTGGCGTAATCTTTGTAAGGAATTAAACCAGGATGACGAGTTTCCCATTCTCCTTTAATCTGATTAATCACAAGCGCAGAGTCTCCATAAACATCAAGAATCTTAATTCTCAGATTAATGGCCTCTTCAAGTCCCATGATGCAAGCTTCATACTCAGCAATATTGTTTGTACAGTCAAAACATATCCTTGCAGTAAAAGGAACATGTGATCCATGTGGAGTGATGATAATGGCGCCAATTCCATGGCCATGAATATTAGAAGCTCCATCAAAAATCAAACCCCATTTGGATTCAGGATCCGGCCCTTCTTCTGGCAATGGTTCATCCCAATCTTGAGATCTCAAATACATTATATCTTCATCTGGGAAGTCCATCTTGATAGACTGATGCTCATCAATTGGTTGGTGAGCGAGGTACTCTGCCAACACACTTCCTTTCACAGCTTTCTGAGCTCGATATTCAATATCATATTCTGATAGCAACATTTGCCAGCGAGCAATCCTTCCAGTTAATGCAGGTTTCTCAAATACATACTTAATTGGATCCATTTTGGAGATCAATAGGGTGGTGTGGTTCAACATATACTGTCTTAGTCGGCGAGCAGCCCACACCAAAGCACAGCAAGTTTTCTCAAGCAGCGAGTATCTTGTTTCGCACTCGGTAAACTTTTTGCTAAGGTAGTATATTGCATACTCTTTTCGACCAGACTCGTCATGCTGACCCAACACACATCCCATTGAGTTTTCAAGCACTGTGAGGTACATAATTAGAGGTCTTCCCTCAACTGGAGGGAGCAAAATGGGAGGTTCAAGCAGATATTCTTTGATGTTGTCAAAAGCTTTCTGACAATCTTCATTCCACACACATCCCTGATTTTTCTTTAAAAGCTTGAAGATCGGCTCACAGGTAGCAGTCATATTGGAAATGAACCTGGAGATATAATTCAGACGTCCGAGGAAACCTCTCACTTGTTTTTCAGTCTTTGGTGCTGGCATTTCCTGAATTGCTTTGACTTTATCAGGATCTACTTCAATTCCTCTCTGACTGACAACAAAACCCAATAACTTTCCAGAACGGACACCAAAAGTGCATTTGTTTGGATTTAAGCGGAGACGATACTTTCTCAAACGCTGAAACAACTTTAAAAGATCCTCCATGTGCCCCTTCTCTGATTGGGACTTGGCAATCATGTCATCCACATAAACCTCAATTTCTTTGTGCATCATATCATGAAAAAGAGTAGTCATGGCCCTCTGATATGTCGCACCAGCATTCTTCAACCCAAAAGGCATCACTTTGTAACAGAATGTCCCCCATGGCGTGATAAAAGTTGTTTTTTCCATGTCTTCAGGTGCCATCTTAATCTGGTTATATCCTGAAAAACCATCCATAAAGGAGAAAACTTCAAACTTTGCAGTGCTATCTACCAACATATCAATGTGAGGTAGAGGAAAATCATCTTTCGGACTGGCTTTATTCAAATCTCTGTAATCCACACACATGCGAACTTTTCCGTCTTTCTTCGGAACAGGCACAATATTGGCAATCCATTGAGGATATACAGAAGTGACAAGGAAACCTGCATCTATCTGTTTCAAGACCTCTTTCTTAATCTTTTCTGCCATATCAGGATGACTCCTTCTTAACTTTTGCTTGACAGGAGGACATTCTGGTTTCAACGGCAAACGATGCTCCACAATATCGGTGTCCAACCCAGGCATATCTTGGTAGGACCACGCAAAAATGTCAACATACTCTTTAAGAAGCTCTACCATCCTCTTCTTAACATCTTGACCAAGCAGCGCCCCAATCTTGACTTCCTTTTTATCCTCTTCAGAACCCAAGTTGATGACTTCTAATGGCTCTTTATACGGCTGAATGGTGTCTTCCTCGTGCTCAAGCAGTCGGGAAATCTCATCAGGAATACATTCATCACTCTCTTCTTCCGCCTCATACACAGGACACTCGAAGTTAGGAGAGGGCGCAGGGTCATTACTTTCAACGGTTTTATTGATTAATCTGCACAAATGATTATTATTTCAGGAAAAGGAAAGATATATGCAACATGTAATCGTGCAGATTATGGAAAATGAAAACATTTTTTAAGGTTTTTTGTGTTACCACTTTCCAGAAAAAGCAAAAAGATAAAAAGCATTTATATGCAGAAACAAAATGACTTTTATTGATGATTTTAATGTTTAAAACAAACAGAAAACAGCCCCAACAACTTCACTTTCATCTTGGGCAGAATGAAAGGATTTTGAAAAACATAAAAGCAAATTACTTTGAGACATGAGTACACTCAGGAATGTCAATGGTGATCCAGTTCTTAATCATCTTTCCATGGGTCACAAAGTTTGGCACTTCTGGCTCTGGTTCGTTTTCCAACAATAGCGTTCACTTCTGGAGGAGTCTTCCCAAGACATCCATACACCATATTCACAGCAGACGCTTCATGAGTTGGCAACGGATTATTCTTCACATTTGGACCAATATCACGGAAAGAAAGCATTCCAGAACGGACCAATCTCTGAACTTCATTCTTCAGGGGCCAACAGTTTTCCAAATCATGCCCAGGAGCATTCTGATGAAAAGCACAAGTGGCATCAGCCTTGTACCACCAAGGGAGTTTCTCTGGAACAGGAGGTGGTGACCTTGGTTGAACCAGCTTCTTATGAATTAGAGCAGGATACAGTTCAGTGTATGTCATAGGAATAGGATCAACATTAACTCGAGGATACGGATTCCGCCTTGCTGGTTGTTGATTAACAGGAGCTACAGGCACTGAATTCACAACAGGAGTTACTGACGCCACTTGTTGAGATTGATTCCTGACTCGACTATTCCTCCCATGAGAAACAGCATTGGCATCTGACTCTTTCTTCTTTTGGAATGAAGAACCGTACTTCTTCGCACCACCAGATGAATTTTCATTTCGAACCAAACGACCTTCTCGCACAGCTTCTTCTAATCTGACACCCATACCCACCATTTCGGTGAAGTCTACAGGAGCACTAGCAATCATCTTCTCATAATAAAACGGACCAAGAGTCTTCAGAAAAATCTTAGTCATCTCTTTTTCTTCCATCGGAGGAATCACTTGGGCGGCAACCTCACGCCATCTCTGAGCATATTCCTTGAAGGATTCCTTCTCTTTCTGCATCATAGCTCGCAATTGATCCCTATCAGGAGCCATGTCCACATTATATTTGTATTGCTTCACAAACGCTTCAGCCAAGTCATTGAAAGTGCGAATATGGGTGCTATCAAGGCCCATATACCACTTAGAAGCAGCTCCAGTCAAACTGTCTTGGAAATAATGGATCAACAGACGTTGATCATCAGTATGAGTGGACATCTTCCTTATATACATCACCAGGTGCGCCTGAGGACAGGAGTTTCCTTTGTACTTCTCAAATTCAGGAAGCTTGAACTTAGCAGGTACTTTCACATTAGGAACAAGGCAAAGATCATGCACATTCTTTCCAAACAGTTCTTTCCCACGCAAGGCTTTCATCTCTTTTTGCAGTTCTTCAAACTGATCTTGGAAACCATCCATTCTATCATGAATTTCACTTGGAGCAGCATCATAAATGGGCTCTGGGACAAAAGGACCAGTATGAACAATAGGAGAGGTGTTGACCATAACAGGAGTCAACGGGCGAGTCATCTCAGGAACAGACAAATAACCTTCAGGCATGCCCCAGGGATATCCATTAGGCATTCGTTGCTGAGTAGCACCAACAGGAATAGCAGGAATGGTTGTAGCAGCAATTTCAGAAATCACAGTGGTCTGACCCTGAGCTTGGGCATTGGGAGGAAGAACCTGATTCTGATTCTGAGTTTGATTCTGAGCAGCCATCAATGTCTCAACCAGAGCAGTGAGACGATCCACACCAGATCTCAAAGTAACAACCTCTTCACGTAGCTCACGATTCTCTTGTTCAAGACCTTCCATCTTCTTCTTGCAGTTAGCTCGAGTATTATACCGGTGAGACAGCTTGATTCTGTATGAAGAACACTGAATAAGACCTCGGGAATACTTTCGGAAGCAGGACCAAAATGCAGAATGATGCATGAAATGCAATGCAAATGATCTTTATTTTGGTTTTCCAGGAACTTTTAAGACATTAATTGTAAACATTAGTAAAAAACATCATAAAACATAACAATATTCTTTCATTAATCATGGAAAAGCATACAAAAGGATTCAGAGATCCAAAATTACAAAACAAAGGAAAAAGCTAAAAACTAGAAGGGAACACTTCTGACGAAGATCCAACTCCTCTCTGCAGCTTCCTACGGAGCTTCTCCAATTCATCTTCATAAAAGGCTTTCAAATGAGCATTCTCGACCAGCAGCTTATCAGCAACTTCTTTCCATGCGACTGAATCTTCTTGTGGTCTCTTTCGCTTTTCACCATGTTGTTGAAGCAACTCTTCTTGATGACGAATCTGATCTTCCTTTTCCATCAACCAACCGTCTTGGATATCAAGCATTTCATCTTTTTCTTTCAAGTGTATCTTCAACTCTTTGTTCTCAGACTCCAAAGCATCTCTTTCCGCTCTCAACTTAGCCACGAGCTCTAGATGTTCTTCACTACTTTCAACAGGAGTAGTGAGAGACAATGGTGGAGCAATGGGTAGAGAAGGCTCTTCGAGTAAATAAGGCATCTGAAAAGTATGAGCTCTAGCTTGAACCCAATCAGTGTAGTCTTTGAGAGCAACACATTGTTTCGTTCCCAAATGTCTCTTCCTATCAACATGGTGCCAAGCACGCACAAACCGATTTCTCATATCCGAATTTCCATCTTGATTAAGATAGAAGATTCCTGACACAAGGATGCTAGCAGGTCGCTCCTTCATGGGGTAACAAAATTGACGTCTTGCAAGAATGGGGTTGTAGGTAATTCCTCCTTGTATACCAAGAAGAGGTACATTAGGGAATTCTCCACAACTATCAATAATCTCACCAATGTCATAAGCAGGATTGTACCAATGGATATTCCCATTAGTAAGAGGCATGATTTTCTGAGACCATGAGAGACCATCAGGATTGTTCAGGAAACTCTTAGCTTGAGGTAAGTGAGAAATAAACCACTTATAGAGCAAAGGAGTGCAACAATTGATAAGTCCACCTTTCTTATCATTCCTATGGTGAATGGAATGATAAGTATCCCCAAGCAAAGTAGGCACAGGATTCCCAATCATGAAAATCCGAATAGCATTAACATCGACAAAATGGTCAATGTTGGGAAAGAGTATCAAACCATAGATGAGCAAGGCCAGAAATGTCTCAAAAGCAATCATACTTCCTTTACTAGCCAACATAGAAGCCTTTCCAATCAAGAACTTAGAAGTCAACCCCCAAATTCCTCCTTTTTTGGTCATGTTTGCTTTTACATCTGATATTTTTAAATGAAGGAGTTCTGCTATCTCATCAACCTGAGGCTCTTTCTCCAAACCACTAAACGGTATGTCATCCGTAACCGGTAAACCAATCCAATAAGAATACTCCTCCAAAGTGGGCATAAGCTGATAATCAGGAAAGGTGAAACAATGATAAACCGGGTCATAAAACTGCACAAGAGTCTCAAGAATCCCTTTTTCCACTTTAGTCTTCAAAATAGAAATCAATTTCCCATAACGACTTTTGAAGTTGTCAAGATTAGGAACCAAAGTTGCTAGCTCTTTCAATTCCTTTGCACTTGAATTTCTGAAAGTGTACTTCTTGATGCTTCTCTTTTGATCCATGGTACCTGTTATGTTTACAAAAAATGTCTCTAAGTTCCTTGAAAACCATTTGTGAATGTTATTTTTTATGAATGCATGAATGCATGGTTTATGCACCAATCACAATCAAGAGCACACAAGATCACATCAAATCACACAAAATCATACAGTCCAGGTTCAAAGGTTCGACGTCACGAGCATGGAGCCATGGGTCTACCCATCCCACAAGGAGTGATCTAGGGAAGTTTGTACCTGCCAATCGGGTTCTACAAAGGTTCCCAGAGTTTTCAATCTTCTATCGGATATTACCGGCACGCACAATTGCTCATGGGCGCCAATAATATGCCTAAAAAGACCTCGTCTGAGCGTAGTATCGCATGACAACAAGCTCAAATTGGTACTTGATCTTGTTTCTGCACTACATCCTAAAAAGGCTTAGATTGGTTAAAAAGGGTTCTAGGCCATTCAGCTTCTACGGACACTCACTATTGAAAGTAATAGCGTTATCACGATGGTTCGTAACAACCTCTACTACCTTCCATGAGGCCTCCACTGATTGGGGTTCCACCATATGACGCTCATGGTAAGGATTGCTCCTGACATGCGACTATTGGTCTTACCACCTCCTATCTCAAGTTACTCACCAAAGTTCGGGTTAGAACTTTATCTCATCACAGAGGAACCATCGAGCACCAAAAAGAAAGAAAAAAAAGAAAATAAACAAACAAAGCACACAATAATATATACAAATACAAAACACACAGATAAACAAAAATAGGCTTAACACACTTAAAACTGGATCCCCAGTGAAGTCGCCATTTTTCTGTAGCGGGGAAAATCTGATATCGAAGCCATGGGATTGACTCGAATCAATATTCCGTTTGAAATCGCCACCGCGCTTTATTTTTTCAAAGGAAAAGGGAAAAGAACGTAAAACCCAAAGTTTTGTTTTTAAAACAAGAAAGAGATCTCAGGTACGGGTGTTGATTATATGAGGGGAAGGTTTAAAGCACCCCTCATATCTGTGGTACTCCACAGGAACCTTTTTGAAAATCTGTGTTGTGTGTGTGCTAAAAAACGGTTTGTTTTATTTTTAAAATAAGCTCGGCAAAGCGTTAAGCCTTGTGCCTACATACCTCCTCGGTGCAATGGAGAAGTCAGAGCTAATGTAGTTCCGCTTTTGGGAAAAACGTTTTAAAAACGAATAAACACTTTGGTGTCGTTAGAGAGAAATACTCAGCCATTGATTTTGAGCATGAGAACAAACAAGTTCTTTGCATCGCAAATGAAAGAAGGGCTCCAACTCGGATAAAATCAACGAGTATGCCACTAGCTCTCTCACGCGGAAAAGATCTCGTTATTATCAATCAATTTCAAAATCGTGGGGTATAACCACTCGTTTCGACAGTTAACGGTGTCTAAACTTTTGAAGAAAAGCCACTAAGGGCGAAAGATATTTTTAAGAAAAAGGTTTTGAAAAGATTTGCAAACATAAGAATATTTTGGAAAAAGGGAGAAGATTTTGAAAATTTAAGAATGGGAGGAGATGAAGAGGCTAACCTAATGCATAAAATAAAAGCTAAGGAAAGAAACGGTCTAACCGAATAAGAAGCCAACACTTGACATTAAGAGCCAAGGTAATTTTCCCATCCTTTGGATTTATCAATACCAACACATTAACACTTGGGGATCCAGATGAACTTATTATCTTAGCACCATTTTTTCATTAAGCACATTAAGATTCTGACAAAAATTGGGCAGAGTAACGGCTGTTTTTGGGTAAAATCCTTATCTCAATGCCTTGGAATTAACCATCAAGGGCTTTCAAGGAAATACCTGCACACATAAACATACAACAGAACAATGCCAGACAGACAGAACAATCACAGGATAGTAATAGAATGAGTCCAAAGGTACTAGGTCCATAAGTCCGAATCTCCAAATTGCTAGGGATAGTAACTGATAGTCCAAAGAGAACCTTATGTATTTTTTAGATTTTGGTTATTTATTAGTGTTTTAGCAAGAAAAATAGAGTATGGTCCAAGTGGACAAAAGAAAAAAATGACGGAAAGTAAATATGATGAAATGATAAAATAAAGCGATAAAGCGAGAAATATAAAGAGCGGTAATATAAAGAGCGGTAATATAAAGAACGATATAGTAAAGGTGCGGAAATTAAAGTTAGTTGTTAAATGTTAAAGATAACCATCTTGAAGCTTGTCAAGTATGTTATCAAAGTTAGTAGGAGATCAATGGTGAGTGAATGATGTACTCGGATTTAAAGTCAATGGGGCTTATCAGAAGCTTGATAAAATCATAGCGACTACACGATAAAAACCTCCACAAGTCTTAAATCAACCGCATACAATTCTCTTCCATATTTGATCTTTTTTATTCGGGACACGAAATATTGCGCTATGTTAAGCAGATCGCCAAGTGATTTATATAGAAATCACCCTACAACGAGGCCGGTCAAAACTTTATGTGCTAATGCATGCGAGAAGAACGATATGTAGATCGTTTTCCGAAAGCAATACCGCACGAAAAGAAAATAGGTGAGTGATCTAGTCTTTACCAAGAATCCATAAGAATTCTCAAGGCATTAAGACTTTCATCGACCAAAATAAAAAGAAGTAAAAGATGGAACCACATTAAAAGCTCCTTTCATCCATAATTTCAATCACTTAATATTGCGGATTTGGATTCTCATCCTATCAACGCCCTAAGTCCATTGAAATTAGAGAGAAATTAGGCCTCTAACTTGTGATTCAAAGAAAATATCAAAAGAATGGAGTAGAAGATGAGTTAGAACCAAAAACAAGTCAAAAACCACAAAAATAAGCATTCTGCCCAGATGTAAATCGATTTGCACAGAGTGTAAATCGATTTGCATAACTCTGTTTTCAAAATCTGCGCAGTTTTCAGTTATGTAAATCGATTTGCACAAGATGTAAATCGATTTGCACAACACAGTTTTCAAAAAAACAGCAAATAAAGAGAAGAAAACTTGTTTAAACATAAAACCAAACACCTTGTGATCTTGGATCAATTTGTGCACGAAAATGTATCAATTAAGCAAGCAAATCTCATCAATGTAGCACCAAAGGTGCATCAAGCATAAACAACAATGGATCACATCTTGAATTATGGATTGGATCTAGAATTTTACCAAATCTTTCACAAACTTTGAATCTTCTTCAAGAACACACAACCACAAGCCTTGATCTATCACAATTGATGAAGAAAAGTAGTGTTTATGTTGAGGTTTAGCTCTAAATTAGTGAGGTTCAAGATGTGACTCACTAATTTGTGTGGAAGAGAAAGAGCTTTGAGTGATGGGTTTGGAAGAGGTGAGGAGAGAATTTGCAATAAGTTTCTTGGCTATCAAAGCTTGAAAAATGAAGAGGGGAGTGCCTCAATTTATAGCACTTAGGCTTGGGAAATTTTGTGGCTTGGAGTTAGGATTGGAAAATAGAATTAGGCTTGGAAAAGTGATTTGGAGCCAAAAATGAAATCCAATGGTCTTGATGCAATCACATGAGGGTACATGATTAGATGATGTAGGAAATCAAATGTAAGAACCAAGTCATGCTTCCCATGCTTGCAAATGATGTCAACACTTCAAAAAGCTGAAATTTGCCTTCATTTTTCCAAATTCGTGCTGGTGCAATCGATTTGCACATTATGCAAATCTATTTACATGGCTGAAAAAAGGCAAAATCTGGGGCAAAAACAGTTATGCAAATCGATTGCTGTCTTATGCAAATCGATTTGCACTGATGGCAGAAGCAAATCTGGTGCAGAAACAGTTGTGTAAATCGATTTACACCTTATGCAAATCGATTTGCACAGTGAAAATGTTGAAAAATGCTCCTTTGATGGGTATTTTGACTTGGTACCTACAAAACACAAACATACAAGAGCACAAGGCAATATTTTTGGTATTTTGGTTAGTAAAACAATATACACAAACTAAAACATGGGTGCTCGATGATTCCTTTGCAGATGAATTGAGCACAACATTGCAAGCAGAGATCTAGGTTTAAATTTCTTGATTGATGATTGGTATGCAAATGATGTGTGATCTTAGGGTCAAAAATTGGGGTATGACAAGTTGCAAACACATAGGCAGGCCTTTCAAGGCGCGTGATTCTGACTGTAGGCATATCATTCCAGTGATTGACTTTGAACATGGAAGATAGAGTAGCCAAGGCGTCTGCCATTCGATTCTGATCTCGAGGTATATGATGCAATTCAACCTTGTTGAAGAAAGTCAACAGACGTCTTGCATAATCTCTGTAAGGAATCAAGCCAGGGTGGTAAGTTTCCCACTTGTCTTTGATTTGGTTGATCACGAGAGCTGAATCTCCATATATGTCTAGGATCTTGATCCTTAAGTCAATGGCTTCTTCGAGACCCATGATACAAGCTTCGTATTCTGCGATGTTGTTGGTACAATCAAATAGCAGTCTGGCGGAGAATGGGATATGAGTACCCTTGGGAGTGATGATGATTGCCCCAATTCCATTGCCAAAAGCGTTTACTGCTCCATCAAAAATTAGGCCCCATCTAGATCCAGGCTCAGGACCTTCTTCAGGTAACGGTTCGTCATAATCTTTCATCTTCAAGTACAAGACATCTTCATCAGGAAAGTCAAACTTGAGAGATTGATATTCATTAATTGGTTGATGCGCCAAATGATCGGCGAGAATGCTTCCTTTGACCGCTTTTTGAGCACGGTACTCAATGTCATATTCAGATAACAGCATTTGCCATCGGGCAATTCTTCCTGTTAAGGCAGGCTTCTCAAAGACATACTTGATCGGATCCATTTTGGAGATTAACCAAGTAGTATTGTTGATCATGTATTGGCGGAGACGTTTTGAAGCCCAAGCCAAAGCACAACATGTTTTTTCGAGCATGGAGTAACGAGACTCACAGTCTGTGAATTTCTTACTCAAGTAATAGATGGCATGCTCCTTCTTACCAGTTTCATCTTGCTGTCCAAGCATACAGCCCATGGATTCTTCCAACACAGTAAGGTACATGATTAATGGTCTTCCTTCAACTGGAGGAATCAATATTGGTGGTTCTAACAGGTATTCCTTGATACTGTCAAACGCTTTCTGGCAATCTTCAGTCCATACAACCCCTTGATCTTTGCGGAGAAGCTTGAAAATTGGCCCACAAGTAGCAGTCATTTGAGAGATAAATCTGGAGATGTAGTTCAATCGTCCGAGAAATCCTCTTACTTGTTTTTCAGTCTTTGGTGCAGGCATCTCTTGAATAGCTCTGACTTTGTCGGGATCTACTTCGATACCTCTTTGGCTGACAATGAAACCCAAGAGTTTTCCAGATCTAACCCCAAAAGTACATTTGTTAGGATTCAAGCGAAGCTGATATTTCCTTAGTCGTTGAAACAACTTCAAAAGGTATTCAATATGTTCTTCTTCTGTGCTGGACTTGGCTATCATGTCGTCCACATAAACTTCAATTTCTTTATGCATCATGTCATGAAAGAGAGTAGTCATTGCCCTTTGGTAAGTTGCGCCTGCATTCTTTAATCCAAACGGCATCACTTTGTAGCAAAAGGTACCCCATGGGGTGATGAAAGATGTCTTCTCCATGTCTTCGGGAGCCATCTTGATCTGATTATAACCGGAGAAACCGTCCATGAAGGAAAAAACGTTGAACTTAGCGGTGTTATCAACCAGCATGTCAATATGAGGTAATGGAAAGTCATCTTTTGGACTGGCCTTGTTTAAGTCACGGTAATCAACACACATTCGGACTTTGCCATCTTTTTTCGGAACTGGCACTATGTTAGCCAACCATTGAGGATACTCAGAGGTGACAAGAAAACCTGCGTCGAGTTGCTTTTGAACTTCCACTTTGATCTTGTTAGCCATATCAGGGTGAGTCCTTCGCAATTTCTGCTTAACCGGCGGACATTCTGGCTTCAATGGCATGTAATGCTGAACAATATTGGTATCCAACCCAGGCATGTCTTGGTAGGACCAGGCAAACACGTCAACATATTCTTTGAGAAGGTCTGTCAACTTACTCTTGACATCAGCATCAAGCAGCGATCCAATGGTCACTTCTTTTTTGTCTTCTTCAGAACCCAAGTTGATCTTTTCTAAAGGCTCCTTGTGAGGTAGAATGGCTCTTTCCTCGTGCTTAAGTAATCGAGAGATCTCGTCCGGGATCTCCTCTTCTTCCTCTTCTTCGGCTTCGAACACAGGAAACTCAAAGTTGGGAGAGGGCATAGGGTTATTGCATTCAATGGGTTTATCAATAGTAAATCTGCACATGTGATTTATATCTATTTCAGAAAATTTATGAATGCAAGAGTGTATGCAGATTTTTTTTTTTTTTTGAAAAAAGTTTTTTTTTTTATTTTATTTTGGGTTTTTTTAGGATTACCATTTCCAGAAAAAAGCAAAAAATAAAAACATATAATGTAGGGAATTCAAAATGACACTTTATTTATGATTCATTTTGGAAACAAAGCCCTAAACACAAACTCATTTGTCTTGGGCAGGACAAAGAGGGAAACTTTTAAAACAAAGCCCTATACACAAAGTTATTTGGGCGGAATATTTAAAAGTAAAGCCCTATAAAACATCTCTCTGCTTTGGGCAAGGCAGGAGGTCAAAATAACAGCGAGGTGATTACTTTGAGCGGCGAACAACATTCGGAATGTCGACAGCTTTCCAGTAGCAACGAACTCCTCTGTGTATTATGTATTCAGGAAAATCCTCCCCAGAATTATCTTCAGTATTGACATTGACCGCTGGTCGAGCAGGATTTGAAGGTCCTGGTTTGTCAACCTTGTTCTTTGTAGAGTTGAAACGGTCTTCTTCCACCTCTTGAAGAGCATAAGACGAGTCACAATCTTCAGAATTTTCAGGATGTATTTCCCAGTCTTCAGGATGAAGAGACTCATTGTCAGCGACACTTTCTGAGTCAGTTGCGGGACCATCTTCCCCTTCATCTTCAAAAATGGCATTTATGTGATAGTAACCATCTTCAGGATTATGAACCTTGCCAGATGCATTGAAGCTGAAATCTTCAGTAATTTCAGGCTGCTGAGGAAATTGACAGTATTGGTAAGCCTCTTCTGGTTGACTATTATATTCGAAGGAATCTCCCCATCCAGTTGGTTGGATATCCTCAATCGCAATCTTGTAACTTTCAGGTGCAGTGTATTTCACCATATAATCAAATTTTCCACTTGGTTGTCCCAAGGTGTCCCAAACCTCTGCAGGAATAGGCGGAATTTCTTTAGCACTTGTTTTCTCTGAAGGAGGATATGGTTCTTCCTGAGATATGTATCCCGAGTCATTGAGATAACATTTCCATTCTTCTTCAGGATCAGGTAGACCTTCTTCAATGCATTCTTCAATAAGGACATTAACCTCTTGAGGAATTGGGTTAAGGAATCCTCCACTAATGAATGTTTCTTTGATCGGACGAAGAGTTTCATCCTTCTTGGTGCAGTTTGAGAATGTTGGTGAACATCCGAGACCTGTTCTAGTTTCAATCTTGGTCGGGATCACAACTTGCCCCCTGCCAGTGGTAGTTCCGTCTTTCACTACTTTTACTGCCTCTTTGTAAGAAGAGATCGATGCTCTTTTTTTGGAAGATTCGTCTTCTAAAGAGAGACCTTGGAACTGCGTTCCTTCCTCATTATCGGCACTTATGAAAGAGAAATTGGACAAATGGCTCACCATCAAGGCTTGTTCTCCACTTATCGTTACCAATTTTCCATTTGTTACAAATTTTAACTTTTGATGGAGCGTAGAAGTTACTGCCCCTGCTTCATGAATCCATGGTCGTCCTAACAGACAGCTATAAGCAGCTTGAATGTCCATGACCTGGAAGGTGATTTGAAATGTATGTGGACCAATTGTCATGGGAAGGTTGACTTCGCCGATAACAGATTTTCGCGATCCATCAAATGCTTTGACTACTACACCACTGAACTTCATAGGCATTCCTTGGTAAGACAAGCGAGCAAGAGTTGTCTTTGGCATCACATTCAAGGAAGATCCGGTGTCTACCAACACATTGGACAAAGAGTCTGACTGACAGTTCATAGAAATGTGCAAAGCAAGATTGTGATTTCTGCCCTCCTCGGGGAGTTCTTCATCACAGAAGCTTAAATTGTTGCAAGCTGTTATGTTGGCTATTATCCCATCAAAGTGATCAACAGTCACATCATGATCCACAAAAGCTTGATCTAAGACCTTCATCAGGGCTTCTCTGTGGGCTTCTGAATTCAACAGTAATGAAAGTATTGAGATTTTTGAAGGAGTCTGCATAAGCTGATCCACAATCTTGTATTCACTTCTTTTGATAAGCTTCAAAATTTCGTCAAAATCTGGATTGACATTGGTTCCACTGGACTGACCAACATCAGTGTTTGTATTACTGACAGGAGTTTCCACAGGATTCCCCACTGGTGTATTAACAGGATTTTGCCCAGTTACAGGAGCAACAGGCTGCTTTGGAGGTAGTGGAGTATACACACGTCCACTTCTTGTTACTCGACTCACATCAGCGATGTTTACGACAGATGAAAGAGTTGGTAAAGGAACTTCTTGTCCATCCTTTATCATTGTTGCATTGTAGTTGTATGGAACTGCCTTGTCAGAGCCATAAGGAACAGGTCCAGGTAGACAAATGATCAAAGGAGCAATAGGAACCTTTGGCTTGTTGTAAGTAACTTCTATGCGCTCGGGCATGTTGAAATGAGGAATGATGACGTTAACTTTAGGCATTTCCGAGTTGATATCTGAGACTAAAAGCTCATGCGGATAACATCCTATCATGTTAACTTCATTTTCATCCCTATTTCTGTAGATCTCAATAGTACCATTATCTAGCAAAACTTGGAGATCTCTTCTCACAATCGAACACCCGTGAGGATCCACACAACATATTCTACAGGAACCGTATTGATGCTGGCGAAAATTCTGCCCCCGACAAAGAGTGGCGTGCATTTGTACCAAATCTGCTCTTGAGAAGTTGATATTATAGACTCGGTATTGGCCAGGACATCCATATACCATGTTTACAACATGCCCTCCATGATTGGGCAGCGGATTTGCTTGCACATTAGGGTTCAAATTTCTGAAAGAGAGAAGATTAGATCTAACCAACCTCTGAACTTCATATTTCAAAGCTATGCAATGCTCAAGATCATGGCCAGGTGCTCCTTGATGATAAGGGCATGAGACCTCAGCTTTGTACCACCATGGGAGTCTCTCAGGTACTGGTGGTGGTGCTCTAGTTTGAACGAGACCTTTTTCAATCAACGCAGGGTACAACTATGTGTAGGTCATTGGAATCGGATCAAACTGTGGAGCTCTTTGCACACGATTCTGATTGTTGTTAAGTTGTTGGGCCTGTTGTCGAGGCTGTTGTTGTTGAAACTGCGGGGTAAATCCCGGATTTGGCGCTGTATTAACGACTGGCGCAATAGCAGAAACCTGTTGTTGACGACTGACATTTCCTCTTGGCCTCCCTTGGGATACCATGTCAACACTTTGTTCTTTCTTCTTTGGGAAACCACTTCCGAACTTTTTGGTTCCGCTTGAAGGTCCACCTTCTTTAGTTAGACGTCCGGTTCGGACTCCTTCTTCTAGACGCATCCCCATGTTTACCATTTCGGTGAAATCACTTGGAGCACTAGCAATCATGCGTTCATAATAAAACGGACTGAGAGTATTCAAAAAGATCTTTGTCATCTCTTTCTCTTTTAACGGTGGATTAATCTGAGCAGCAGTTTCTCTCCATCGTTGGGCATACTCTTTGAAAGCTTCATGATCTTTCTGAGCCATGGATCGAAGCTGATCTCTGTCGGGAGCCATATCCGAGTTATACTTGTATTGTCGGACAAAGGCCTCGCCTAGGTCGTTGAAAGTTCGAATATTGGTGCTATCCAAACCTGTGTACCACTTCAGTGCGGCACCAGTCAAACTGTCTTGAAAGTAATGGATAAGCAACTGATGGTTATCTGCATAAGTAGACATCTTTCTGGCATACATCACGAGATGACTTTGTGGACAAGAACTACCTTTGTACTTCTCAAAGTCAGGGACCTTGAATTTAGCTGGTATTTGTACACTGGGAACCAAACATAGCTCCTGGGCATTCTTTCCAAACAAATCTTTGCCACGAATAGCCTTGACTTCCAATTGAATCTTGTTGAACTGTTCTTGGAGATCTTCCACAAGGTTACGCTGATTTGTGCTATCACCTTGATCATGATAAATCTCATTGCCATCATAAGGAACAGTGTGAACCGTAGGGGTCGGAACTGTCATAGTGGGTTGAGAAAGTGCCATAGTGATTTGGGAAAAAGTTACCCCCTGATTTGGAGTGAACTGTGAACTTTGTGCAGCAGGCGCTTCAGTTGTGGATGTTTGAACCCCAGAAATATTATGGCGGAAACCTGTACCGAAGCTGAAAGGCGTGCCCCAACCTTCTGGCATGGAGAAAGATGGAATACCGAACGCAACTGTAGAAACTGGAGTAGTGACTTCAGATGTTACCGTTGCCTGGCTGTTAGGTGGCGGCGGCTGATTCTGTGCGGCCATTAAGGAGTCAACCAGAGTAGTGAGACTTTCCAACTTTTCCTGAAGAGTGGTCACTGTACCACGGAGCTCAATATTCTCTTGTTCAGAGTGTTCCATTACTCTTCTTCTGCTTGAACGAGTATTGTATCTGTGATCTGATTGCGAACGCGGTCGAGAAACTTTGAGACGCGACAGCTTGACGATCTATTGGAGAAAGATCCAAAAGATGAGACTCTATACAACAGACTCGATATGCAGAATGATGTATGCAAAAAGAAATTTATGATTTTTCCAAACATTTTAAAGATTATTTCCTTGCAAACATTTGAACACAAACAATTCTTTTATTGAAATAATGGGAAATGTTACAACATTGGAGCGTAGCTCCTTACAGAATCAAATGATACATGAAAATCTAAACAAATCCTAAACATCTTCATCGGACGAAGAACCAAATGCGTTGTGCAGCTTGAGCTTCATGATTTCTTTCCCATAGTAAGCTTTCAACTCGGCCTTTTCAGCTCTCAGCTTGTCAACAACATTCTTCCAATTGTCAGGCATCGGAGCGTTGCTTGTCGAGGCTTCAGGATTTTTCTTGCTTTCTTTGATGTATCTTCTGATTGCGGCGTCTTTCCGACGGATCTTCTCATCTTTGCTCATGAGCCATCCATCCTGATAATAGAGAGTTTCTTCGTGATCTTTCACTCTTTTCTTCAACTTTCTATTTTCCTCATCAGTTTTACGAAACTTTTCTTCCCAAGAGTCCCTTTCTAACCTCATCTTGGCTAAGATCTCCTGGTACTCCTCCACATTGTTAATGGGAACATTGGGTAGTTGAGACACCACAGGGAACATGGGTTTTTCATAATCATAAGGCATTTGAAACTCCTTTGCTCTTTTCTTCACCCAGCTGGTGTAGGCGTTCGTAGCAATGCAGTTCCTTATCTCACCTTTTCCTTTCCATCGGACGTCGTACCAAGCTCTCACCATTCTTGTTTTCAACCCTTGAGGATCCTCCCCTTCTTGGTAGAAGTAGCTTTCCACTGCGAGACCAACAGGTTTAACTGAATTTGCATACCCGAGTTGTCGTCGGGCTAGGACCGGATTGTAGTTAATTCCTCCTTGTGTACCAATGAGGGGTACATTGGCGAATTCTCCACAACTATCAATGATTTCTGTGCCGCAGCGAGCCAGAGCATACCAATGGATATCATTATTAGTAAGGGACATAAGTCTTCGAGGCCAATGCAAACCTTCTCGGTTTTCCGTGAAAATAGGAGACTTAGGTAAGTGTGAAACAATCCATTTGTACAAAAGAGGTGCACAACATACAATGATTCCACCACCTTGGCGATTTTTGTGATGAATAGAGAAATACATGTCACCAAGCAAAGTCGGAACAGGATTTCCATTCAGAAAGATCTTTATGGCGTTGATATCAACAAAGTCGTTGATGTTGGGAAACAGAACCAACCCATAGATGAGCAAGGCTAATACAGCTTCAAATGCTATCATGCTACCAGTTTCAATGAAATCAAAGGCTTTCTTTATTAGAAACTGCGAAGTCAAACCCGGAAGGTTTCCTTTGGTAGTCCAATTACTTTCTACTTCAGATTTCTTCAAGTGGATACCTGCTGCAATGGCTGGTGACTTAGGAATGGCTTCCAAACCATTGAAAGGTATTTTGTCAGACACAGGAATACCCAAAAGATTGGCATATTCTTCCAAGGTTGGTACCAACTGATAGTCTGGAAAGGTGAAACACCGGTAGACGGGATCATAGAACTGAACCAGAGTTTTGAGAAGTCCTTCATCAACATGAGTGTTCAAGATAGGCAAAAGCTTTCCATGGCTTTTCCTAAAATCGGAAGGATCTTGTACAAAAGATGCTAACTCTTTCAGTCTTTCTACATTAGGAGCTTTGAAACCGTACTTCTTGGTATGCCTTTTTACCCACTCCATAACTTAATCCTATAATGTTTGCAAGGAAAATTTCTAAATTTTTTTTGGAAAAATCATGTTTTTATGGAAAAAGATGGGTTTTTTAATGAATGTATGAATGCATGGATGCCACATATTCAAACATGGTAAAGCAAACATGGTAGTTCAAACATGGTAACGCAAACATGGTACTACAAACATGGTAACACAAACACGGTACACACAAGTTCAACGGTCCAGCGTCACGAGCATGAGGTCAGAGAACCAAACATGGGATAGTACTAGGGTTTATCACCTGCAAAACATGTTCTACTGATACGTCAGAGTCCACATTTTTCTTTCGGATATTACCGGCTTGCACAACTGAACTTGTGAGCCAGCAATATTCTCAAGAAAAACTCGTCTGAGTGTGGTTCTCCGCATGACAACTAATCCAAGTCTACACCTGAATAGTTTCTGCACCACAACCTAATAAGGCCAGGATGGGTTGGGGTTCTACAGCCAACTCAGCTTCTACAGTTCAATGAAAGCAATAATGTCTTCGCAACTGAACTTGCTAAACATATACTACCAACAAGGAACCTCCACTGAGCGGAAGGATTCTCATGCTGACTTTTTAAGGACTGAACTCCTTGTATGCCATACATGACTATACCCTCCACCTAATTCTTATGTGTACTTAATCCGGGTTAGGATTTGTCCATAATGTATCACTTGTAACAGAATCACACAAGTAACAGAACCAAGGAACCACACATGTAACAAGAATAAAATAAAAACAAAACAAATAGAAATAACCCTTTCTTTGGAAACAATAAAAAGATGGTCCCCAGTGAAGTCGCCATTTTTCTGTCGCGGGCGAAAAATCGTTTTATTCCTCTTTTTTTCTGGATGAGACACCTGATGCCTTCTTTGGGCTCAAGTGCTCAAAAAAATGATTTTTCTTTTGTACCGACCAAACTTTTTATTGTTTCCAAAGTAGGAAAAGGAAAAAAGCTGCAATAACCTAAAAAGTGGGGGAGAGATTCCGGGTAAGAGGGTTGGTTATACGAAGGGAAGGTATTAGCACCCAACGTATCTATAGTACTCTATAGGTTTCTTTATTTTGTTTTATTCCATTCTTGTTGTGGTGGAGGTTCTTGTGAAATAGGTGGGACCTAAGGTGTTTGTTTGATTATGCTCGCAAAGATCATCGCGATCCTCTGCATACATATCCCTTAGAGGGAATCAGAGCATCTGTAGCTCGGGTCTACGGGTGCTAAAGTTTGAATGGTTTTTTGTGTTTTGTTTTGCTCGCCAAGGATCGACCTTGTGCCTACGTATTCTCAAAGGGATGTTGAGAAAGTCAGAGCAATCGTAGTTCCCACTTATGCTAGTGGAAGCAAAGGAAAATAGACAAATGTCGTCTAAATGCTAGATGTATCTAATCTATATCATCACATACATCTGTTTGTTTTTTGTTTGAAAATCTTTTCATTATAAGCCCGGGGCCATGCCACTTAGGGTGCTTAGAATGATAAAGATGTTTTTGTTTGTTTAACCAGCCTTGTGGCAAAAGTTTCAATGAAGTCAGCCTTGTGACAAAAACTTTGATTAATCAGCCAGCCTTGTGGCAAAAGTTTCAATGAAGTCAGCCTTGTGACAAAAACTTTGATTAATCATCCAGTACGGTGGTAAAACAGTTTGATTGATTAGCCAGCCTTGTGGCAAAAAGTTTGATTGATTGATTGATTGATTGATTGATTGTTTGTGATGATATAGAAGAGATACTCCTAGCATAGAGATGAAAAATGTCTAATCTCCTAGGGTATTTGATTTGGATATTGGGGGATGCTTATAAGAAGCCCGTGGGTCCTTGTACGAAGCCCAAGAGGAGGCTATCCGAGGGTCCTTGCATTGTAAGCCCAAGAGGAGGCTATGGGAGGGACAATCCAGGGTCCTTGCATTGTAAGCCCAAGAGGAGGCTATGGGAGGGACACTCGTTTGTACAAAGCCCAAGGGGAGGCATGGTATAGTTGGTTTGAGCTCTTAGAGCGATTTCACCGGGAAACCATACTCTATGTCCTAACCTAAACTAGGGAGATTCTTTGCACGAAGCCCAATAGGAGGCTATGGGGAACCTAGTGTTGTACTAAGTTGAACAAGCATATAACACAATCACAAGTATGAACAAGTACGAACAAACATGAACGAGTACATGAACAAATATGAACAGTTATATATATGACAAAGTGTGTGTATATAATGGAGTTTATGAAGGAAATATACCTGTAAGCATGATCCATTTGTATACACAGGGGCTCGGGACTTATACTCGAGGAGAGGTCCACTTGAGTTTATTCAAAACTATGTAAACAGGTATTCACAAAAGGGCTTGGGACTTATACCTACATGGAGGCCCATGATATTTTTTGGGAAGATTTAAGGAAACCTTCGTTTTTGGTTTGTTATTCAAAGTTAAAAAACAGATTGAGATATGTACAAAAGGCGTACAATGAAATACCTAATTTCATGTACTTGAGTGGGTATGTACAAAAGGGGCTCGGGACTTATACCTACATGGAGGCCCATGGTATTTTACAAAACATGGTCGATTGTTTATTTACAGACGCGTTGTTTAAAAAACTGTTTGAAAGTTTGTTTTGAAAGAGTTTTCTGTATAAAGAAAAACTGTATAAAAGGAAAAAAAGGAGTGGGTCTTATACTCTCTAATATTCGAGAGGCCCCACATCATTTTGAAAACCAATTGATCAATTAAAAGATTTAATCAAAAGTTTCAAAAAGAAATGGTTTATTGTTTTTGAAAAGAATCGCGATCGCTCGTTTTAAAACGATTTGAATTTTGAAAGAAGTCAATTTAATCAAAAGATCATCCTCAATTAACACTTAGATAATTAGGATTTGCTTCAAAAAATATTTACAAGTTACTAAGTTTGAAAATCAAATGAAAAACAATATTTAAAAGTATTAAAAAAACACTTAAAATATGTTATTTTAAACTTAATTAAAAATGTATTAAACAAATATATTTTTGTGATTTTTTTTGATATTCATAAAATACATATATAAAATAATAAGTGTGTAAAAAATGAAGTAAAAATAATTAATTTTGATTGGTTAAAATGATTAATGAAATTGTGAAGAAATGAAAGAAAATAGGTTGCAAAAAAAAATGGTTTTGTCTCCACTAGGACTTGAACCCACGCCCTGAGGTTCACTACTCAAAACAACAACCAACTGAGCTGCGCGCGCAGCTTGTTTATGATACATGCTCATTTAATTATATTCAAAAACGAGTGTTTGAAATCTCTGAACAAAAAATGGCGCCAAGAACACATCCCTATTTTGATTTTGAATTTCTCTAAAACTGGATTGTTTTGATCAAGTAGATAGTCTATCTTGCTCGGTTTTGGACGAGAAACATGATGGTGCCCTCGTAATTCATTTATATTTGCTCTAAGGTGATCAATTTTGTGATGAACACCAAGAACCCTAATTCTGAATTTGAACATGGAATCGTGTAGTATTGATGAATTGTGAAATTGATTGAGGGCTATTGATCAGTGATAGTGCAGAAACAAGATAGCAATTCAATTTTTCATTTATGATGCATGTATGTATGATTTTGGAGTTCATGAGGCTTACCTTCAAAAACGGCCAAACTGGGAATCGAATTCTGCAAATGAGAGGTTCCAGATGTTGTTTCTTGATCTGGACAGCTTCAGTGGACCTTATGGAACATGTTTGGATGATTGGAATGAACTGAAAACCTCTGGACAAGTTGGTGATGCTCGATCTGCAGTAGGGCTCAAGTGAGGATCAAGCTTGGTGATTTTGGAGTTACAGGTCAAGGATGATGATTGGAATAGTTCATATATGGTACATGGATGGTGTTTGGATGGTTAGATTGGACAGAGTTGAGCTTGAATGAAAATTGGCATGATAAGGCTTAAGTTATGCATATTTGAGAAGTGAGGTAGTGATTCTGAGTTCTTGGTGTTTTTGGGGTGTATGGATGGTTCAAACACATCACATTTGATGTTTATGAGATGTTAGAACCCTCACTTTGCTCAGAAATTGCAAGAGATGGAAATTGCAATTCTTCCTCTTTGAAACTTATGAAACTTGCAAATCAAGAAAGAAGAGAGAAAACCTATGATTATGAGGTTTTGGTGTGATTTGAAGAGTGATTTGAACCTCTATTTATAGGGCAAGGATTCTGAATGCAAAGCTCTTGCAAGTTGATCAAGAAGTGATGATTTGGCTTAAGAGATAAAATGGAATCTTTCACATTAAATGCAAATGGTTAAAAGTGACTTAACCATGGTTATTTTGCCAAGCTTCTTATCTCTTCCATTATGATCTTCAAATCAGAAAATATCTTCAATCATTGCATCTATGCATCATTATTTGGATCATTTGGCAATTTGGTTCATAACTTTGGCAAAATGACTTGAAATTTCAAATGAAAAGTTCACTAATGGCAAAATTCAAAACCATGGCTACACTCCATATTTTTTCATGCTCTTGGAGATTTTGGAAAGCTCATATTACACACTTCAAAACCCTAGTTGAAAGTTTCTTCAAGACCTTTAAGGAAATGGGTGAAAAAGATCCATGAACTTTGAAGAAAATGAAGTTTTAAGTGAAATTTTCAAAAGATACCAACTTTGAAGCTTCATATCTCTTAAATGGTTGATCTTATGGAAAAAAATTATATGTGTCAAAGTTGTTTATTGGATCAAAATCTACAACTTTCATGTTGGAAGTTTTTTTCAGTTTGTAGGTGAAATTTTGAGTTATTCCCTTTCAAAGTTTGGAAAAAACCATGAAAAACACTTAGAAAAATTTTCTAAGTATGAAAGTCAAACTTTTGACTTTTTGATTCTTGATTGATTTTCTTGATTTTTCTTGATCAAATGACTTCATACTTCATATATTGATGATTTTCAACTTCAAAAGTCATGGTTGACCAAAATTCCCCAAAAGTCAATGGTGATCTTGTACAGTTGACTTTTTCAGACGAATCGCGTTTCTGGAGATTTCAAATGAAACATGCTATCCTCACCATATGAATGGTATGAATGGATCACATTGAAGAATTAGAGGATATTGAGCCATGTTTTGAGTTGTGGCACCATGTCCTGATTAAAAAGTCAGCTATTCAATGAATTAGGTCAAAAACCCTAATTGTCGACCAGATGAAATTGATGACTGTGGATCTTGAATTGAGATGTAATTTCCATTGGATGTTGTCATAGGGATTATTTGAAGATGATTGAAACCTTTGATTGACTCCCTGGGGATTTTTAGGGTTTCCCAAATGTGATCCCTGATTTCAGTCCCTGATAGTTCAAAACCCTGATCTGAGGATTTGTCTGATCAATCTTTGTGTAGGAGATGTTATGAGCCAATGGATTAGGTCAAAATGATGCACTTGAGGTCTTGATATCATGTCCCAAGCCATTAGGTCAAATTCTGAGCAAAAGTCAGGAGTGTGCTGTCTTCAGTCAAAACCCTAATTCAGTCGATTCAAAGCTGTTGAGCTTGTTGAAATGAATCTCTGAGGACCAAATGTTGATTATTGATGAAGATGATTCATTTGAGATGAAGGGAGAACAAAACCCTAATTGAGTATTATTTGCACTGATGAGTGATTTCCTGATTAAATCCTGCTGAGTCACAAGTAGCAAACACAAGCTATGCAATTTGTTAGAGATGCAAATGATGCATATGCAAATGATATGAGATGGTATCTTAGGTCAAAAATTGGGGTATGACAGTTACTATGTAAGGTTAGTATAAAATAAAATTTAATATTATGGAAAATAATAGATTACAGGACAAAAATTGGTGTGGTAAATGGAAATAGATGTAATTTAAATTAAATATAAAAGCATAAAAATATATAAAAAAATGTTATTATTGGATAAGTTAATTATAGAATATTAAGAATTAAAATTAAACAACTTATGATTTATGATTAAAAAACTTATGATTTATATATAGGTGGTATTATGGTTGAAAACACAGGTAAAATATATAATAATAATAATGTTGGTTAAGATAGTACAGTAATTTTGAAAACAAATCAAGAAATGATTTTTTGTATAAAACAAAAGATAAACGTGGTAAATATTGCAATCCATATGAATTTAAGATGTTAATGGTTTGGGTTTTAATATCTATGCAATATAAAATTAATTTGAGTATGTAAGAATAAAATTTGAACCAATAAACTTCATTGAAGACTTGAATGGACGGAAAAAAATACAGTGCAAAATTGGGCTAAGAAAAGAGTTGGGCTGATGTTTCATGATATTGATCCAATGGGCACAAAGGAAGGATGATTAATAAGATATTTAAATATTGTGTTTTAAATATTTAAAGAGAGAGAATAAAAATTTATAATGTTATTGTAGTCCAAATTAGTGGGACCTATATGTCAAAAAATGGGAAAAAATTGAAATCCAAAATGGGAAATAAAAAATACAATAATAGAGTTTAAAATAAAATATAGCTGACATCAGAAAGTACTAAAGACAAAATTTTCCAATTAATAGTTAGAAGAATGTTTGTTTTTGTTAAAAAGGACAAAAATTGTACTACCTAAAATGGGCCAGCACAAAGACATTAGGCTAAATATAGTAGTTAAGGGTGTTAGAACAAGATTTGTTCTGATCAATTATCTTAGTTTTGATGATAACAATAATATGAATTTTGCTTAAGATAATATGGTACTCTAATCCAATGCAATTTCCTTTTCAGGAAATATATAAAGAGTATGCATAATTCAGCGCTCAGAAGCTTTGTCTCAAAGGGTTCAGCATGCAACATCAGAACATGGTCTGGCAAGACATCAGAAGATGGTCGAAGCAGAATCAGAACATGGGTCTATGGAAGCATCAGAAGAACATGAGATCAGAAGCACTGAAGTTCTGATGGTATCACGCTCAGAAGCACTTCAAGGTCAGAAGATCAGAAGATGCTTTGCACCAAGCTGTTTGACTCTGATGATATTCAAACGTTGTATTCACAAACATCAGATCAGAAGGAAGTACATGTGGCAGGCTACGCTGACTGACAAAAGGAACGTTAGAAGCTATTAAAGGCAACGTCAGTAGACACAGCGTGAACAAGGCTCGAGGTAGTTGACAAAAGCGTATAACATTAAATGCGATGCTGTACAGAACACGCAAAGCATTAAATGCACTCAACGGTCATCTTCTCCAACGCCTATAAATATGAAGTTCTGATGAGAAGCAAGGTTAACGATTCTGAACAAAACAACTCATATTAACTTGCTGAAACTCTGTTCTATTCAAAGCTCAGAATCTTCATCTTCATCAAAGCTCACTACATTGCTGTTGTAATATATTAGTGAGAATAAGCTTAAACGTTAAGAGAAATATCACAGTTTGTGATTATAGCTTTTAAGAAGCAATTGTAATACTCTTAGAATTGATTACATTAAGTTGTAAGGAACTAGAGTGATCGTGTGGATCAGAATACTCTAGGAAGTCTTAGAGGTTATCTAAGCAGGTTGTAACTAGAGTGATCGTGTGGATCAGAATACTCTAGAAAGTCTTAGAGGGTATCTAAGCAGTTGTTCCTGGAGTGATCAGTGTGTGATCAGAAGACTCTGGAAGACTTAGTTGCTGACTAAGTGGTGAACCATTGTAATCCGTGCGATTAGTGGATTAAATCCTCAGTTGAGGTAAATCATCTCTGCGGGGGTGGACTGGAGTAGTTTAGTTAACAACGAACCAGGATAAAAATAACTGTGCAATTTATTTTTATCGGTCAAGTTTTTAAAGCTACACTTATTCAAACCCCCCCCCCCTTTCTAAGTGTTTTTCTATCCTTCAATTGGCATCAGAGCGCCGGTTCTAAGGTGCAAGCACTTAACCGTGTTTAGAAAAGATTCAGGAAGAGAAAAACGCTTCAGTAAAAGATGGCTGATGAAACTGCAAAGTCTACATCTACATCTGGCTCTGCTGAGCAACACAACGGTAACAATGGTTATACTAGACCGCCGGTATTTGATGGTGAAAACTTTGAATACTGGAAAGATAAACTGGAAAGTTACTTTCTTGGTCTAGATGGTGATCTATGGGATCTTCTGATGGATGGTTACAAACATCCGGTAAATGCCAGTGGCGTAAAGCTGACAAGGCAAGAAATGAGCGATGATCAGAAGAAGCTTTTCAGGAATCATCATAAATGCAGAACTGTTTTGCTGAATGCTATCTCTCATGCTGAGTATGAGAAGATATCTAACAGGGAAACGGCCTATGACATATATGAGTCCTTGAAAATGACTCATGAAGGAAATGCTCAAGTCAAGGAGACTAAAGCTCTTGCTCTAATCCAGAAATATGAAGCCTTCAAGATGGAGGATGATGAAGACATTGAAAAGATGTTTTCAAGATTTCAAACTCTTACTGCTGGATTGAGAGTTCTTGACAAGGGATACACCAAGGCTGATCACGTAAAGAAGATCATCAGAAGCTTACCCAGAAGATGGGGTCCTATGGTGACTGCATTTAAGATTGCGAAGAATCTAAATGAAGTCTCTTTGGAAGAGCTGATCAGTGCCCTGAGGAGTCATGAAATTGAACTGGATGCAAACGAGCCTCAAAAGAAAGGTAAGTCTATTGCATTAAAATCCAATATCAAGAAATGCACTAACGCTTTTCAGGCTAGAGAAGAAGATCCTGAAGAATCAGAATCTGAAGAAGAAGATGAACTGTCCTTGATCTCCAGAAGGCTAAATCAACTCTGGAAGAACAAGCAAAGGAAGTTCAGAGGCGTCAGAAGTTCAAAGAAATTTGAACGTGGAGAATCTTCTGATGACAGAAGATTTGACAAGAAGAAGGTCATGTGCTATGAATGCAATGAGCCTGGACACTTCAAGAATGAATGTCCAAAACTTCAGAAGGAAAATCCCAAGAAGAAGTTTCATAAGAAGAAAGGTCTTATGGCAACCTGGGATGAGTCAGAAGATGATTCAGACTCTGAAGATGAGCAGGCTAACTGTGCGCTGATGGCGACAGAAGATGACGGATCAGAATCTACATCAGAATCAGATTCTGAAGAGGTATTTTCTGAACTTACTAGAGATGAGTTAGTTTCCAGTCTAACAGAACTTCTGGAATTCAAGTCTCAGATTAGTCTCAAATACAAAAAGCTGAAAAAGCTATTTGAATTTGAAACAAAGAAGCTTGAGTTGGAGAATTCTGAATTAAAAGAAAAACTTTTAAAATTATCCAATAATGTTGGATCTCCTTCTGATTCAGAAAAATCCACTCCTAGTCTAAACCATATTCTGAAAGAATATGATTTAAGTTTCAGGAAGTTCTTATCTAGAAGTATTGGCAGAAGTCAGCTAGCTTCTATGATATATGCTGTGTCTGGAAACAAAAGAGTCGGCATTGGTTTTGAGGGTGAAACCCCATACAAACTTGAACCTGTTGATGAAATGAAAATCACATACAAGCCATTGTATGATCAGTTCAAGTATGGCCACTCCCATGATATTAGGCACACTTCACATGCTCAAAGTTTTCACATTACACACACTAAGAAGCATGTGACACAACCTAGGAAATATCATGAAACTCATATTAAGAATTATCATGTTGTTTCTCCTTCTGCTTACAATGTTAAACCCAAGTTCAATCAGAACTTGAGGAGAACTAACAAGAAAGGACCCAAGAAGATGTGGGTACCAAAGAAAAAGACTATTTCTTTTGCAGATTCTCTTGGCGACAAAGAAGATAAAAGTCAACATGTCATGTCACCTGGACTCAAGTTGGTCTCAACACTTGAAGGGAAGAAGGACTGTCTTCCAAGTTCTGGTACTTAAATCTGTTGAAGAAACTATGTTCGTAGGAGATCAGAAAAGAAAGTTTATTAGTCTTGGAACCATCTTTTTTGTTTGTTTCTAAAGCAATGGTGTTTCGTTCTTGATTATTCTGAATGCTCTAAATGCTACAGAATATACAATATTGAAACATTGATTGTGGACGAATCAATAAATATCTGGTTTGATGATAAACTTGTTTCTGATGAAACAAAGCAGCTTAAGAATTTCTGCAGATACAGTTTTGTCTTATCAGAAGCTGCAGAACAAAGAAGTGAATCTCCAGAAGCTGTGTATATCAGAAATAATGGATCAGAAGATCATTCAGATTTACATCAGCACACTTCAGAAGGAGTGTTTCCAGAAGAGAAACTTGATCAATTCAGAAGCAGTGATCGGAATCAGAAGGCGTAAAGCCTATTGAATATTTCACACCTGTCATCCATTATCTGATGATGAACACGTGTCTCTACGGTCAGTACGAAGCGTACAGTTGAAAAGACGCCGACCTAGGTAACTGCTCTAAATCATTTCTTTTACCACGATCTCTCTCCTCACGTCACTCGTCATTTAATGAAAATGATTTCTTTTGATTCTGAAACTATTCATTTTGTTTATTTATTCTTTTTCATTCTCTATTTTATATTCGTCTCCTTATATTCTTTTCAAATCATATCATATATCTTTTTCGCTCCCTTGTCTCTCTTCATTCTTGCATTCTCTTGTTTGAAAAGTTCTTAGCCGTTTTCTAAAACCCTAATCGAAAACCCAGTTTTCTTTTCTTGTTCGTCTTTTGTTCATTCTGCATCCATGGCTGCCTTCTCATCCCAAAATGTTGATACATCTGTTCCTCACCATCTCCAAGAAGAAATTTTGCAACTTACTCCTGTTGTTGCATGCTCTATTCCCAAGGACAAATTAGAAGTTCTATGTGAACTTATTGTTGATTTTGACAACCTTGAAGAACATGAATTTCATCTTAAAGAAGACATCATCTTTCAAGGATGGACCTCGTTGTTTGCTGAGTTCGTTGGCCCAGTTTATCCGGATCTTGTCAAGGAGTTCTGGGCACATGCTGTGGTTGCTCCAAAATCAATACTTTCTTTCGTCCATGGAAAGTTTGTTGTTATTACTGAAAACATCCTAAGAGTGATGTTTGATCTGAAAAACCCTGAAGGGGCTTTTGAGATTGATCAAAGGGCAGATTTGGGAGATGTTCTATCCACTCTCTATCCAAATGTCAAGAAAACAAAGAGCGTCAAGGATTTGAGAGACGTCTACAAAATCTGGACAAAGATCCTTCTTGGGTGTTTCTACCATAGGAAAGGAACACATGCCTCGGATTTCATCAATAATGAGCAAAGGTATATTCTTTATTGCATTGCCACTAAGAAGAAGGTTGATGCGATCTACATCATCTTCAACCATTTGTGGAAAGCAGTAAAGGATTCCAGAAACGCTTTCAGAGAAAAAGGTGGAACAATCATTCCTTTTGGAAGGATTATTTCAAATCTTTTGGTGCATTCAAAGATTGTTGAAAGCTTGGAATCTGAAGGTATTGTGAAAGACCTTGCTGTCACATCTGGGGCTTGTCTGAATGCATTCACTTTGAAGAAGATGAAAGTAATTAAGGCTATCAGTAAGACTCCCCAACCTTTTGCTGATACAAGAATCAGAAGAGCACCTGTTCTTGCTGAGTTTGAAACTTTCTTCAACTGTGAGGTACTTGTAGTCAGAACTAGGTATCTGTTATCACAAGAAGAAAATAAATATCTCAAAAATCAAGAGAAGGGTGCTCCAATGAAAATAAATAAGAAGAAGGAAGAAAGGACTAAAAGAAAGCATGATTATCCTTCTGCTGTCTCTAAGAAACAAGATGTTTCTAAAGAGGTCATTGCAAAGGTTGCTAAGTCTGTCTCTGATGAGTTTGAGAAGAAAGGGAAAGAAGCTGTTGAGAAGAAGAAAACAAGAAAAAGGAAGATGATTCTTCAAGAGTCTGATGAAGAAAATGTCTCTCAAGAGGCTGAGAATCAATCAGAAGTTCTGGCATATGTCAGAAGGAAAGAAATCTCTAGCGGCAAAGCAAAGATTATTGAAGAGCCGAAGAGTAAGAAGCAAAAGAAGACTGAGGATGTGGCCAAAGCTTTTCTGAGAGGTTCCAAAGGTATATGCATTTCTGAACCTGATTCTGCTCCTGCTGTTCGTTCAGAAGTTGCACCAATAGAGGTTGTCCCTACACCTGAACCAGAAAAAGCCACATCAGAATCACCTGTTTTTGTCCATGTTCTTACACCTCCATCTTCTCCTATAACCATTCCTTCCTCTCCACCTACCATCAATCCTGTTCTGGATATACCACCCCTTCAAACTCTCTCTCCATCTCAACCTTCTCCCAATGCCACCTTTGAACATACTCCCTCCACCTCTCAAAACAACCTTTGTGATTCTCCTCTTCCAACCTCTGCATCACATGAGCAGCTGCTCCGTGATTGCAACTACACTCCCAAGCCTCGTCCTGAAGCTGAAGTGGTAGTGTTAGATTCTGATACTGAAGCAGAATCTTCTTATAGGTTGGATAGAGAACCTCATCCGTACTTCACCTCCAACCCTGCCTTTTCAAAAACCCAAATAAAATTCCGCCCTGTATACCCTATTGGTGCAGTTTTTGAAAAAATAAAGAGGAATCTCAGAAGTATCTTTGATACTCTCAGAATTGCTGAAAGTTCTGGATTGAATGATGTTGCTATGCGGAACTTCTGGAGGATCTTTCGCAGAGAATCAGATGCTCTGTTTTTAGAACTTCAGGAAGCCTGTGTAGCTGCTGCCCCACGGCCTCGTGGAATTCTGAGGAATTATGAAGACTTCTGGTTTGCTAGTCTCAAAGGAAGACATCTGTTAGAAGAGAAGCCCTTCTTGGATGAGATGGAACAATTAAGACTGGCTGCTAAAATGGAAGCAAATCCATGCAGGGATATTGTTATCTTTATTCCTGATTATCCTGTTCTGCTCGGAGATTTCAAGACTCTCTTTAACTATCTGAGGGAAAACCCTTCTGAGAAAGACCCGAGCTTGGTCATTCCAGAAGTTGTTGACCCACCAGAAGTTGAAGGTCCTTCTGCTCCCAGGAATCTAGCTGCCATTCTTCAGGCACTTGAGAATGGAGACTCGGAAATTCCTGCTGCAGAATATGGAGATGCTTCTATGCAAGAAGCAGATGTTGAAGATCATGTTGCTGAATCAGATCCTGTTGAGGAAATCCCTGCAAATGATCTATCCATGGAAGCTACAGATCAAGTTGCTATTCCTGTGGTTGAAAGCGGTGAAGCTTCTTCTGATGAATCTTCTCGTCTTGCAAGGACTCTGGAAGAAATTCAGAAGAGACAGGATGAGCAAAGCTCACTCAATGCTGAGTTTAGAGCTTTCATGGTGAGGCAAGATGGACACAACAATGAGGTTCAAGAGATGCTGGCCAAGATCCTCTCAAGGCTAGGGCCATCATAGATTGAGTCTGTGTTGTTTCTTTCTTTTCGTTGCATCTGTTTTTGTGCATCTGATCTTACTTATCTTCATGTACTTCTGTACCTGATGTTTGAACTTCAATGAAATCATCTTCTTCCTCCGTGTGTTTCTTTTTGTTTGTCTCTGAATCTTTTCTGTTTTTTGATGATATGACAAAAAGGGGGAGAAATATGTGATAAATGATTTGATTTAATCAGTTGCTTTCACTAACAAGAACTGCAAGTTCTATATGGTTTAAGTGTTTTGCAGGTATAAAGAAGTGAAGAGAATCTTCAAAGCACACAAGAAGCAAAACCATAAGAAGCGTTATTCTGTAAAAAGAATAAGCTCATGGAAACTGAAGCAAGCTGAGTGCTGTCAAGCTTCAGAATCAGAAGCACTGATAATAGAATTTGATCCATATTTGTCTATTTGTTCTGACAAAATTCTATTTGCTCTGATACATTATTTTAGCCTATATGGCTCTGATACATATCATGTGTTCTAATATACATTTTATGTTCTGACTCGTTCATGCTGACTTTTGTCGTTTAGTTTTTGTTCTGTAACATTTCAGGATGTAGAGATGCTCTGATGATGCTCTGGTACATTCAACAATGTTCTGATACAAATCTAGCATGAAGTGATGTTGGTAGAAATTCAAAGCTCTGAAGCTATCCGAGAGAAGCAGAAATCAGAAGCTGTGAATGTTCTGAAGATCAAAGAAATTCAAGTTCTGAAGCTGTCCTAAATGGAAGCAGAAATCAGAAGCTGTGAATGTTCTGAAGATCAAAGAAATTCAAGTTCTGAAGCTGTCCTAAATGGAAGCAGGAATCAGAAGCTATGAGTGTTCTAGGGATCTAAAGAAATTCAAGTTCTGAAGCTGTCCAATGGAAGCAGAAGTCAGAAGCTATGAATTCTCTGAAGACAGAAGCTTATGTGATCGTCTCTACCGAAATAATCAGGGAAGTCTTTTATTAAAGTTCTTCGAGTATTTATTTCAGGGGGAGATTATTTATCTCAGGGGGAGATTGTTAATCTCAGGGGGAGATATATTCACATGCTTATGCTATAGCTGTGTAATTTGTCTTTTGCCGTCTGCTCTTTCTGATCGCAAATTCATATCATTTATATATGTTTTTGTCATCATCAAAAAGGGGGAGATTGTTAGAACAAGATTTGTTCTGATCAATTATCTTAGTTTTGATGATAACAATAATATGAATTTTGCTTAAGATAATATGGTACTCTAATCCAATGCAATTTCCTTTTCAGGAAATATATAAAGAGTATGCATAATTCAGCGCTCAGAAGCTTTGTCTCAAAGGGTTCAGCATGCAACATCAGAACATGGTCTGGCAAGACATCAGAAGATGGTCGAAGCAGAATCAGAACATGGGTCTATGGAAGCATCAGAAGAACATGAGATCAGAAGCACTGAAGTTCTGATGGTATCACGCTCAGAAGCACTTCAAGGTCAGAAGATCAGAAGATGCTTTGCACCAAGCTGTTTGACTCTGATGATATTCAAACGTTGTATTCACAAACATCAGATCAGAAGGAAGTACATGTGGCAGGCTACGCTGACTGACAAAAGGAACGTTAGAAGCTATTAAAGGCAACGTCAGTAGACACAGCGTGAACAAGGCTCGAGGTAGTTGACAAAAGCGTATAACATTAAATGCGATGCTGTACAGAACACGCAAAGCATTAAATGCACTCAACGGTCATCTTCTCCAACGCCTATAAATATGAAGTTCTGATGAGAAGCAAGGTTAACGATTCTGAACAAAAGAACTCATATTAACTTGCTGAAACTCTGTTCTATTCAAAGCTCAGAATCTTCATCTTCATCAAAGCTCACTACATTGCTGTTGTAATATATTAGTGAGAATAAGCTTAAACGTTAAGAGAAATATCACAGTTTGTGATTATAGCTTTTAAGAAGCAATTGTAGTACTCTTAGAATTGATTACATTAAGTTGTAAGGAACTAGAGTGATCGTGTGGATCAGAATACTCTAGGAAGTCTTAGAGGTTATCTAAGCAGGTTGTAACTAGAGTGATCGTGTGGATCAGAATACTCTAGAAAGTCTTAGAGGGTATCTAAGCAGTTGTTCCTGGAGTGATCAGTGTGTGATCAGAAGACTCTGGAAGACTTAGTTGCTGACTAAGTGGTGAACCATTGTAATCCGTGCGATTAGTGGATTAAATCCTCAGTTGAGGTAAATCATCTCTGCGGGGGTGGACTGGAGTAGTTTAGTTAACAACGAACCAGGATAAAAATAACTGTGCAATTTATTTTTATCGGTCAAGTTTTTAAAGCTACACTTATTCAAACCCCCCCCCCCTTTCTAAGTGTTTTTCTATCCTTCAAAGGGCTCAAGACATATACATGCACCAGAAGCACATATAAGGTTTGGAGGCAGAAATTGAGTTACATATTTTCCCGAAGACTTAGGGTTTCTGGACGGTGAGGAAAAGTCAGTCGTCGGAGCAACGATCGTTATTCGCGGTGCAATGACGGATTCAGGACCATATGACGTCCCCCAACGGTTAGTTGCATGTATTTATATTTTTCTGATATTGTATTAGTTATGCGGAAGCAGCTTTCATGGGTTTATGTTGTTATGAGTCCAATGGTGATCTTTGTCGTTTTAATGTTTCCATGTCTTGTTGGAATATCAGGACCATAGAACAACTTCGACTGGAGGACAACTGGGAAAGGCTGAGGAGGGAGATTGAGATTCGCCGGGTCTTGGAGCTGATAAGTGTTGTAGGTAAATGGAGGAGAGGTTGGGAGAGAGTCAACCGAAGGAAGTGGGTGGGATGCTTCTGGAAACGCGAGAGTCACTTTAGGCGTGTAATGGGAATTCTCGACAAACGAATTACTTCAATAAAATGGAAGGCAGGATGGCAATCCGCCCATTCTGGAAAAGGTGCAGGAATTGGTGTAGATGAGGTTGTTTTTGGTTCTGGTGGCAGGAAAAGGAAGTCCCGAAGAGAGGCCGAATGTAATGTAATTGTATTATCTTCCGACTCTAAGAGGTAAACCCTTTACACTATATATGTTACTTAGAAACTATGATTCGAGGTGATACTTATTATAGTCATGTAATAGTGCAGATGAAGTAATGTAAGTGTTGGACGTATCTAAGTAAAAATATTACATTAAGTAGGTAATCTATAAGGGTAAAAGTGCTGTGACAATTGTAAAAATGTTATGATAGAAGATATTTTCGATGTTCTTTTGGATGTAGGGAAGAATAGCATGGTCAAGTCATTGATATGTGTAAGAAGAGGCAAATGAGTAAGGAAGGACAGAGTACAACAGTTGAAGAAAGGTATAACTTAGAGTAACAATTAGGTAGTTACAAATAAAAAGTATAATAATAATATGCCTAATGTGAAATAATTAGGATGACTGGTTCAATTTGTGTGTTGTTGTTGTAGGGAAGGGACTGTCGGCACAGGATGCAAAAAGGTTGATAACAGCAGAAAGAAGCAATGTGGACCAAGTGGGAGTGTGAAAGAAAAGAGCTCTGACTGGAAAGGAAAAGAAGTAATGGGAGAGGCTGAGGAGGACCACGTTTCTATTTCAACTGATGAGCCAAGGTAGATATATCAATTTCTGTTAAATGTTAAATATTTAGAAGGTAATCCAGAACCAAAGTGAGAAGTTAAATGTTTTGATTGATTCTATACATCATATAAGGCATTAAAACGTAGATTGTGTAAATCTGTTATGTTATAGTAATAGGATATAGTTAAATATATAATAGTTTTAAATGCCTACAATTTCATTCAGGCATGATGATGAGTTTGTTGGGTTCGAAAATGAAAAAAACTGGATCAAGGAGGTCACCAAGCCTGCAACAATGGGGACTCAGGTTATGGTAAGTGATATATTAAAACTCTAAATGTGCATGACATTATTTAGATAGTTATTGTGAGTTCGTCCTGCACCAATTTCTAACTGGAGCAATGTATAATTAATTGTAGCAAATACCTGCTGATGTAATCACTGGGTGTGAAATGCAAGGCAAGACCAGCATCATGTTGTATGACAGGGACAACCATAAGGGCCATAAATGTGTTCTCAAGAAGAGAGATGGGAAGACTGAAATGTTTCTGTGCAGGGGGTGGTATGAGTTTGCCAAAAGCAAAACCTTCAAGAAAGGTGATATTTTGCAGTTCACCATTAGGTACCCTCCAGAGGAACGGTCAAGCTTCTTTCTTAGTCCTTTTAGTCCTTCTTCCTTTTGCCTTTTTCAGGGACAGTTTGGACAGCTTCTTCATTGAGAGAGTGGAGATACCTTGTCCTAACTTCTGGAATCTCATTTCTGAAGAAGGATTCAAATTCAGCAAGAATAGGATCCCTTCTGTCTTCAATTCCAGAAAGAGGCTTAGGAACGTTCTTTACAGAACTGATTACATTCATCTTTCTCAAGGTAAGAGCATTCAAGCAGCTTCCTGTGCAAACTGCAGGATCTTTAATGGTTCCTTCTGATTCCAGACTTTCCACAATCTTGGAGTGGACCAGAAGATTTGTAAAGATTCTTCCAAACGGAATGATGTAGCTCTTTTTCGATTTGAAATTATCCCTAGATTCTTTCACAGCCTTACACATATGTTTGAAAATGATGTGAATAACATCAACTTTCTTCTGGGTAGCAATACAATACAGAATGTATTGTTGCTCCTTGTTCACATAATCAGCAGAGTGGGTTGATTTCCTGTGATAGAAACACCCCAAGAGAATCTTTGTCCAAATTTGATAAATGAGCTTCAAATCTTTAACAGGCTTGTTGTATTTTCCTCCATCATAGATAGTGGATAGAACGTCATCCCAGTCTTCTCTTTTATTAAGTTCAAATGCTCCTTCAACGGTTCTGAGATCAAACATCATTCTCAGAATTGCTTCTGTTACTACCACAAATTTTCCATGAACAAAGGATAGGATGGAGGTAGGAGTGACGACGGCATGAATCCAGAATTCCTTCACTAAATCTGGGTAAGTAGGACCACAGAACTCAGCAAAAAGTGATGTCCATCCCTGAAAAATCATGTCCTCCTTAAGACGAAACTCATGTTCTTCAATACTGTCAAAATCAACCATGAGTTCACAGATAACTTCCAACTTGTCTTTGGGGATTGAGCAAGTGATGACCGGAACCAACGGTTGTTCTCCTTCGCGAGGATGAATGGGTGCAGAGGGACCAGCCTTGAGAGATGATGAGGCAGCCATTTGAGCAACTTTGAGAGAAGAACAAGAACTTGGTTTTCGCTTAGGGTTAGAGAAAAGAGAGAACAGATTGCAGAAATGCATACACAAGGAAAATGAAAAGAGAGCGAAAAGAAACCCTAAAAGAATTTGAAATGAATTTATAGATACGGATTTGAAAAGACAATGTAATGCATTTTATGACAGCGAACAGTTACAAAATCAAATAAAATCAATTGCATTCAATGAGGAATGACGTTAGGTGAGAGAGTGACTTCTGAAATGATTTACACAGTTACCTAGGAAGACGTCCCTTCAGATGCACGCTTTTACCTGTAGCCAACACGAGCTTACAGCCAGAAGATACCAGATTACAGCTGTCGTCTTGCTTTCAGATGCTGATGACAACAAGACTTTTAGTTTTTAACTTCTGAGAGCAGATTCTGATTCTCACTTTTTAAGAACGCTCTGGTTCTTATTGGATCATCTTTCTTTCCAATAATGACATCTTCTGAGTGAGCAGATGTGAGTCTAGATGATCTTCTGATAGTTGGTTCTTCAGAAATCCTCAGATTTTCCAAGGATGTTGCAATTTGATCTTCTGATCCATTGCTTCTGAGACTACCAGCTTCTGCAGCATTGCTTCTTGGTTCTACTGCTTCTGAGATATCAATATCAAAATCTGCAAAATTCTCAAACTGCTTTGGCTTTTCAAGACCAAGCTTATCATCAAACCTGATATTGATTGATTCTTCTACAATCAATGTTTCAGTATTGTATACTCTGTAGCCTTTAGAGCGTTCAGAATATCCAAGAAGGAAACACTTTTATGCTTTAGAATCAAACTTACCAAGATGATCTTTAGTGTTCAGAATAAAACAAACACATCCAAAAGGATGAAAATATGAAATGTTGGGCTTTCTTTTCTTCCACAATTCATAAGGAGTCTTATTTAGAATAGGTCTTATAGAGATTCTATTCTGAATATAACATGCAGTGTTTATTGCTTCTGCCCAGAAGTGCTTAGCCATATTGGTTTCGTTGATCATGGTTCTGGCCATTTCTTGTAGAGTCCTATTCTTTCGCTCTACAACTCCATTTTGCTGTGGAGTTCTAGGACAAGAGAAATCATGGGCAATACCATTTTCTTTGAAGAACTTCTCAAAGAATTTGTTCTCAAATTCACCACCATGATCACTTCTGACCTTTATGATTTTACACTCCTTCTCAGTTTGAATCTGAGTGCAGAATTCAAAGAACACTGAATGAGACTCATCCTTGTGTTTCAAGAACTTTACCCATGTCCAGCGGCTATAATCATCAACGATGACTAATCCATATTTCTTCCCTCTGACAGATGCTGTTTTGACTGGGCCAAACAGATCAATGTGCAAGAGTTCTAACGGCCTTGAGGTAGAAACAACATTCTTAGACTTGAATGCAGGTTTGGAGAACTTGCCCTTCTGACATGCTTCACAAAGAGCATCTGATTTGTATTTCAGATTTGGGAGTCCTCTGACCAGATTTAGTTTGTTAATCTGAGAAATCTTTCTCAAACTAGCATGACCTAATCTTCTGTGCCAGACCCATTGCTCTTCAGAAACAGACATAAGACAAGTCACCTTCTGCTTCTCAAGATCAGAAAGATCAATCTTATAAATGTTGTTCTTCCTCTTGCCTGTAAATAGGATTGAGCCATCCTTCTGACTTACAGCCTTGCAAGACTTTTGATTGAAGATTATATCATAACCATTGTCACTTAATTGACTTATGGACAATAAGTTATGCGTTAATCCTTCTATAAGAAGTACATTAGTTATGGAAGGAGAGTTACCAAGACTTATGGTTCCAGAGCCAATGATTTTGCCCTTCTGATCTCCTCCAAACTTGACTTCTCCACCTGGTTTAAGCACCAGGTCTTGGAATGTAGACCTTCTTCCCGTCATGTGTCGCGAGCACCCAGAGTCCAGGTACCATGACATTTTGCTTTTTGTCCTCTTTGCCGCCAAGGATATCTGCAACAGAAATTATCTTCTCCTTAGGTACCCACAATTTCTTGGGTCCTTTCTTGTTAGTTCTCCTCAAGTTCTGATTGAACTTAGGTTTAGCAAAATATTTAATAGGAGGAACAACATGATATTCTTTAGGTTTTTCAGCATGATATTTCTTAGGATGTGTCACATGCTTCTTGGTGTGAACAGTGTTAAACTTTCGTGCATGTGAAGTGAGCCTAATATCATGAGCATGGCCATATTTGAACTGATCATACAATGGCTTGTATGTGATCTTCAGATCATCAACAGGTTCAAATTTATGTGAGGTATCACCCTCATAGCCAAAACCAAACCTTCTGTTTCCAGAAACACCATATATCATAGAAGCAAGATGACTTCTGCCAATACTTCTAGATAAGAACTTTCTGAAGCTCGAGTCATATTCTTTCAGAATATGATTCATGCTAGGAATGGGTTTTTCTGTTTCAGAAGGAGATCCACTATCTTTGGATAGATTTAAAACTTTTTCCTTCAGTTCAGAATTTTCCAATTCCAGCTTCTTAGTTTCAAATTCAAACTGCTTTTTCAGCTTTTTGTATTTGATACTAAGATGAGCCTTGAGTTCCAGAAGTTCTGTTAAACTGGAAACTAACTCTTCTCTAGATAGTTCAGAAAATACCTCTTCAGAATCTGATTCTGATGTAGATTCTGATCCTTCATCCATTGTGGCCATTAGTGCCAGATTTGCCTGCTCATCTTCAGAGTCTGATTCTGATTCTGAATCATCCCATGTTGCCATAAGACCTTTCTTCTTATGAAACTTCTTCTTGGGATTCTCCTTCTGAAGTTTTGGACACTCGTTCTTGTAATGTCCAGGCTCATTGCACTCATAGCAGACAGCCTTCTTCTTGTCAGATCTTCTGTCACCAGAAGATTCTCCTCGTTCAAATCTCTTTGAACTTCTGAAGCCTCTGAACTTCCTTTGCTTGCTCTTCCAAAGTTGGTTTACCCTTCTGGAGATCATGGACAGTTCATCTTCTTCTTCAGATTCTGATTCTTCAGGATCTTCTTCTTCAGCCTGAAAAGCGTTAGTGCATTTTTTAAAATTAGATTTTAATGCAACAGACTTACCTTTCTTCTGAGGTTCATTTGCGTCAAGTTCAATCTCATGACTCCTCAGGGCACTGATCAGCTCTTCCAAAGAAACTTCATTCAGATTCTTCGCAATCTTGAATGCAGTCACCATTGGGCCCCATCTTCTGGGCAAGCTTCTGATGATCTTCTTTACATGATCAGCTTTGGTGTAGCCTTTGTCCAGAACTCTTAATCCAGCAGTCAGAGTTTGAAATCTTGAAAACATCTTCTCAATGTCTTCATCATCCTCCATCTTGAAGGCTTCGTACTTCTGGATTAGTGCAAGAGCTTTGGTCTCCTTAACTTGAGCATTTCCTTCATGAGTCATTTTCAAGGACTCATATATGTCATGGGCCGTTTCCCTGTTAGATATCTTCTCATACTCAGCATGAGAGATAACATTCAGCAAAACAGTCCTGCATTTGTGATGATTTTTGAAATCTTTCTTTTGATCATCAGTCATTTCGCTTCTCGTGAGCCTTACACCAGTAGCTTTAACAGGATGTTTGTAACCATCCAACAGAAGATCTCATAGATCAGCATCCAGACCAAGAAAGTAACTTTCCAGTTTATCTTTCCAGTATTCAAAATTTTCACCATCAAATACTGGTGGTCTAGTATAACCATTGTTACCATTGTATTGCTCAGCAGAGCCTGATGTAGATGCAGTTGGATTTGTTTGAACTTCACCAGCCATCTTTTAATGAAGCGTTTTTCTCTTCCTGAATCTTTTCTAAACACGGTTAAGTGCTTGCACCTTAGAACCGGCGCTCTGATGCCAATTGAAGGATAGAAAAACACTTAGAAAGGGGGGGTTTGAATAAGTGTAACACGGTGAACTGACTTTATCAAAATGTGCGGATAGCAAGAGTCGCCACCGACTTTTATTTTATCCAATTTTTAGGAAAGGCTAAAAGAACAGGAAAAGACCTTTAAAAGGATTTTGAGTTCGGGGGGTAAGTTATACAAAGGGAAGGTGTAAGGCACCCTTTGCATCCATGGTTTTCCATGGGCTCTTAATTGCTTTGCTCGTTTTGAAACCAAAAGTTTAGAAATGTATAGAAGATGAAGAAACAAGGACTTTAGCTCGTAAATGAGCGTAGCCTTGAAAGTGTTTAGAAAAGAAAAAGTTGATAAAAGACATTTTAGCCAGAGCAAGGCAATTAGGGGCAATTACCTTATAATTTGAAAAAAAGAGTTCTTTTAGCCTTTCAGGGTGAAAGGGTCTATCCATGCCATAAAGGGCAGGAAGCCTTTCATTTGGAGTTAAACGGGTCATCGAAATATCCTTCGCCATAAGACTGACCCATACCATAGAGAGGCAGGTAGTCTAAGGGAAGAACCAGAATAGCCTTTCGTAGGCAGCCAGAAGATACCTCAGCCTTTTCCGTAGGCAACTTTCGAGGGTCGAGGTCATGTTAGTGTATCGAAGGCAGCATCATTAGGGACCATGACCTTTAATCGAGGCAACATGGCTGAGATATCCTCGTATTCGAGGGACTGGCTATTCTGCACAAAATACAAGGCAACAAGGCAACAGGCAACAAGGCAACAGAGAGGTTACCCAAAAGCGTGCGTGTGTGCACCAATCATGTGATTATATTCAAATATATTATCTTGTAAATTTAGTGATTCCATGTTCAATTCAAAGGTTGCACTCCCTAGGATTACTAACCACGCATTTAAATAATATAATCAAAACTGATATGGGGGAGGGAAATTGTAACCAGCGGATCCCTTAATAGGGTTTGACATAAGTAATAATAAAGCATAAAATATTAAGGTTAGGGTTTAGGGTTACCAAACTCGTAGCTTCGGCGGTCATCAAACCCTGAAAATTGAAAATGACAGAATAAACAGAAGCGAGTGAGTGTATTATTTGTTCAGAGGCAACTAGGGTTAACCCTAAAAATAGATATAATAATACAGAAAAATGGGTAAAAGAAACTTAGCTTCGATCGATGAAGGTTGAGAATTGGGGGTAGGTTGAAGCATTGACTCTATCCATCTGATAATTGAATAGAGAAATAAGAGGAAGTGAGTGTATTATCGGTCCGGAGACAAACTCAAACTAACCCTAAAAATAAAAAGGATAAAGAAAAATAAATATAAAGAGTAGATACTTAGCTTTGCATTTGATCTGACATGGTTTGTAGTCGAAGAAACCCTGATGGTAACCCTGAAGAACTGCGCAAAGAAAAAAGAGGCAAAATTCTCAGTGTAGGGAGGATCCTTGTAAACCCTGATTAAGGCGCAAATTAACTATAGGTAATAGAACAAATAAAACTAAACTAATTAAAGCGGCAAAAGATACAATTTTGATTAAATAGCCTGACCCTGATAACTTGATTAATTAATGAAAATATTAACCTAATTTTAACCAATTAAACAACTGAATTAAATTAATTAAATATTTAAACATTATTTAATAATTAAATCAAAGTAATTATTAAAAAAAAAATGATTATAATTTTATATGAAAAAGAAAAAAAAATAAATTGAAAGTAGTTTTTTATATGAAAGATGTATATAACTATTGTTAACTAAATAATAAAAAAAACAAAAAAAAACCTAGAAAACTCAGCTTGTGATTCGGTGTGGTATGGATCTTGAAGGACCATGGTGGACCAGCAGATTATTATGCTTTGGATCTGAAGCTGTCTTGATCTAATGGCTGATGTGGTTGGGGTCCATCAAGCGCATGCGTGAGCCTGCCATACTGGATCTGTGAACAACAAAATCCATGAAAATTAAAGGAATAATTGCAAGAGGCAGGGATCGAACCCCTGCCCTTGCGTATGAACTATGAAGGTCTTTGGACGTAATGCGCTGCCAACTGAGCCAGTTATGGTTGCTGATATTGAATTGGGCCGCGATTTATATAACCAATCAAACGACGTTAATGAAATAAAAAAAAAGTGCGCCCAGGCTTTATCTTCCTCGTGAAGACGGGAACTCTCAGCCACGGTTACTCCATGTTGCAGTGGACCTGTGTGAATCAAAACCAAAAAAATACTACACATAATTTCAAGATAAAACCATGGATCAATCAGGAATTAGCCTCTGAATTCAACGGTGTCATCGATTTGGGTCAATCTCATCTCTAATCCGGTTTCCCCAAATTCATGAATATGGACCCTAGTTATGGTGAATCACCATTCCTGTAACTAAACATAAAATCAATGGCACAGGAAGTTTCTAAACATCATCACGATCATAAATATATCATCAAATCGTGTTAAACATGCGTGAATATGCGAAATCGAAAATTAAAGAAAAAAAGCCATGAAAACGGATTATGAGCTTTACGATTCAGGAGGCTATGCTTGGGTGCGAATGTCTGGGATCGATCGAGGTGCGCCAAAGAATGTATTGGGACGCTTTGTGCGACTCAAATTATGCTGGAACTTGGTCTGCAATTTGTTTTTCGATTCCACGGTTTCTTGAAGCTTGTTTGCAGTTTTAGAGTGGGAGTTTCTAAGTAAAAAAAATTAGGATTAGTCATTAGTATTTATAAGAAAAAAAATAGGTTTGATAAAAAGAGTATAAATCAAAAATTAATTAACATAGTCAAAATTCTAAATCAAATCTTTAATTTGATTTTGCTTTTTGCCATATTTAACTAATTATATTGATTTTGTTCTAAAAATAAAAAAAACTCTCTTAAGATGGAAAATGCAATCAAATCTTTTTGAATATTTTTTATTTTATGATTTTTTTTGATATTTTTGTGAATAAAAATGGAAAAAGTGAAACAAAGATATTATAAAAATACGTAATTAATCAAATACGAAAATCAATTAAAAAATAATAAAAAATGCAATTTTTGTGATTTTTTTTGAAAATAAAATAAAGTTAGTAACAAATAAAGGAAAAATGTCAGACGTGAGATTCGAACCCTGGAACCTTGCCCTTGCAAACCTTACTTCCTTACCGCCCGGGCTATGTCAATTATTTGAAATAAAATGACATATGAAAATATATGCGGGCAAATTTTGGGGTATGACAGCTGCCCCTGTTTAATTTTCTTATATCTGAAGATGTAGACTGCCATGTATGCGTGTCGGAATCTGAAGGTAGAAGAGGATTGAACACTAGAATACCCAAGAATTTGCCCTAGCTGAAGTATGGACTTTTGTCGGAGATGGGCTTGAAGATGCCATCCAGGTGTTTAGAAAGGATGTATGACTGATGTACGTTAGACTACCCCATTTGCATCCGTAGATGTCTGGAAGACCGTGCGTTAGGTCGAAGAATAGATCGTACGTTAGACTACTCTTAATTGCATCCTTAGATGTCTGGAAAACCGTGCGTTAGGCTGAAGATAAGTCGTACGTTAGACTAATCTTGATTGCATCCTCAGATGTCTGGAAAACCGTGCGTTAGGTTGATGGATAAGCCGTACGTTAGACTACCCCATTTGCATCCGTAGATGTCTGGAATGCCATGCGTCAGGCGTTTGCTTTGAATAAGATTCGAATCTTTGTAATGTACCTGTCAAACATTGTTAGTTTTTCATGTAATGCCATGATGCATGAGCTATGTGCTTCTCAAAATAAATGAGGAATGTGTATGTGATGTATGAATATGTTTTATGATGTGTGTTTATGATTTATGATATATGATTATGACTTTGTGTGACTAGAATCGTTTGATTGAGAAGATAAATCTCTACGTCATTGAGAGCCTGATGCTTTGATCTCTTCTTGGAAATGTTGAGCTGGGGATTTATGATTTCTGCTTGGGGATGATCAGTAACTTGATGTACCCTGACTGAGGATGAGAGATATTAATAAACCATGTTTGGAAAAGAGCAAAGTGTTGGAGAAATGACAGTGTTGAAGATATAATCTCTGTTGAGAAGCCATGTCTTTGTTGGGAGGAGAATATTTGAAGATATCTTCTTAGTGATTACTCTGTGGGGATATGATCTTGTGAGCCCGGCTCTGTGGGAAGACATGGATGTCCTGAATGTTGCCCCTAGTATTATAGTACCTGCCATTCCTGGATTTTGATTAAGACATTCCACTGAGTATTAATCAAGATGTCGAACTGGACTTGCATAGATTTGCCCCAATTAGTAGGGACTTTGGAAAGATTCGCCTCGCGAGGACTTTATGAGATATGAACTATGGGCGACATGCCCCTAGTGATCGCTGGTCCAGGACAATGCCCCCATGTTGATTGGAAATAGGTTAAGATTTACTTGGATGCGTGCCCCTGATTACTTTTGGCATCTTTGAGAGATTCTCGGAATCTTGACTCGATTGCCCCAGATTGATTGAGAAAACGTGCCATGCCCCTTGTATACGTAGGGGACGTTGCCTCTCGGAGTAATCTTCTCTATCGGGATAACTTCCAGTCATTAGTTATACCCTGTGCAAGTTCTTTCTGATGCTAACATTTGAAATTATGTAGCAGAATATGTTTAATAATGAATTCATGAGATGCAATGCATACGTTTGTCTTGAGTTTTTGAAAATCATTAGGACAAGAGATGTAAAAGCGTGATGTTTGTAAAAAACATGATATTTGTAACAACGTGATGTTTGTAAAAATGAAATATCAACTCCGCATTTTTGGTAAACCTTAAGGAGTCAGGATACCTTTTTAGTGACAGTATGCTTTCGAACTAACCATGCTTCAGTTAGGACTTTCAGGGGTTGTAACGTGGCTTGGTTCACAGTTTAAGAAACAAAGGATAAAGGCTCAAAATTTGATTGTACCCACCCCTCTTCGTGATGTTCTTCAGTCTTAAGCTTAGTTAATTCAACTTATGCATTCAGTTTCCAGGAGACTTTTGGATTTGTACCTTTGATGATGATGATGGTTCACAAGCAAAGAGATCTTTTGAGATGGCACTCACTTCTTCCTTTTGGTAGTCACAACATTGTGTTGTTCAGGAATTTATTGACTCTTTTTTTCATCTTTTTGATATCCCTAAATTTTGCCTGAACTGTTTATTTTTGAGATTACAGTCAGCGGGATGCCTTGATTTTTGCCTAAGTCACCTTTTTTGATTTTCGACTTAGCAGGCTTTTCTTTGTATATATGTTTTTTCGTTTTTTTTTCTTTTTTGGAAGATATTGACCGCCTTGCTTGATGATTGATCATTGTCCTTTGACTGTCATCTCCAACGCTTATTTGATGTGTGCGGATGAACGCTTGTGATTGAAATCTTTGTTGAAAGGTGTACTGAATGATTCTCTTAAAATAGAATGCACAGCCAAATTAACTGAGGACTACCCTGCCCCAGGTTATGATCAAGGGTTTTAGTACAAAAAAGAAACTTCTACTTCTTAGGCTCAAGGGGGTTGACGAGGGATTAACATCCTTATATCTCCGCTGTTTAGGAATTGAAACAATGCCTGTACATCGTCAGCATAGTCCGCTCGAAAGCATACTGTATGAGGTTGTGGTATCGTTTTCGTCATCCTCCCTTAAAAGGTATACAACTTTAGCAGGAGTTGAATATCATAAAACATATGCAAAGTAAAGATGCAGTTTAGATGAGTGGTAGCGAAATAATTTATTCAAGACAAACATATGCAATGCACTAATGATGATTATTAAGACAGATAATGTCTATCATAAGACGAAGGTTTAAACAAACAAAAAAGAAATATGCAAATGAAAGTAGATCTAATGATCCAAAAGTTCATCCGTCTAGACGTCAATCCATCTTGTCATGACTAGGCATAGGAGCGGTGATCACCATAGGGGTTTCAGGAGGGTTGGATTTGATTTCTCCGTTATTGATCAGATCTTGAATCTTATTCTTTAATGTCCAGCAATTGTTTATGTAATGTCCAAGACTGTTGGAATGGTACGCGCACCTCGCATTGGGTTTATAGTAGGTGTTAGAATTTGTTGGCTCGATTGCCCTGAGCGTATGGGTCATATGAGTGAATTGATTGTTGTGACTCAGTTGTCGTGATTCCATTATCGTGACTCAGTTGTCGTGACTTTGTTGCCGTGATTCCATTATCGTGACTCAGTTGTCATGATTCCATTATCGTGACTCAGTTGTCGTGACTCCATTATCGTGACTCAGTTGTCGTGATTCCATTATCGTGACTCAGTTGTCTTGATTCCATTATTGTGACTCAGTTGTCGTGACTTTGTTGTCGTGATTCCTTTATCGTGACTCAGTTGTCATGATTCCATTATCGTGACTCAGTTGTCGTGATTCCATTATCGTGACTCAGTTGTCATGATTCCATTATCGTGACTCAGTTGTCGTGATTCCATTATCGTGACTCAGTTGTCGTGATTCCATTATCGTGACTCAGTTGTCGTGGTTCCATTATCGTGACTCAGTTGTCGTGATTCCATTATCGTGACTCAGTTGTCGTGATTCCATTATCGTGACTCAGTTGTCGTGATTCCTTTATCGTGACTCAGTTGTCGTGATTCCATTATCGTGACTCAGTTGTCGTGATTCCATTATCGTGACTCAGTTGTCGTGATTCCATTATCGTGACTCAGTTGTCGTGATTCCTTTATCGTGACTCAGTTGTCGTGACTTTGTTGTCGTGACTCCATTGTCGTGGTCTTTTATGATTTGAGTGTCATGATTAAATCTTTAATCGCACGCTTCAACGGTCTACCATCCTTTACACCATAACCAGGATTGTTCGAATGATAAGCGCATCTCGCATTGTAATTGTACCCCAAGAATAGGAGTGTCCTTAATTCTTCTTGCCCCTTGGACAATTTCAAGATCAAATCTTGAAACTGGGCATTCTGAGCTTGAAGGTCTTTGACTGATTGCTTAAGATTCATGATGCTGAAATAAACAGCGAGGAGGTGAGAAACCTGTGGTGGAAACCTGTAATGCAATGTTATGAATGCAGATGCAATTATTTTCAAGGATCTCTGGAAATTTAGTTAGCAACGTTTAAAAATGATTTGGTCGCTTCTTTGTTTGAAGAACTCTGATTTTTGGTGTTCTTCTATGGGAATCAAGCTCACCATATCCAGTGGGTCATAGCCTCTGATTCGGGATATCTTTGCACTTGAAGGTATATGGCTAGAGGAAAATAAATCCTCTTGCCCCTTGGTAGGTGTTGAGCCTTTGAATAGGAAAGTATGCGGCCAGAGGAAAGTAAATCCTCTTGCCCCTTGATTAGGAAATCATTCCTTGATAAGAGCACTTGAAATTGTGCGCCCTAAATTCCTAAGATCCTTGAAAGGGTTAGTCGACATGTTATGCTTATGATGTCATGATGTCATGTGAATGCAATGCATTAGGCGTAGTGTGAGATAGTAAGGACAAACAAGTTATTTTAACAAAACCTGCAAGGAAACGAAGGTTAGTAGCAAACACAAGCAAGTCACGCAAGTCACACAAGTCACACAATTTTTGGCTTAAGGCTTGCATGGGGTCTGATCAGGTGTCCTTCCCAGGGGTAATTCTATGGATAAGGAGATTTCAGCAACAGGTTCTAAAAGTTATCCAGAATTGTCAGCCCTTCTAAAGCACCCTCGGACATGATACATTCGCATCATGCAATGATACTTTGAGAAAGGACCTATCTGAATTGTAGCATCGGGTAGCGACTAGTTCTTAACATTTGTCAAGAGTAGTCCCCCCACTACGTTCCTAAAGGCCAGGATGGGTTAAGGGTAACTAAAGGTCCTTGAGCTCCGGCGCACCCACAGACACATACATAGACCCCCCTCATTTGAGAAAGGTGTGCATATGCTATGGAGTCCTAACTCAAGTGTGAACTTCATATTGACTCATCTCCCACATATGTGAAAGAGGTCGCCATGACTATGCCACTCCTAATCTTAAGTGTTCTTGAATCCGGGTATAGGATTCGTCCTTCAGTTAATTCCCAAAGCGCCCCTGAAAAATAAAACAAGCAAAACAAACAATAGAAACAATTAAGTGAATCCTAAACTTTTAAGGTAACCCCTCTTTTAATTCGAATGAATCCCCAGCAGAGTCGCCAGTTCTGTAATACGGTGAACTGACTTTTTATCAATCGAAATGTCGCGGTAAAGCAAGAGTCGCCACCGACTTTTATTTTATCCAATTAGGAAAGGCTAAAAGAACAGGAAAGACCTTTTGAAAGATTTTGAGTTCGGGGGGTAAGTTATACAAAGGGAAGGTGTAAGGCACCCTTTGCATCCATGGTTATCCATGGGCTCTTAATTGCTTAGCTCACTTTGTTTGTTTGATTTGTTTGAAAAGCGGTGTGCGAATAGTAAAAGGTTTCGTTAAGGACTTTAGCTTGTAAATAAGCGTAGCCTTGTTTGAAATTATTTTGAAATAGGAGGTGTGAAAAGTAAACTTTGAAGAAGAACTTTAGCTTGTAAATAAGCGTAGTCTTTTTGAAAAGTATTTGAAAATTAATGGGAAAATAGTTTGATTTTGAATTTGGAATTTGAATGGAGCAAGCAATTACTAGCAACTTACCCTAAGTTTAAAAATTTGTTCTTTTAGCTTTTCGAGGCGAAAGGATCTATCCATGCCATAAGAGGGCAGGAAGCCTTTCAATTGGATGTTTAAGGGTCATCGAGTAATCGTTCGCCATAAGACTGTCCCATGCCATAAAGAGGGCAGGTAGTCTAAGGGAAGGATATAATAGTCATTAATCTTTTTAGGCATCATGCGAGGATACCTTAGCAATTGGGACAATCATCATATAAGGCAACATCGAGGGACAAACTTGATGATGATAATGAACTTAGGGCAACATTTGTTTTGCTTTAGGTATCCTCGAAATCGAGGGACTTGACTATTTAGTACACTTAGAGGCAGCAAGGCAACAGGCAACAGAAGAGGCAACAGAAGAGGTTACCCTAAAGGTGAGTGTGTGCAGCAATCACGTGGTTAACTTCGATTACATTTATCTTGTAATTAGGTGATCTATGTTCAGTTCATGGTTTGCACTCCCTAAATTACTAACCACGCAGTAAATATAATATAACAGTTTTAAGTGCCTTCAAGGCCAATCAATACAACCAGTAAACAGTTACATAATAATATGGGGAAGGGGACAATGAAACCAGCGGATCCCTTAATAGGGTTTGACATAAGTAATAACGGAGATATAGTTTAGGGTTTTAGGGTTACCAAACTCGTAGCTTTGGCGGTTTGACAAACCTTTAGCTTCGATTGATGAAGGTTGATGGGCAAAGATTTGCCTTGAGCGTGAAGCATTGACCCTGACCATTAAAGAGTTGACAAAAGAAAAAGAAGGCAGTGAGTGTATGAGGAATTCATTGACAGGAAGACAAAAGTAAATTAGTTGAAACAAAAAAAAACAAAAAAAATAATTAAATTAAATTAAATTTACAAATAGAATAAAAGATAAAATAATATATAAATAAAAAAGATTAGAACTTAGCTTCGTATCTAGCGTGGCGCGTGGTCGGAAAATTTTGATTAATCCTGAAAAGAATTGGACAAAGACAGAAAAAAAAAAAAGGTTAGTGTATGAATGATCTACAAACCTAAAAAAAAGGGTTTACAAACACTGAAAGGTTTGTTAAGAAAACTTATGGTGACCCACAAGATTTAGATTTGTAAGGCTAACATATGGTTAGTGGATAACACCTACCAACAGTGATTAATTGTTATGCTAAAATCAGGATTTTAAGGCATAAAATTAAAACAGGGTTAAATTGTTACCCTAAAATAATATTAACCTAAAAAATAATTATTTTAATGTTTGTGAAAAAAAATCGGATTTGTCGATTAAAAAGTGATGATTATAATTTTACTATATAAAAAATAATCTATTAAGATAAGTAAAAAACATAAATAATAACAATTATAATAGAAAAGAAAAATAAGAAAATTAAAATGAAGATACTCATATAATTAAAATAAAAAGATTTGAGAAACTTAGCTGGTATTGGATCCTGTGCGACATGGCTATGTATGTCTATGATGGGGAGCGCCTTCTGAATCGTCAGATGGGACTTGAATTCAGATCCAAGGGCTCGCAGGCGAAGCACATCGTGAGCATGCATGCGCTGGATCTAAAGGTCAAACAATTGATAAAAATATATAGGTCATCTGGAATCGAACACAGGACGTGAGGGTTTCCTGCATAACCTCATCTCCATCCAACCACACACGTTATGTTGTAAGTTATATGCATCGAGTAAGATAAGAGTGCAACAAAGTAATTAATGGATAAAAAAATGTCTGAGCCAAGACTCGAGCCCAGGCTATGACGGTCAAAGAATCGTGAGTAATGCCATGTGTGCTGCGCATCAATAGTCAGCATATAAAGGAAGCGAAAATTATATAATCGATAAAACAAAGTTTGAAACAAACAAAAAAAAAACGCAGCATCTTCTTCCTCGCGAGGCAGCGATTCCTCTTCGTAGCGATAGCCCTGCAATCATTAACTTGTTTATACACATCAAATAAATTTCGAAAAACAACATGAATCGACTATAAATCGGCTTCTGGATCTCATGGTGTCGTCAATTTGGATCGATTTTGCTTCCAATTAGGTGGCCCCAATTTGAGAAGCCGAAACCCTAACAATGGAGAGACCCCATTCCTGCATCGAAAACTCAATCAAACCAAACAGACATCATCGAAACATCAAAGCAAACCGAAATATAAGATCAAAATCAATTAAGGTCGCATGAATGCGTGAAATCGAATTCAAGAAAAAAGTGCATAAACCGTAGATGCGTTCTGCTGGTCCTGCGTGTCTCGAGCGAAGGTGATAGCCTGGGATGATTCAGAGAACACTAATAAATCGATTGAAGCCATTGCCTTAACGTGAATCCTTCGAATTTTCGGTCACTTCCTCTCCTTTTTGTTCATGGTTTTACTGAGTTTGTACATAGTTCTACTGCCGCCAAATCCTTGTCCAAAAAAAACCTCCTCTGCTGTATGGGCACGAATTATATATATAGGGCATGAGTTAGGTTAAGAATTTTGATGAAGAATCTTGCTTTGAATGCAAAGATATTTGGTTTTGGAATCCATATACAATCTTGCCATTTTGATTTTTTTCCAATCTTTGCTCGGTTTGTTGGCTCCCAAAATTGACTCTTGTGGGCCTCTTCATGATTCTAACACGGCCCCGTAAATTAATCTTGCCCTTTTGTATTTTATTTATCTTGGTTTATTGTATCTTATTTTATTAAATTTGAACTAAATTAAATTAATCCAATAATAAAATAAATGACAACAAGGCATGTAAATGGGCTTTGGAATTCCTTGGCAATATTAGGAGTATGTTTGAATCAAAGAAACATAGGCCCATAAGTTTAGTCCATATTTTCTTCATGCATTTTCTTCAAAAATTTTGATTAAATTGATTTTTTTAATGAATCAAAATTCATATAAAATCAAATAATAATCAATAATTTGTGGCGTTGGATATGGGCCCTATTGGTAACTTGTGGAACAAGATTTTTAAAAAAATATTGGGCCCCCTTTGAGGCATATGAGAGGTTATGAGGTCCACTTGAATTGTCGGGACTTGATTTTTCTTGAAGAGAAACAAAAAAACCTAGTTTGAGGGTTGTTGTTTAGGAGAGAGACTGCATGTTTCTTTCTTGTGTATCTTTGAGCACTTGAACCCGGATTTGATTTTGTTAGGAGAAAGAAGATGGGCAAATTTTGGGGTATGACAGCTGCCCCTGTTCAATTATCTTAAACATGAAGATATAGAGTGGTTTGTATGCCAGTCGGTATCTGAAGGTGGAAGATGATTGAACACTAGAATACCGAGAAATTTGCCCTAGCTGAAGTAGGGACTTCTGTCGGAGATGGGCTTGAAGATGCCATCCAGGTGTTTCGAGAAGATGTATGATGGAGATGGGCTTAAAGATGCCATCTGACTTGATAAGATTGAGAGTTAGAATGTGTCGTATGCTAGACTGTTTGCATCCGTAGATGTCTGGAAAACCGTGCGTTAGGCTGAAGATAAGTCGTACGTTAGACTAATCTTGATTGCATCCTCAGATGTCTGGAAAACCGTGCGTTAGGTTGATGGATAAGCCGTACGTTAGACTACCCCATTTGCATCCGTAGATGTCTGGAAGACCGTGCGTTAGGTCGAAGAATAGATCGTACGTTAGACTACTCTTAATTGCATCCTTAGATGTCTGGAAAACCGTGCGTTAGGCTGAAGATAAGTCGTACGTTAGACTAATCTTGATTGCATCCTCAGATGTTTGGAAAACCGTGCGTTAGGTTGATGGATAAGCCGTACGTTAGACTACCCCATTTGCATCCGTAGATGTCTGGAATGCCATGCGTCAGGCGTTTGCTTTGAATAAGATTCGAATCTTTGTAATGTACCTGTCAAACATTGTTAGTTTTTCATGTAATGCCATGATGCATGAGCTATGTGCTTCTCAAAATAAATGAGGAATGTGTATGTGATGTATGAATATGTTTTATGATGTGTGTTTATGATTTATGATATATGATTATGACTTTGTGTGACTAGAATCGTTTGATTGAGAAGATAAATCTCTACGTCATTGAGAGCCTGATGCTTTGATCTCTTCTTGGAAATGTTGAGCTGGGGATTTATGATTTCTGCTTGGGGATGATCAGTAACTTGATGTACCCTGACTGAGGATGAGAGATATTAATAAACCATGTTTGGAAAAGAGCAAAGTGTTGGAGAAATGACAGTGTTGAAGATATAATCTCTGTTGAGAAGCCATGTCTTTGTTGGGAGGAGAATATTTGAAGATATCTTCTTAGTGATTACTCTGTGGGGATATGATCTTGTGAGCCCGGCTCTGTGGGAAGACATGGATGTCCTGAATGTTGCCCCTAGTATTATAGTACCTGCCATTCCTGGATTTTGATTAAGACATTCCACTGAGTATTAATCAAGATGTCGAACTGGACTTGCATAGATTTGCCCCAATTAGTAGGGACTTTGGAAAGATTCGCCTCGCGAGGACTTTATGAGATATGAACTATGGGCGACATGCCCCTAGTGATCGCTGGTCCAGGACAATGCCCCCATGTTGATTGGAAATAGGTTAAGATTTACTTGGATGCGTGCCCCTGATTACTTTTGGCATCTTTGAGAGATTCTCGGAATCTTGACTCGATTGCCCCAGATTGATTGAGAAAACGTGCCATGCCCCTTGTATACGTAGGGGACGTTGCCTCTCGGAGTAATCTTCTCTATCGGGATAACTTCCAGTCATTAGTTATACCCTGTGCAAGTTCTTTCTGATGCTAACATTTGAAATTATGTAGCAGAATATGTTTAATAATGAATTCATGAGATGCAATGCATACGTTTGTCTTGAGTTTTTGAAAATCATTAGGACAAGAGATGTAAAAGCGTGATGTTTGTAAAAAACATGATATTTGTAACAACGTGATGTTTGTAAAAATGAAATATCAACTCCGCATTTTTGGTAAACCTTAAGGAGTCAGGATACCTTTTTAGTGACAGTATGCTTTCGAACTAACCATGCTTCAGTTAGGACTTTCAGGGGTTGTAACGTGGCTTGGTTCACAGTTTAAGAAACAAAGGATAAAGGCTCAAAATTTGATTGTACCCACCCCTCTTCGTGATGTTCTTCAGTCTTAAGCTTAGTTAATTCAACTTATGCATTCAGTTTCCAGGAGACTTTTGGATTTGTACCTTTGATGATGATGATGGTTCACAAGCAAAGAGATCTTTTGAGATGGCACTCACTTCTTCCTTTTGGTAGTCACAACATTGTGTTGTTCAGGAATTTATTGACTCTTTTTTTCATCTTTTTGATATCCCTAAATTTTGCCTGAACTGTTTATTTTTGAGATTACAGTCAGCGGGATGCCTTGATTTTTGCCTAAGTCACCTTTTTTGATTTTCGACTTAGCAGGCTTTTCTTTGTATATATGTTTTTTCGTTTTTTTTTCTTTTTTGGAAGATATTGACCGCCTTGCTTGATGATTGATCATTGTCCTTTGACTGTCATCTCCAACGCTTATTTGATGTGTGCGGATGAACGCTTGTGATTGAAATCTTTGTTGAAAGGTGTACTGAATGATTCTCTTAAAATAGAATGCACAGCCAAATTAACTGAGGACTACCCTGCCCCAGGTTATGATCAAGGGTTTTAGTACAAAAAAGAAACTTCTACTTCTTAGGCTCAAGGGGGTTGACGAGGGATTAACATCCTTATATCTCCGCTGTTTAGGAATTGAAACAATGCCTGTACATCGTCAGCATAGTCCGCTCGAAAGCATACTGTATGAGGTTGTGGTATCGTTTTCGTCATCCTCCCTTAAAAGGTATACAACTTTAGCAGGAGTTGAATATCATAAAACATATGCAAAGTAAAGATGCAGTTTAGATGAGTGGTAGCGAAATAATTTATTCAAGACAAACATATGCAATGCACTAATGATGATTATTAAGACAGATAATGTCTATCATAAGACGAAGGTTTAAACAAACAAAAAAGAAATATGCAAATGAAAGTAGATCTAATGATCCAAAAGTTCATCCGTCTAGACGTCAATCCATCTTGTCATGACTAGGCATAGGAGCGGTGATCACCATAGGGGTTTCAGGAGGGTTGGATTTGATTTCTCCGTTATTGATCAGATCTTGAATCTTATTCTTTAATGTCCAGCAATTGTTTATGTAATGTCCAAGACTGTTGGAATGGTACGCGCACCTCGCATTGGGTTTATAGTAGGTGTTAGAATTTGTTGGCTCGATTGCCCTGAGCGTATGGGTCATATGAGTGAATTGATTGTTGTGACTCAGTTGTCGTGATTCCATTATCGTGACTCAGTTGTCGTGACTTTGTTGCCGTGATTCCATTATCGTGACTCAGTTGTCATGATTCCATTATCGTGACTCAGTTGTCGTGACTCCATTATCGTGACTCAGTTGTCGTGATTCCATTATCGTGACTCAGTTGTCTTGATTCCATTATTGTGACTCAGTTGTCGTGACTTTGTTGTCGTGATTCCTTTATCGTGACTCAGTTGTCATGATTCCATTATCGTGACTCAGTTGTCGTGATTCCATTATCGTGACTCAGTTGTCATGATTCCATTATCGTGACTCAGTTGTCGTGATTCCATTATCGTGACTCAGTTGTCGTGATTCCATTATCGTGACTCAGTTGTCGTGGTTCCATTATCGTGACTCAGTTGTCGTGATTCCATTATCGTGACTCAGTTGTCGTGATTCCATTATCGTGACTCAGTTGTCGTGATTCCTTTATCGTGACTCAGTTGTCGTGATTCCATTATCGTGACTCAGTTGTCGTGATTCCATTATCGTGACTCAGTTGTCGTGATTCCATTATCGTGACTCAGTTGTCGTGATTCCTTTATCGTGACTCAGTTGTCGTGACTTTGTTGTCGTGACTCCATTGTCGTGGTCTTTTATGATTTGAGTGTCATGATTAAATCTTTAATCGCACGCTTCAACGGTCTACCATCCTTTACACCATAACCAGGATTGTTCGAATGATAAGCGCATCTCGCATTGTAATTGTACCCCAAGAATAGGAGTGTCCTTAATTCTTCTTGCCCCTTGGACAATTTCAAGATCAAATCTTGAAACTGGGCATTCTGAGCTTGAAGGTCTTTGACTGATTGCTTAAGATTCATGATGCTGAAATAAACAGCGAGGAGGTGAGAAACCTGTGGTGGAAACCTGTAATGCAATGTTATGAATGCAGATGCAATTATTTTCAAGGATCTCTGGAAATTTAGTTAGCAACGTTTAAAAATGATTTGGTCGCTTCTTTGTTTGAAGAACTCTGATTTTTGGTGTTCTTCTATGGGAATCAAGCTCACCATATCCAGTGGGTCATAGCCTCTGATTCGGGATATCTTTGCACTTGAAGGTATATGGCTAGAGGAAAATAAATCCTCTTGCCCCTTGGTAGGTGTTGAGCCTTTGAATAGGAAAGTATGCGGCCAGAGGAAAGTAAATCCTCTTGCCCCTTGATTAGGAAATCATTCCTTGATAAGAGCACTTGAAATTGTGCGCCCTAAATTCCTAAGATCCTTGAAAGGGTTAGTCGACATGTTATGCTTATGATGTCATGATGTCATGTGAATGCAATGCATTAGGCGTAGTGTGAGATAGTAAGGACAAACAAGTTATTTTAACAAAACCTGCAAGGAAACGAAGGTTAGTAGCAAACACAAGCAAGTCACGCAAGTCACACAAGTCACACAATTTTTGGCTTAAGGCTTGCATGGGGTCTGATCAGGTGTCCTTCCCAGGGGTAATTCTATGGATAAGGAGATTTCAGCAACAGGTTCTAAAAGTTATCCAGAATTGTCAGCCCTTCTAAAGCACCCTCGGACATGATACATTCGCATCATGCAATGATACTTTGAGAAAGGACCTATCTGAATTGTAGCATCGGGTAGCGACTAGTTCTTAACATTTGTCAAGAGTAGTCCCCCCACTACGTTCCTAAAGGCCAGGATGGGTTAAGGGTAACTAAAGGTCCTTGAGCTCCGGCGCACCCACAGACACATACATAGACCCCCCTCATTTGAGAAAGGTGTGCATATGCTATGGAGTCCTAACTCAAGTGTGAACTTCATATTGACTCATCTCCCACATATGTGAAAGAGGTCGCCATGACTATGCCACTCCTAATCTTAAGTGTTCTTGAATCCGGGTATAGGATTCGTCCTTCAGTTAATTCCCAAAGCGCCCCTGAAAAATAAAACAAGCAAAACAAACAATAGAAACAATTAAGTGAATCCTAAACTTTTAAGGTAACCCCTCTTTTAATTCGAATGAATCCCCAGCAGAGTCGCCAGTTCTGTAATACGGTGAACTGACTTTTTATCAATCGAAATGTCGCGGTAAAGCAAGAGTCGCCACCGACTTTTATTTTATCCAATTAGGAAAGGCTAAAAGAACAGGAAAGACCTTTTGAAAGATTTTGAGTTCGGGGGGTAAGTTATACAAAGGGAAGGTGTAAGGCACCCTTTGCATCCATGGTTATCCATGGGCTCTTAATTGCTTAGCTCACTTTGTTTGTTTGATTTGTTTGAAAAGCGGTGTGCGAATAGTAAAAGGTTTCGTTAAGGACTTTAGCTTGTAAATAAGCGTAGCCTTGTTTGAAATTATTTTGAAATAGGAGGTGTGAAAAGTAAACTTTGAAGAAGAACTTTAGCTTGTAAATAAGCGTAGTCTTTTTGAAAAGTATTTGAAAATTAATGGGAAAATAGTTTGATTTTGAATTTGGAATTTGAATGGAGCAAGCAATTACTAGCAACTTACCCTAAGTTTAAAAATTTGTTCTTTTAGCTTTTCGAGGCGAAAGGATCTATCCATGCCATAAGAGGGCAGGAAGCCTTTCAATTGGATGTTTAAGGGTCATCGAGTAATCGTTCGCCATAAGACTGTCCCATGCCATAAAGAGGGCAGGTAGTCTAAGGGAAGGATATAATAGTCATTAATCTTTTTAGGCATCATGCGAGGATACCTTAGCAATTGGGACAATCATCATATAAGGCAACATCGAGGGACAAACTTGATGATGATAATGAACTTAGGGCAACATTTGTTTTGCTTTAGGTATCCTCGAAATCGAGGGACTTGACTATTTAGTACACTTAGAGGCAGCAAGGCAACAGGCAACAGAAGAGGCAACAGAAGAGGTTACCCTAAAGGTGAGTGTGTGCAGCAATCACGTGGTTAACTTCGATTACATTTATCTTGTAATTAGGTGATCTATGTTCAGTTCATGGTTTGCACTCCCTAAATTACTAACCACGCAGTAAATATAATATAACAGTTTTAAGTGCCTTCAAGGCCAATCAATACAACCAGTAAACAGTTACATAATAATATGGGGAAGGGGACAATGAAACCAGCGGATCCCTTAATAGGGTTTGACATAAGTAATAACGGAGATATAGTTTAGGGTTTTAGGGTTACCAAACTCGTAGCTTTGGCGGTTTGACAAACCTTTAGCTTCGATTGATGAAGGTTGATGGGCAAAGATTTGCCTTGAGCGTGAAGCATTGACCCTGACCATTAAAGAGTTGACAAAAGAAAAAGAAGGCAGTGAGTGTATGAGGAATTCATTGACAGGAAGACAAAAGTAAATTAGTTGAAACAAAAAAAAACAAAAAAAATAATTAAATTAAATTAAATTTACAAATAGAATAAAAGATAAAATAATATATAAATAAAAAAGATTAGAACTTAGCTTCGTATCTAGCGTGGCGCGTGGTCGGAAAATTTTGATTAATCCTGAAAAGAATTGGACAAAGACAGAAAAAAAAAAAAGGTTAGTGTATGAATGATCTACAAACCTAAAAAAAAGGGTTTACAAACACTGAAAGGTTTGTTAAGAAAACTTATGGTGACCCACAAGATTTAGATTTGTAAGGCTAACATATGGTTAGTGGATAACACCTACCAACAGTGATTAATTGTTATGCTAAAATCAGGATTTTAAGGCATAAAATTAAAACAGGGTTAAATTGTTACCCTAAAATAATATTAACCTAAAAAATAATTATTTTAATGTTTGTGAAAAAAAATCGGATTTGTCGATTAAAAAGTGATGATTATAATTTTACTATATAAAAAATAATCTATTAAGATAAGTAAAAAACATAAATAATAACAATTATAATAGAAAAGAAAAATAAGAAAATTAAAATGAAGATACTCATATAATTAAAATAAAAAGATTTGAGAAACTTAGCTGGTATTGGATCCTGTGCGACATGGCTATGTATGTCTATGATGGGGAGCGCCTTCTGAATCGTCAGATGGGACTTGAATTCAGATCCAAGGGCTCGCAGGCGAAGCACATCGTGAGCATGCATGCGCTGGATCTAAAGGTCAAACAATTGATAAAAATATATAGGTCATCTGGAATCGAACACAGGACGTGAGGGTTTCCTGCATAACCTCATCTCCATCCAACCACACACGTTATGTTGTAAGTTATATGCATCGAGTAAGATAAGAGTGCAACAAAGTAATTAATGGATAAAAAAATGTCTGAGCCAAGACTCGAGCCCAGGCTATGACGGTCAAAGAATCGTGAGTAATGCCATGTGTGCTGCGCATCAATAGTCAGCATATAAAGGAAGCGAAAATTATATAATCGATAAAACAAAGTTTGAAACAAACAAAAAAAAAACGCAGCATCTTCTTCCTCGCGAGGCAGCGATTCCTCTTCGTAGCGATAGCCCTGCAATCATTAACTTGTTTATACACATCAAATAAATTTCGAAAAACAACATGAATCGACTATAAATCGGCTTCTGGATCTCATGGTGTCGTCAATTTGGATCGATTTTGCTTCCAATTAGGTGGCCCCAATTTGAGAAGCCGAAACCCTAACAATGGAGAGACCCCATTCCTGCATCGAAAACTCAATCAAACCAAACAGACATCATCGAAACATCAAAGCAAACCGAAATATAAGATCAAAATCAATTAAGGTCGCATGAATGCGTGAAATCGAATTCAAGAAAAAAGTGCATAAACCGTAGATGCGTTCTGCTGGTCCTGCGTGTCTCGAGCGAAGGTGATAGCCTGGGATGATTCAGAGAACACTAATAAATCGATTGAAGCCATTGCCTTAACGTGAATCCTTCGAATTTTCGGTCACTTCCTCTCCTTTTTGTTCATGGTTTTACTGAGTTTGTACATAGTTCTACTGCCGCCAAATCCTTGTCCAAAAAAAACCTCCTCTGCTGTATGGGCACGAATTATATATATAGGGCATGAGTTAGGTTAAGAATTTTGATGAAGAATCTTGCTTTGAATGCAAAGATATTTGGTTTTGGAATCCATATACAATCTTGCCATTTTGATTTTTTTCCAATCTTTGCTCGGTTTGTTGGCTCCCAAAATTGACTCTTGTGGGCCTCTTCATGATTCTAACACGGCCCCGTAAATTAATCTTGCCCTTTTGTATTTTATTTATCTTGGTTTATTGTATCTTATTTTATTAAATTTGAACTAAATTAAATTAATCCAATAATAAAATAAATGACAACAAGGCATGTAAATGGGCTTTGGAATTCCTTGGCAATATTAGGAGTATGTTTGAATCAAAGAAACATAGGCCCATAAGTTTAGTCCATATTTTCTTCATGCATTTTCTTCAAAAATTTTGATTAAATTGATTTTTTTAATGAATCAAAATTCATATAAAATCAAATAATAATCAATAATTTGTGGCGTTGGATATGGGCCCTATTGGTAACTTGTGGAACAAGATTTTTAAAAAAATATTGGGCCCCCTTTGAGGCATATGAGAGGTTATGAGGTCCACTTGAATTGTCGGGACTTGATTTTTCTTGAAGAGAAACAAAAAAACCTAGTTTGAGGGTTGTTGTTTAGGAGAGAGACTGCATGTTTCTTTCTTGTGTATCTTTGAGCACTTGAACCCGGATTTGATTTTGTTAGGAGAAAGAAGATGGGCAAATTTTGGGGTATGACACATAGATTTGCCCCTGCTAGTAGGAACTTGAAGAGATTCACCTCGCGAGGACTTTATGAAGTGTATACTGTAGGCGACATGCCCCTAGTAATCATAAACTTAGGATGATGCCCCTGACTGTTTGGCTTTTTTGAGAGATTCTTGGAATCTTGACTTGATTGCCCCATATTGATTGGGAAATAGCTTGAAATCCACTTGGGACGTATGCCTTTGATTGTTTGACTTTTGAGAGATTGATTGGGCGAAACGTGCCATGCCCCTTGTATACGTAGGAGACATTGCTTCTCGGAGTAATCTTGTCTGTCGGGATAACTTTCAGTCATTAGTTGTACCCTGTGCAAATTCTTTCTGTTGCTAACGTTTGAAATTATGTAGCAAAATATGTTTAATAATGAAATCATGAGATGCAGTGCATATGTCTGTCTTGAGTTTTGAAAAACATTAAAACAGGAGATGTAAAAGCGTGATATTTGTAAAAACGTGATGTTTTGAAAAAACAAAATATCAACACAGCATTTTTGGTAAACCTTAAGGAGTCAGGATACTTTTGTTGTGACAGTATGCTTTCGAACTAACCATGCTTCAGTTAGGACTTTCAAGGGTTGTAACGTGGCTTGGTTCACGGTTTAAGAAACAAAAGATAATGGCTCAAAATTTTGATTGTACCCACCCCTCTTCGTGATGATCTTCAGTCCTAAGCTATGTTATTTCAACTTATGCATTCAGGTTCCAAGAGACTTTTGGATTTGCACCTTTGATAATGATGATGGTTCACAAGCAAAGAGAACTTTTTTGAGATGGCAGTCACCTCTTCCTTTTGGTAGTCACAACATTGTGTTGTTCTGGAATTTATTGACCTCTCTTTATTCATCTTTTGATATCCCTAACTTTTGCCTGAACTGTCTATTTTGAGCTTACAGTCAGCGGGATGCCTTGATTTTTGCCTAAGTCATCTTTTTGATTTTTGACTTAGCAGGCTTTTCTTTGTATATATGTTTTTTCATTTTTTTCCTTTTTGAAAGATATTGACTGCCTTGTTTGATGATTGATGAACCATCATTGTCTTTTGATTGACATCTCCGACACTTCTTTGATGTGTGCGGTTGAACGTTTGTGATTGAAACCTTTGTTGAAAGGTGTACTGAATGATTCTCTTAAAATAGAATGCACAGCCAGATTAACTGAGAACTACCCTGCCCCAGGTTATAATCAAGGGTTTTAATTAGTACAAGAAAGAAACTTCTACTTCTTAGGATCAAAGGGGTTGACGAGGGATTAACATCCTTATATCTCCACTGTTTAGGAATTGAAACAATGCCTGTACATCATCAGCATAGTCCGCTCAAAAGCATACTGTATGAGGTTGCGGTATCGTTTTCGTCATCCTCCCTCAAAAGGCATACAGCTTAGCAGGAGTTGAATAAACACGAAACGTATGCAAAGTGAATACACAATTTAAAACGAGTGATAGCGAAATAATTTGTTCAAGACAAACATATGCAATGCACTGATGATGATTATTAAAACAGATAATGTCTATCATAATTCGAATGTTTAAACAAACATAATAGAAATTTGCAAATGAAATTAAAGCTAATGATCTAAAAGTTCATCCTTTTAGCCATCCACAACATTAGCAGTTACATTAGGAGTCTCAGGAGGATCAAATTCAACTTCCCCAGCATCGATCATGTCTTGGATTTTGTTCCTCAATGTCCAACAGCTATTCGTATCATGACCCGGACTATCGGAGTGATATGCACACCTCACTTTGGGATTATAGCTACGAGCAGAAGTACTAGGATTCTTAGGGGGATCCTTTAGAGTGATTAACTCTAACATCAACAGGTGTTGTAATGCTTGAGCCAGTGACATATTGATCTTTGTGAACTGACGCCTAGGCGTGTCTTGCATGTTTTGACGACTTTTCTGAGGTGTCGGTGTGGAGATCAAAACTGCCCCAACAGATTGACCATGGTTATTATTTGAATCTGACTTCCCACTAAGAGGCTTCTTTATAATACCTGAGGATGTAGCAGCTTGAATCTTACCACTTAGGATGCCATTCTCAACGCGTTCCCCGGTCAGTATAAGCTCAGTGAATCCATATGATGAACTTCCCAGCAAATGACTATAGAAAGGGCCAGTCAGTGTATTCATGAACATATCTGCCATTTCTCTGTCAGCCAAGGAAGGTTTGACTCTTCCAGCTAGATCTCTCCATTTTTTAGCATATTCCTTGAAACTTTCCTTGGGTCCCATAGACATGCTTTGCAGTTGCATGCGAGTCGGTGCGAGGTCAGAATTATATTGATATTGCTTATAGAAAGCAACAACCAAATCTTCCCAGGTACGGATGTGGGTACTCTCCAGTTGATAGTACCATTCGAGTTGAGTTCCGGATAAGCTTTCCTGAAAGAAATGGATCCAGAGCCTCTTATCAGCAGTGTGAGGCTGAATCTTCCTTACATAAGACCTCAAGTGCATCTTGGGACAGGAGACTCCATCATACTTAGCAAAGGCGGGAGTTTTGAATTTTGGAGGGATAACGACCCCAGGAACGAGTCCAAGCTCTTCAAAATCCAGCCCAGGTACCTTCTGAATTTCCACGCTTCTCAGACGCTCTTCTAACATCTTGTATTTGTCATCGGGATGTTCGTCCTCATGGTAATAGTCCTCTTCTTCTTCAGAGAGTTTGGCAGAATCGTGGTTACTTTTTGCATCAGTTTTGACACTAGCATCATCATCTTGTTCATCCTCATCACTGTCTTTAGAGGTTTCAGCATCCCTGATTTGCAAGATCGGTCTAAGCTTTTTCACTTGAGTCTTCTTACCCTCTTTGGGAGTTTCAGCTTCTTCAACCTTTTTGAGAGGGCCTTTGAACCTTCTTCCCAAGTTGATAACACCTTTAGGTTTCTTGGTCTTCTTTTCCTTCTTAGTCAGAAGGGATTTCAGCTCATCTTGCCCCTTGGACAAATTCAGGATCAAGGCTTGGAATTCAGCATTTTGAGCTTGGAGATCCTTAACTGATTGTTCGAGATTCATGATGCTGAAATAAACAGCGAGGACGGATGAGAGACTCATTGTAAGAAACCTGTTATGCGATGTTATGAATGCAAATGCAATGTTTTCAAGGATCTCTGGAAATTTAGTTCACGACATATAGAAATTAAATTGGTCGCAGCCTTGTATGAAGAACTCCGACTTTCGTCTTGGAACATCCTTCTTTGAGAATCAAGCTCACCATATCGAGTGGGTCATCGCCTCTGATTCGGGATACTTGTACTTTTTGAATTTGAAGGTGTATGGCTAGAGGAAAATAAATCCTCTTGCCCCTTGATAGGTGATGTGTCTCTGAATCGTAAGGGATGCGGCCAGAGGAAAATAAATCCTCTTGCCCCTTGATAGGTGATGTGTCTCTGAACTGGAAGGTATGTGGCCAGAGGAAAATACATCCTCTCGCCCCTTGATAGGACTTTAGTCCTTGATAAGAGTACCTGGAACTGTGCGCCCTAAATCCCTAAGATCCTTGAAAGGGGTTAGTTAAATCATGTTATGCTTATGATGTCATGATGTCATGATGTTATGCGAATGCAGTTCATTAGACTTGGTGCGAGATGGTAAGGACAAACAAATCCTTTCAACAAAACCTGCGAGGAAATGAAGGTTAGTAGTAAACACAAACAAGTCACACAAGTCACACAATTTTTGGCTTAAGGCTTGCATGGAGTCTGATCAGGTGTCCTTCCCAAGGGTATTTCTATGGATAAGGAGATTTCAGCAACGGGTTCTACCAAGTGACTCAAAATTGTCAGCCCCCTCTAAAGCACCCTCGAACATGGTACATGCATACCACGCAATGATACTTTAGGAAGAAACCTATCTGAGCTGTAGTATCGGGTAGCGACCATAACTTGGCATGCACCAAGAATAGCCCCCCCACTACGTTCCTAAAAGTTAAGATGGGTTAAAGGTGACTAAAGGTCCTTGAGCTCCGACGCACCCAAAGATACATGCATAAACCTCTCTCATGCAAAAGAGGTACACAATAACCAGTGGAGGCCTAACTCAAGTGCGAACTTCATTTTGACCAACCCCAAGCATGCACAAGGGGGGTCTCCATGACTATGCCGCTCCTAATCTTAAGTGTTCTTGAATCCGGGAATAGGATTCGTCCTTCAATTTTCCCAAAACAGCCCTGAAAAATAAAACAAGCAAAGCAAGCAATAGAAAACAGTTAAGTGATTCCTAAACTTTTAAGGTAACCCCTCTTTTATCGAAATTCATCCCCAGCAGAGTCGCCAGTTCTGTAACACGGTGAACTGACTTTATCAAAATGTGCGGATAGCAAGAGTCGCCACCGACTTTTATTTTATCCAATTTTTAGGAAAGGCTAAAAGAACAGGAAAAGACCTTTAAAAGGATTTTGAGTTCGGGGGGTAAGTTATACAAAGGGAAGGTGTAAGGCACCCTTTGCATCCATGGTTTTCCATGGGCTCTTAATTGCTTTGCTCGTTTTGAAACCAAAAGTTTAGAAATGTATAGAAGATGAAGAAACAAGGACTTTAGCTCGTAAATGAGCGTAGCCTTGAAAGTGTTTAGAAAAGAAAAAGTTGATAAAAGACATTTTAGCCAGAGCAAGGCAATTAGGGGCAATTACCTTATAATTTGAAAAAAAGAGTTCTTTTAGCCTTTCAGGGTGAAAGGGTCTATCCATGCCATAAAGGGCAGGAAGCCTTTCATTTGGAGTTAAACGGGTCATCGAAATATCCTTCGCCATAAGACTGACCCATACCATAGAGAGGCAGGTAGTCTAAGGGAAGAACCAGAATAGCCTTTCGTAGGCAGCCAGAAGATACCTCAGCCTTTTCCGTAGGCAACTTTCGAGGGTCGAGGTCATGTTAGTGTATCGAAGGCAGCATCATTAGGGACCATGACCTTTAATCGAGGCAACATGGCTGAGATATCCTCGTATTCGAGGGACTGGCTATTCTGCACAAAATACAAGGCAACAAGGCAACAGGCAACAAGGCAACAGAGAGGTTACCCAAAAGCGTGCGTGTGTGCACCAATCATGTGATTATATTCAAATATATTATCTTGTAAATTTAGTGATTCCATGTTCAATTCAAAGGTTGCACTCCCTAGGATTACTAACCACGCATTTAAATAATATAATCAAAACTGATATGGGGGAGGGAAATTGTAACCAGCGGATCCCTTAATAGGGTTTGACATAAGTAATAATAAAGCATAAAATATTAAGGTTAGGGTTTAGGGTTACTAAACTCGTAGCTTCGGCGGTCATCAAACCCTGAAAATTGAAAATGACAGAATAAACAGAAGCGAGTGAGTGTATTATTTGTTCAGAGGCAACTAGGGTTAACCCTAAAAATAGATATAATAATACAGAAAAATGGGTAAAAGAAACTTAGCTTCGATCGATGAAGGTTGAGAATTGGGGGTAGGTTGAAGCATTGACTCTATCCATCTGATAATTGAATAGAGAAATAAGAGGAAGTGAGTGTATTATCGGTCCGGAGACAAACTCAAACTAACCCTAAAAATAAAAAGGATAAAGAAAAATAAATATAAAGAGTAGATACTTAGCTTTGCATTTGATCTGACATGGTTTGTAGTCGAAGAAACCCTGATGGTAACCCTGAAGAACTGCGCAAAGAAAAAAGAGGCAAAATTCTCAGTGTAGGGAGGATCCTTGTAAACCCTGATTAAGGCGCAAATTAACTATAGGTAATAGAACAAATAAAACTAAACTAATTAAAGCGGCAAAAGATACAATTTTGATTAAATAGCCTGACCCTGATAACTTGATTAATTAATGAAAATATTAACCTAATTTTAACCAATTAAACAACTGAATTAAATTAATTAAATATTTAAACATTATTTAATAATTAAATCAAAGTAATTATTAAAAAAAAAATGATTATAATTTTATATGAAAAAGAAAAAAAAATAAATTGAAAGTAGTTTTTTATATGAAAGATGTATATAACTATTGTTAACTAAATAATAAAAAAAACAAAAAAAAACCTAGAAAACTCAGCTTGTGATTCGGTGTGGTATGGATCTTGAAGGACCATGGTGGACCAGCAGATTATTATGCTTTGGATCTGAAGCTGTCTTGATCTAATGGCTGATGTGGTTGGGGTCCATCAAGCGCATGCGTGAGCCTGCCATACTGGATCTGTGAACAACAAAATCCATGAAAATTAAAGGAATAATTGCAAGAGGCAGGGATCGAACCCCTGCCCTTGCGTATGAACTATGAAGGTCTTTGGACGCAATGCGCTGCCAACTGAGCCAGTTATGGTTGCTGATATTGAATTGGGCCGCGATTTATATAACCAATCAAACGACGTTAATGAAATAAAAAAAAAGTGCGCCCAGGCTTTATCTTCCTCGTGAAGACGGGAACTCTCAGCCACGGTTACTCCATGTTGCAGTGGACCTGTGTGAATCAAAACCAAAAAAATACTACACATAATTTCAAGATAAAACCATGGATCAATCAGGAATTAGCCTCTGAATTCAACGGTGTCATCGATTTGGGTCAATCTCATCTCTAATCCGGTTTCCCCAAATTCATGAATATGGACCCTAGTTATGGTGAATCACCATTCCTGTAACTAAACATAAAATCAATGGCACAGGAAGTTTCTAAACATCATCACGATCATAAATATATCATCAAATCGTGTTAAACATGCGTGAATATGCGAAATCGAAAATTAAAGAAAAAAAGCCATGAAAACGGATTATGAGCTTTACGATTCAGGAGGCTATGCTTGGGTGCGAATGTCTGGGATCGATCGAGGTGCGCCAAAGAATGTATTGGGACGCTTTGTGCGACTCAAATTATGCTGGAACTTGGTCTGCAATTTGTTTTTCGATTCCACGGTTTCTTGAAGCTTGTTTGCAGTTTTAGAGTGGGAGTTTCTAAGTAAAAAAAATTAGGATTAGTCATTAGTATTTATAAGAAAAAAAATAGGTTTGATAAAAAGAGTATAAATCAAAAATTAATTAACATAGTCAAAATTCTAAATCAAATCTTTAATTTGATTTTGCTTTTTGCCATATTTAACTAATTATATTGATTTTGTTCTAAAAATAAAAAAAACTCTCCTAAGATGGAAAATGCAATCAAATCTTTTTGAATATTTTTTATTTTATGATTTTTTTTGATATTTTTGTGAATAAAAATGGAAAAAGTGAAACAAAGATATTATAAAAATACGTAATTAATCAAATACGAAAATCAATTAAAAAATAATAAAAAATGCAATTTTTGTGATTTTTTTTGAAAATAAAATAAAGTTAGTAACAAATAAAGGAAAAATGTCAGACGTGAGATTCGAACCCTGGAACCTTGCCCTTGCAAACCTTACTTCCTTACCGCCCGGGCTATGTCAATTATTTGAAATAAAATGACATATGAAAATATATGCGGGCAAATTTTGGGGTATGACAATAAGTGTAGTTTCAAAAACTCAAACGATAAAAACAATTTGCACAAGTATTTTTATCCTGGTTCGTTGTTAACTAAACTACTCCAGTCCACCCCATACAAGGTGATTTACCTCAACTGAGGATTTAATCCACTAATCACACGAGATTACAATGGTTTTCCACTTAGACAACTTCTAAGTCTTCTAGAGTCTTCTGATCACAACCTGATCACTCTAGGAACAAATGCTTAGACACAAGCTAAGACTTTCTTAGAGTATCCTGACCACCACGTGATCACTCTAAATACAACTGCTTAGACACAAGCTAAGACTTCCTAGAGTATCCTGATCAACACTTGATCACTCTAGTTACTTACAAATTAATGTAATCAATTCTAAGGGTATTACAATTGCTTCTTAAAAGCGATAATCACAAACTGTGATATTTCTCTTACATATTTTAAGCTTAGACTCACTAAAGTATTACAACAGTAATGTAGTGAGGTTGAAGATGAAGTTTCTGAGCTTTGAGTTGAACAGCGTTTCAGCAAGTTTTTCAGAATAAGTTCGTTCAAGATTCGTAACGTTGCTTCTCATCAGAACTTCATATTTATAGGCGTTTTGAGAAGATGACCTTTGGGAGCATTTAATGCTTTGCGTATTCCGTACAGCATTGCATTTAATGTTTCACTGTTTTGTCAACTACCTCGAGCCTTGCTTTTGTTGTGATTACTGACATTGCCTTTAATAGCTTCTAACGTTCCTTTTGTCAGTCAGCGTAGCCTGCCATCTAGTACTTGATTCTGATTTGTTCTTTGTAAATACTACGTTGAAAATCATCAGAGTACAAACAGCTTGGTGCAGAGCATCTTCTGATCTTCTGATCTTGATATGCTTCTGAGCGTGATTCCATGACTTCAGTGCTTCTGCTTCTGAACTCAAGTTCTTCTGATGCTTCTAATAGACCATGTTCTGATTTTGCTTGACCATCTTCTGATGTCTTGCCAGACCATGTGCTTAAGTTGCATACTGAACCTTCTGAGTCAAAGCTTCTTAGCGCTGATTTGTGCATACTCTTTATATATTTCCTGAAAAGGAAATTGCATAGGATTAGAGTACCACATTATCTTGAGCAAAATTCATATACATTGTTATCATCAAAACTAAGATTATTGATCATAACAATTCTTATTCTAACAATATATGTTGAAGATTCCTAAAATCGAAGCTGAATCGAGATGGGTGATCTTCAAAACCTTGAGTGATCTTCGAAATACAAAGAGTATTGAAACTTAAGGTATTTTGATACATTCTCACGAAAGACACGTTGTCACAAATCGAGTGAGGTTCGAGCGGGAAAGTTTGAAATTCGAAAGGTTCTGTTTGAATCAAGGAGGACAGGTGGAGCCCCAGGGATTCGAAGCACATACATAAGGGCAACGTGGCGTTTCGTTAGTGTAGGACCGTTAGGGTCGAATTAGTATAAATAAGGGTCTTAGTAGTAGGATCCAGTGTGTTCATTTTGTACAAATTACTCACAAATCACTCAAGTATCAAGCGTTAGAGAAAGAGTTTTCGCTGAGAAATGTACGTGTAACACCAACACCTTATATATGTTTATCTTTCTATTTAAGATCGAAGTATCTTTAAATTCCTTTGTTTTCTTGTCAAGTCTTTCCATACTCGCAATTTAAATTTTCTTTACATTCTCGTCGAAGTTTATTTATGATTATTGTCTAACCAATTTATGTTTCGTTGCATCTTTACTTAGTTTTATTTCATAATCGTTCGTAGATTTATACCACCACACTGTAAAAGAACTAAAAACCAAGAGAGTGAACCAAATCATCATAAAATACAACTTTTCGACACATGTCTTAGGATCAATCTAGTCGATCTTGCAAGTAACCAAAGTATACTCATAGTTTGGAGGACTAGCGGTTGTTTACCGGAAATCACCGTAAACACATACCCCTCGATTATTTATGAACGATAGGAATAGAATATTTAATAATGAAATAAAACTTTAAATAATAAGAAAGACACAACTTTTAAAGAAAACAAAAACAAAAACTATAGTTGCTTGTAGGGGTGGGAATATGCTGGGCTGAGATAGACTTTGTCAAACTTGTGTCTGGTCTGCTATAAATTTCAAAGTCTAAGTCTAGCCTGTAGCCTATCATAAATTTTTTTAGGTCTGAGCCTGACCTTTTTGAAAGCCTGTTTGGCCTATTAGCCACATAAAGTCTATTTTATTTGAACATTTATAAATAAAAAATTCAACTAATTTTAAATAGACTAATAAATTAAAATATCAATGAAGACTAAATATTTATTCTCATTTGCTTATTCTAGTTTACCTATTAACATTAATATTGCGATACTATTTATTAAAGATAACTAATTAAAACAACTTATAACATAGTTCATAAGCTTTTTTCAACATATTTTTATAAGTTTTTAAAGATAACTAAGCTTTATTTTGGTATTTTGATTTAAAGTACAAGTAGAATGTAATAATAATAATAATAAATTTATTCTCATTTATTCAAATAAGTCAGCATTATAGGTTTAGAAGGCTTTTTAATAGCTTGTGGCCTATTTTTTTTTTAACTAAATAGACTTTTAAAAAAACTTAGGTCTTTTCTATTAAAAAAAATTTGATCTGACATGGGCCTGTGTAAGCTAGGCCATATGCTCCTGTTAGTCGGCTTGACCGATTCCCATTCCTAATTGCTGGAACTTAAAGCGAATTAGTTTTGATTTTTTTTTTTAAACCGAAGATATAGATGATGATTTTTTGAAAACATATATATAGTGCGTCTTAGAATTTTATCTCAATTTTTTTTGTTAGATGAGATGAAAATTTTATCATAAAAATTTTATAGGAGTGATTACATAGATCATTGTGAGAATAACAATAGCTGATATAGTAAACACGCATTTTAGATTTGCCACCGCAGATAAAATTTTGTCAAGTTTGGATCGGCAAATCCAAACTGGCTGTAAAAAGAAACTCACGAAAAATCTATAAAAAGCCGTGAGAAGACAAGCTTTACTCAGGTATGTTAGAGGCATGCTATACTTACACTAAAATTTACACCTGAAGCCTACACCGTATGATACTATGTGAGAGTAAGATACAATTAAATATAGGCACATATTTCTAGGTTGAAATAAAATACTATAAAAAATTAAAAAAAACCGTATGAAATACGGTGTAGTGTCATAAATAGGTGTAAACTTAGCATTCTTGGGTATGTTATTGTAACGTAATGTTTCTCATTAATTAGAATTTTTTCCACACCTGCCACATCCCTGAAATTTAATTCCCCAAATGCCACACCTTGAAATTTAATTCGCAGAATGCCACGGCTGAAGGGGTTGTCGCCAATCAAAGTGGGGACATGGTGGGCCCCACCTGCCACACAATAAGATGTCTCCAATCCATTTGGGGACAACCCTTTTTTTTTATTTTTTTTTCGTTTTTATTGTTTTAAGTATTTTAATTTTATAATTAATATATTTTTAATATATATTTATGTTATATGACTCCAATAAATTAATTAAATACTTTAAAATAATTTTTTTAATTAATTATAATTATAAATAAATTTTTTAAACATAATTAATACAAGATATAAATATTTTTAATTAATAAAATTTTAAAATATTTTTTTAAAACATAATATTAATACTAATACAACTTAATATGTATAATAAATAAAAAAATAGTAGTTTAGAAACAAATATATTTAAACTGAATAATATAATATTAATACAATGATGAAGACAAAGTATTGATTTATAAGCAAATATTGTTAAACATAATTAATACTAAAAACACAAATACGAAATCATACATTTCATACAAATGAAAAATCATTGTTGGCCGTCTTGTTCTTGCGTTTCTTGTGTTGGAGGTGGAGGAGGAGGAGACCAAATTTGATTTATGAAATCAATATTATTGACGACATAATCACTGATATTAAGATCCAAGTTTAAGTTTGGGGTGGATTGTGTTTGTGGCGGGTCATGGTGGATCACGGTTGGGAAGTAAGAGGTGGTTGGTGGTTGATTGTATGAGGAGGTTGAAGGGTTTTGTTGGATGTAAGGGGAATCCAAGTTTGGATTCGGAATAGGTGTGAATTGGATGGGTTGACGAATATAGGTTTGTTGGGGTTGGGTTTGGTAGTTATAATTTATTTGAGAGTGGGATGGGGTGTATTGTGTGTAGGAAGAGTATTGTGGGTCAACGTAAGGGCTAGGAGTATGTTGTTGAGAATAATTGGGGTTAGGATGTTGTTGTTGGAAGGGTTGGGGTTGAGGTTGTTGTTGGAAGGATTGGTGTTGAAGTTGTTGTTGAAAGAATTGTGGTTGATGTTGTTGAAATACTTGGGGTTGAGGTTGTTGTTGAAATACTTGGGGTTGAGGTTGTTGTTGTTGAGACCCACTTGGAATTGAACGGGGGTCAGTGAGATAATGTTCGTACGATGCATACATGAATGGAAGCGACATATACCAATGCATGTACTCTTGTGATGGTATTGTCTCCTCTTCTAATTGAGTTCCCTGCAACGTATATGATGCTCTATCAGTCCAACATTGTTGCTCGTCGCGATAGAGTTCAGTCCATGCTGTTTTGCGGCACTTGTTTGTATGCACCATGTGATGTTCTTTGAGACACTCTGGTGTATCGGGTATATTTTGTACATAGCCAAATTGAAGCCTCACTCGATCACTTTGATGCATTTCAACAAGATGGAAACAAATCATATACGTTTTTGCACTCCAAATCAAACTATCTTCAAGTCGTGGGGGCGCAAATCCTAGATACGGCCTCCAAATAAACTGACAAGTATAATTAATTGAATAAATTAGTTAGTGTAATGAAATAGAGTTAAAACAAAATATATTCTCAAAAGAGTTGATGAATAAAAACCTGATCTGGCCGCATGTGATCAATTTGAAACCTGTATCCTTGGAGATAGTGGCGTGGGTAGTTATTGAATTTCTTGCCTTTAACGCACCATCTAAATAAAATTAAAAAAATATAACAATTATTCAAAAGTAATTAAAAAAATTAAATAATGAAATTAAATTATATTTTACCTCGACGCGTGAGGAAATGATGGATCGAACGAAGTTTCAGGAGCAATAACAGTCATGCGTGTAAATGCCCAAGCTTGAAGAAGTAAAAGACATCCTGATATTTCTTTAACTTTGAATTCACAAGCTTTACACATCTCCCTGTACAAGTTACACAAAACAGCAGAACCCCAACTATATGTGCCACAGTTATCAAAATCAAAGAGGAATTGTGACCATTTTAGATGGACGTGGCTGCCGCTTTTGTCGGGAAATAAAAGTTGACCAATCAGAATCATTATATAAATTCGAGCATATCTCTTTTTATGCTCTTCTGTTGAAGCTTCTGTTGGTCTATTTGCTTGTGATTGATAAATGTCTTTAAGCCATGTCAATCTTACAGCGGAACCATGTAAAGCATTTTGTGGCGGTATTTCCCCTACGATTGAAGGCCATACATCATCATCAAATTCAGAAGGACCGTTTAATTGCGTACCTTCAACGGGGAGGCCAAGTAACATGCTAACATCCTCCAATGTGATAGTGCATTCACCAGTCGGAAGATGAAAAGTGTGAGTCTCTGGCCTCCATCTTTCTAATAACGCCAAAACTAAACGGTTGTCGATTTGAGTTGAGGGTATATTTGTTACGTGATATAAACCTGATGAAATTAGATACGGGACAATTGAAGGATATGGCTCCAACTTTTGATGACTTCTACATCTAAACCCTTTTACATGTTCATCATCTAACTGTAATAAAAAGTAGTAATGTTACATCTAAAATACGAAATTGATAAATATTTACTAATAATATTTAAGCGCTTAAACATAAAGAGTGCATACAACAACCCAGACAATGGCTGGCAAAATCCTCCTTCAGTGCATGTGTATTGCATCAGGCACATCGCACAAAATTTTATGAGAGCAATCAAGGACAGAGACCTCCGCAAGAAAGTTGTAAACATGGGTAATTTAATTTATATTTTTTTAGTGTTTTGTTCTTCAACCTTTAAACTCATTCTTTTTTTCTAATATTTTTAATATTGCATATACAGGGTATGCTCTGACGGAGTCTACATACGCTTACTATCGGGAGGAAATTCGACAAACAGACATGGAAGCTTTCAACTGGATAGAGAAAATTCCAAGAGAAAAATGGTCGCGAGCTTATGACGGTGGAAGACGGTGGGGTCACATGACAACCAACCTTGTGGAATCATTGAACTCAGTGATGAAGGAAACAAGGAATTTACCAATTACAGCACTGGTAAGGTCAACATACTTCAGGATGGGCACATTGTTTGGGAGGCGAGGTCATAATTGGACACAAATGTTGTCATCAAAGAAGATTTCACGGATAATTGCATGAAAGAGATGCAAAAAGAAGTAGAAAAATCTCACAGTTATAATGTCCTGAGTTTTGATCGTGAGAGAAACTATTTCGTCGTCCAAGAGACAGTTATTAATAACGAGTGTCGGCCACTTACTTATTATAACGTCGACCTACAAAAACAAACATGTGACTGTGGGAAATTTCAAACTTTTCATGTGCCCTGCTCGCATGCCATTGCAGCTTATTCTCATGTCCGACTCAATTATCAGATGTTTATCCCTCCTGTATTTAGAGTTCGAAATATCTTCAAGGTATACGAACAAAGCTTCATCGGTGTTCCCAAAGAATATCAATGGACTCCTTATCAAGGTGATATTCTTTTACACAATGAAAGAATGCGACGAAACAAAAAAGGTCGCCCAAACAGCACTCGCATTAGGACTGAAATGGACACCGTTGAGAAAGTAAAAAGACGATGTGGAATCTGTCAAGGATTACATATGCGGAAAAAATGTCCGCATAGGCCAAATGCAGCTGGCCCTTCTAACTAGGTTTTTTTTTTTTTTTGGAAATCTTGGTATCCGGCCTTGCGACCGACTAATCCAAGAGGGACCAATCCCACCGTCCACTAGCGGGGGCCCTTCTAACTAGTTAAACATTCTTGAATGCTTTAGAGATGTTGTATTAAGTTGTATTAATTATAATTAATAATATTTGTTTTTAATTTAATATTTTGTATTAAAGTTTATTTCGTATTAAATAATATCTTGTATTAATTATGTTTAAAAAATTTATTTATAATTATAATTAATTAAAAAATTATTTTAAAGTATTTAATTAATTTATTGGAGTCATATAACATAAATATATATTAAAAATATATTAAATATAAAATTAAAATACTTAAAACAATAAAAACGAAAAAAAAAAAAAAAAAAAGGGTTGTCCCCAAATGGATTGGAGACATCTTGCTGTGTGGCAGGTGGGGCCCACCTTGTCCCCACTTTGATTGACGACAACCCCTTCAGCCGTGACATTCTGGGAATTAAATTTCAAGGTGTGGCATTTAGGGAATTAAATTTCAGGGATGTGGCAGGTGGGGAAAAAATTACATTAATTAACATGGAGGAGTAGTATTTCTTTTGCCTTGTTTTGACCATTGGCCCCACTACCTACCTACCCACAGAAAACTTTGTTTTAGGCATTGTCTTGTCTTTCTTTGAAACAAAATAAAACTCGTGAAAAGTGATGCATACGCGGAGCCACGACGCTGTCCAGTTACATTGTTTTCATGCGCCGCCCGTGCCTCCATCTTTGTCTCCGTTTGAGACTTTGACAATTTCGTCAAGAAAGAGAAAAAAAAAACAAGACTAACGGTGCTCTATGCATTTATCTTGTTAAAAGAAAAACTCATAAATAGAAACAACATAACATGTTTTATAAATAATCAATAATATTTTTTTATTAATTGAAAAATAAAAATAAAAATAAAAAACATCTCTCTATCATTATAAATTTAAATTTTATATAAATTTAAATTTTGATTTAAAATAACTATAACTTATTAATTCTACTTTTGTGTTTGATTGTTTCATAGTTTAGTTAAGTATCAAAAATAGAAATGATTTTATTTTCATAATTAATTCTATTTGAAGATCTAATTTGTAGTTTTTGTCTTCAAAGTTAATCGTAAATGATTTTTATATTAAAATTTATTATTTAATTTAATTTTACATTAATATATTTAAACATAAATCAATTATGTTAAATTAAATTCTGTTAAAACCAATTATATTAGATTTAATTCTCATAGAATCAATTATATTAGACGAAAAAAAACACATTTGTGATATATTTATATAATATAATTTCACCTGATGGCACTACTAGCATACTAACTACTACTACTACAAAGAGATAGCAACAAATATACAACTGACGTGTAATTTCAATAAAATTCATTTCCCATATCCCATATTTTGTTACTCATCTTTAACCAACCCCTAATCCTTATCCAAATCTTAACCCTATAAATACCATAACCAAGAAAGCCTCGTTAGAATAACATTCACAATACACGATCACATTTTCTTCCACATCAATACACCATCACTTGTTCATAATAATAATAACTAGGTTTTCTTCCACATCAAATTTTCACCGATCATCAATTCTCAATCACGTACAATGTCTTCCGATCTCTCCACCATTCTCCCTCGTGTTCTAATCGTTTCTAGACGAACCCTACGTAAGAACAAGTTCGTTGATTTCGTTGGTAAGTTTCCTTTCCATAATGCTTTCCATTAAATCAATTTACATAAACATGCAATGAAGCATTTGAATATCGGCTCAGATCTCTGGAGTACCGACACCTCTGAAAAAAACTTGCGATTAGTTTTATATCAATCTTGTTATTAATTATTATTATTAATTATTATTATGTGATAACTTTTTCAGGTGAATATCACCTTGATCTTATAGTAAGCTATGGCGCGGTACCGGTCATAGTTCCGCGTGTTTCCGGTGTTCACATGTTGTTAGACAGCTTTGAACCAATCCATGGTGTGCTTCTATGTGAAGGAGAAGACATTGATCCATCATGGTATGCAGAAGACACATCATCTCTTTCCCAAGAGGAACTAGAAGAAATAAAGAGACTACATGTGAGTGACACATCAATTGATAAAGAGAAAGATTCGATCGAACTAGGACTCGCGAAGCTTTGTCTCGAAAGAAACATTCCTTACTTGGGGATATGTCGAGGTTCGCAGCTCCTAAATGTGGCGTGTGGAGGTAGTTTGTATCAAGATATAGGTAAAGAGATTTCTAAGAAGTGTTTAGAAGAGAGTGAAATGGTGATGCATATTAACTATGATGATTATGATGGACATAGACATGAGGTGAAAGTTGTTGAGGATACACCTTTGCATCATTGGTTTAAGGATTCTTTGGAAGAGGGGAAAATGGATATTTTGGTTAATAGCTATCATCACCAAGGTGTTAAGAGACTTGCGCAACGGTTTGTTCCTATGGCTTTTGCTCCTGATGGTTTGGTTGAAGGGTTTTATGATCCTGATGCTTATAATCCTGAAGAGGGGAAGTTTATCATGGGATTGCAGTTTCATCCGGAGCGTATGAGGAAGGCTGATTCGGAAGAATTTGATTACCCGGGATGTCCCTTCGCTTATCAGGTAACGTGTGATTACGTTTAGTTTATTTATTTTGTCAAATTATTATCGATGTTGATGTGTCAGTGTCGTGTGGTGTTTCCGGTGTGCTTGCTTCATAGTTATTGACTAATTGAGTTAAGTAACATTTCAAAATTCATGTAAAAACTGCAGGAATTTGTAAAAGCAGTTGTTGCATATCAGAAGAAGCTGAACAGTAAAGCATCTGTCCAAAAGCCTCTAAAGCTTAACAAGGAACTGGAAAACAAAAGGAAAAGTATAGTGCGTAGTTTCTCACTTGCAAAAGACCTATACAACCATGGCCAAGATATGAACTCCACCAAAGAATCTGAACTTGAAGCAGGAGTAGAGTTTCTTGAGGTAAACAATACAATCACAATTTACCATTTGTTCATGTTATTTTCTTGAGATGAACAATAGAACACTATGTAGCACTGACACCTCTTTAGAAAGGCGTGTCGGTATCGGTGCGGACAACTGCATCCGACATTTGTTCATATTATTGGTGTCATTTTGTCACTGTCGGAAGCGTGTTTGAGGTGTCGGTGCTCCGTAGATACAACATATACATATGCTAATTTATATGTTTATTCAATTTCGCAGTCAAACACAGCTTTGAGTGTGCAGCAAGAGAATAGGCTAAAGCAAATGGGAGCAACAGTTAGGAATGCAGGATCATACATAGAGAGACTGAAGCAGAATGAGGAAAGAGAGAAAATGGCAAGAAGGGTGATGGATAAAATGTCAATAGAACAGTTATCAGAACTCTTGTCTTTCTATCATACTATGGGACAGATTAGTTCAGAAGTATTGGAGAAAAAGATACATGGCATTGTCAATGACATTGATTAGTTTATGATTTTTTTTTTTTTTTTACTTTGTCTTTTGTTGACCATGTGTAGTATTTGTACCAAGTTTGATGTGCTACACTATGGGACATGATTCGTTGTATGTTTTGTATTATTTCTTTCTTTATTTGGTAAGAGTGCTCATTTTTGTAACACCTTCTTTTCTATTTTATCATCCACTTTATCCATTGCATGTGTATTATATGTATGTGTGTTTTGTCTTACATTAATATAAATGGTTCAAAGAGTGTGATGTGTGAAGTAATTTTTATTCTTTTGGTAAAATAGTTCTTAATCCTTAGAGCACAACGTGAGATGTTATCCATTATGTTTTAAATTGACTACTTGTATTCTGATAAAAATATAATATTATGCAATCTGTCAATCTCTTGTGTGACTTGCAACAAAAATATATTATCCATTCCTCTTTAGATATTTATGCATAATAGTCAAAATGAAAACTATTTTTCAGAAAAGATCATCTGTTTAATCAAGTAACGAATTTATTCAAATTTGATGTTGAAATCAAATATTTAAATGTGCAAAGGACCAAGTCTTACAGGCACAGTATTTTTGGGTTGGTTTCACATTAGTTTCCTTCATTGATTGCATATAGGTCTTACTAAAAAAATATTGAAGACTCCAAAAATTTATTATGAAAAGGTGAATTATTATTTACCCAAGGTTAATTTAGTGTTGAAAACATCAAATAATTGTTCTATATGATAAATAATTAAATACATAAAAATTAAATTGTGTCATCTGATTGGTGGAATGTACATTACCCATCTTTTTGTGATGGGTAGAGAAGTTGTCCCCTTATGAAAATCCTTTTAAATGCAGACAATTAATTATTGAGTTTGTCAAAGAATTTTTCCGGATCCACTATTTTTTTAAGGGGATCCATTATTGTAGATTAAATAATTGACTAACTTAATTAAAAGTTTGAAAAATGCAACACGAGATAATTTAAAAACATTTATAATATTTTCATAGCTTGTACAATAATTTTAATCTTCAACGTTACTTGTTTCTAACGAGAGAAGTTTTTATAAATTAAAATTGTTAAAATGATGTGTGATCAACAATGTCTACATAACGCACCCTTATCACCCCAATTTTTAGAGAGAGATGCTTTCTTTTTTTTTTTAGAAAATTTTTCCTCAATTATTTAGGATTTAGTAGTTTCCTCCCACTTTCATGGTGGCCCTTTTCTTCTACCTTTTTGGTGGCTATCTCCCTCTTTTTTGTGAGGACTTTTTCCTAAATCAACCTTTATTTTCGTATTCTCCCCATAACTAAGCCTCTTACCGATTACTTCCTTTCTCCACAGCGAACAACTGCCAAGCTTCCCTTGTTGCGTTTTGCGGTCGCCACCGGAGCCACCTAAGCACCATGTCTTCCTCTTTCGTTGATGAGTCCAAACATGTTTCTACCAAGGTTGATAGCCCTACCAAGTCGTCCTCTTTTTCCAATAGACAAGAGTTTCACCCAGCCCTTGTTGTCACTAACATAAAAAAACAACATTCTCTTTGTTCTTGATATGGAGAAAGATCACTACACCATGTGGGATTACCTGTTTGAAGTTCACGCTCGTGCTCACAAAATGGTCGCAACCAGGAAAAAGAAAAACCTGCCTCCACTAATGTTGATTTTGAAATATGAACAACCCTTGATTCCCCAATGCTCCAATGGATTTATTCCACCATCTCACTTGATGTTCTTACCACTATTTTGAAAAAGGGATCCACCGCCATGGCTGCCTGGTAGTTTGATAACACGAATTTATATAGTATATTTGATTTAATTTACATACATAATGCTAGTAATTTTATTCGATTTTATCGCTTTATTCTAGTTTTATGCGGGTATTATTCATTGTTTCAGATATTATTTGCGCACAAGAAGTATTAGCCAAAAGAAGAAGAACTGATGAGATAATCGATCGAAAAGCACTTAAGAAGAGAAGAGGAGGTGATAAAACGCAATGGGAGGTGCAAATAAAATGAACCAAGACAAGTGTGGAAGCCCAGCCCACGAAGGAGCTGAAGCTCCCACTATGTGCAAGAGGAGACGCCCGTCTCCAGGGACCAACATGGAGAAGCCCACATCTCACATGCTGAGACGCGTCTCCCACTCCCCTTGCCACGTCAACAGTGGAGACGCACGTCTCAAGGACTTCAGCAAAAGGCAGTTTCAAGACCAAGACGCACATCTCCGTTTTCTCAGTCAATTAAGCTACTGAACTCAAGGAGAAAAAGACGGAGTCGTGAAGCAGAGTACCGTTACCTCTCAGCATATAAAAGGGGACCTATAACTCATTATTAGGTTCCGAGTTTTTCCAAGAGAAAAGTCATAATTTAGTTTTAAGTTTTCGTACCTTCATTTGAATTCAGCAATTTTAATTCCCGTTTTGTTTTCAATTCCCGTTCATCTTTTCTCACAACAATTTCTACACCGAAAATTGTTGTGAACCTTTAACTGGTCTAACCTTACGTTAGGTCCAAGTATTTTACTTTTTTGATTTATTTTCTACTGGATTTTTATCTATCGAAGAGCAATCCAACCGACCTGTGGTGGAAAGTTCGATACTTGAAGATTTAATTCCAGTTTGTTATTCAGGTTTATAATTTATAACTTTTATTTAAATTCTAATTATTGCATGATTTATACTGTATGTCAATGAATATGCCTGGATTTATAAACAAAATTTGTTTATGCATGTTTAATCCAATTAATATGTCTGGCTAAATCACTTAGATATCGGTATGTAAAGTAATCTAACCGAAGGGATTCAAAATAAATTGGCCTAAATAATGCTTTATTGAAAAGCACCTATTTCTGGTTTTTGTGTTTAATTGAATGTATTAAAGTTATAAAATCAACAGAGCGGAAGTTTGAGATTTTAGAACTGATTAAGGTTAAAATCAACAGAGCGAGAGTTTGAGATATTTAACCAGATAGTAGACACAGACATTAGTTTTAAGGACAGGGAGAGCGTATTAAAACTAATTAGATATTATTTATTTTCAAAAAGTGTTGTTAAACTCAGCGGGACAGCTAGAGCGTACGTTAGGGTATATTAGCATAATCTAAGTCAACAGAGCGAGAGTTTGAGACAAGGATTTTTAATTAAATAATATCTGCATGAAAAAGGCATTTTATTAATTCTATTGTTTTCAAAAAAGCGTTTCTAAATCTGGTGGGACAACGAGAGCGTATAATATGAGTTAGGGTCGTAGTCTTAATAAACAGAGCGAGAGTTTGAGAGGAGTATTTTTAAACGACATATTTAATAAAGATTTTTTATTTGATAGATAACCTGGCCAATGGAACTTTGGATCACCTAAGTTAGACGAATTACATACCGATATCCGCACATTTATATTTATCTAGATTTAAGATTTTAGTTTCCCCTAACAAAATAATTCAAATATCCTTGGCCTTAGCTTTACATAGTAACCTTAGATAACGGTAGATCGATTTATAGTCGATGTGGCTTCGATATCTTTTAAAACTACACGACACGACTGTGCACTTGCAGTCATTAGATTAATAGACACATAAAGTCACGATCAGTAGCGTTTAGCTGATATTTTTTAGAACAACCAAAACTCACATGTCGTTGCTCTTGAGCAGGACTTTTGATCCACCCACATGGAGGATTTTCCTAATGTTTCTGCCTATTGCCAACGTCTCAAGCAACTTTCTGATCAGTTAAAGAACGTTGGAGCACGTGTTAGCAATCACCGTTTAGTTCTTCAACTGGTGTTTGGTATTTTGAGTCGTACCGTGGGGTTGCTACCTTAATCCGCCAAAGAAATCCACTATCATCATTCTTTTAGGCTCGATCCATGATCACCTTGGAAGAATCCGGTCTGGCAAAATTGCATAACACTGGTTCTCACACTGCCTTGCATACTGCTGCTCAAAGAAACTCCAATGATTCCTCTCAACAAAACTTCAATCGTCATCAAAATAACCACTCCGGATCTAGTCGTAACCATAATAATAAAAACCGCAATAAAGGGCATCGACAAGTGAAAAAGAAAAACCTGCCTCCACTAATGTTGATTTTGAAATATGAACAACCCTTGATTCCCCAATGCTCCAATGGATTTATTCCACCATCTCACTTGATCTTCTTACCACTATTTTGAAAAAGGGATCCACCGCCATGGCTGCCTGGTAGCGTTTAGCTGATATTTTTTAGAACAACCAAAACTCACATATCGTTGCTCTTGAGCAGGACTTTTGATCCACCCACATGGAGGATTTTCCTAATGTTTCTGCCTATTGCCAACGTCTCAAGCAACTTTCTGATCAGTTGAAAAACGTTGGAGCACGTGTTAGCAATCACCGTTTAGTTCTTCAACTGGTGTTTGGTCTTTTGAGTCGTACCGTGGGGTTGCTACCTTAATCCGCCAAAGAAATCCACTATCATCATTCTTTTAGGCTTGCTCCATGTTCACCTTGGAAGAATCCGGTCTAGCAAAATTGCATAACACTAGTTTTCACACTGCCTTGCATACTGCTGCTCAAAGAAACTCCAATGATTCCTCTCAACAAAACTTCAATCATCATCAAAATAACCACTATGGATCTAGCCGTAACCATAATAATCAAAACCGCAATAAAGGGTGTCGACAACGTGGTGGGTCACGCTATGATGATCCCTCTGTATCAACTCCCTTGCAGCCATGGTAGCAGTATCCACCATGGTCTCCTTGGGGACATAACCCACCTTCTTGGGGTGTACCTCCTTGCCCTTACCCTACATCTTAATGGACTCACCTTACTGGACCTTCGAAGCAACCATGCTTCCTAGGTCAACGTCGTAAGGCTCCCACTGCCACACCTTCCCCAGCTCCCACTGACATTGTCTTTGCAATATACAATATATCCCTCAATCCTCTAGATAGAACGTGGTACATGGACACATGAGCTTCGTCCCATACAATAACATCACAAGGTATTCTCTCGTATTATTCTAATTTGAGCCATTTAAATAAGAAATTGATTGTTGGAAGTAAACAAGGTATTCCAATTCAAGGGTATCGTCACACAACTTTACCTACATCTCACAAACAAAAAATTTTGAACCTTAACCATGTTTAACACACACTACAACGCGGAAGCCCTTTAAAAGCGCTTTTTATGGGCTTTAAAAGCGCTTAAAAGCGCTGTGAAAGCCAGCGCTGGCGTAGGTAACAAAAGCGCTTCAGAAAGCGCTCTGGTAGGCCCCCCCTATAAGAGCGCTTTTCTGGAAAAAGCGCTCTGGTAGGCCCCCCCTATAAGAGCGCTTTCCTGGAAAAAGCGCTCTGGTATCCCCCCTCTATAAGAGCGCTTTTCCAAAAGCGCTTTCGTATGTTGCGTTTTTTTTTATATTTTTTATGCTTTTTTATTATTCTTTGGCAGCGCTTTTACTAAGAAGCGCTTTTGTAGGTGGACCTTTAAGAGCGCTTTTCAAAAGCGCTGTCGTTGCTAAATGATGTATTTTAATGTGCAGCCTGTAATTTAATCCTCCCAGTCGACCTGTAATATGTTTTCAACCTGTAATATTTTCGACCTGTAATATATTTTCGACGATATAATTTCAGCCATCAGTAAGACAATATATATATATATATATATATATATATATATATATATATATATATATATATATACTAATATAATACCATTATAATATCCAAAATTATATATATACATCATTACAACATCAATAATATTATAGTTCAAATCGACACAAATCCTACATGAAAAATTGCTTAATATAAAAGTGACACACATCCTCTTTGATTTCTTCCAACTTAAGTCTCGGGTACCCAGCGGCACGGAATTCGTCAAGGTACTACAAAACAAAAACATAATATGAATGATATATTTAGTTAAATGTAATAAATTATATGAAATTATCTTAAGTTATAAATTCATACCGTGAGCGGAATCTCTAATTGATTCGCCTGAAGGATTTCTTTCATAAACCTCAAAACAAAGTATCCGCAATCTGAACTGTTTCGCTGTTGCGGACACTACATAGAAAAACAAATAAGATTTTATAGTTGTCTTGTTTTATCAAGTAGCATAAATATTATAAGCAAAATTGTGAAAAATAATGTACCTGCACTTTGATCCAAGTAATGTTGTTTGATTTAGTCCGGGATACCTGTGCGTCCCGTTGACTTCGGAACACTTGTATTGATCTAATTAACAAATATATAAAAGCATATGTTTAGATCAATCCCACAAATAAGTAAATATATAAATATACACGAATATTTAGAACGATCCCACTTACAAATCAACGATTTACTTCATAGCCGGATAATTGGTCCAGTCACCATTTACCGAATTCAGATAATACACGACTTCTCTTATAGGGTTGATAGCAAGCAACAACCAGTGTGCTCTATAAATTAAAACAATAGGTTATATGAAAATTTTGCTACACACAAAAGAAACAGAGATTAGATGAACCAAGAATGAGAAACTAACCCTACTGGTCGGGTATTATACGCCCAAAGATGCAGACTTTCTGAATTGCCGGTGGACATGAATCTATCGACTAAGAGCTATCTAACTGATTCCGGTTCCGAAGCAATTGCCATTCCGCTGCAATGGGCGGAAGACACGAAACGGAATCTGTTAGACAATACAGTCCCGCGCAACACTCTGTCATACAACAACCTTAAATAAAAACATAATAAATATTAGATTATTTTCATTGAAATGTGTAAATAAATTATATTGTGGGACTAATTAAATAATATATCGGATGAGTGAATATTACCGGATGTATGAGTGCGTATTACCGACGCCTAGTTGTTCATGCGTAAAAATCTCTTCCAAGTCATCAATTGCAATATGTGACTTGAATTCAATATCGAAGACACTTTCATCCATATTGATTTCACGTAAAGCACCATCCTTCAAATCGGACATATCAACCATTATTGCGAGCGTCGTCCGGTACCGAGCCACAAAAGCACCGCCTTTTTTTGCCGCTATCTTCGGAGGACCAGTGGGTGGTACGCTACGAACTTGCTGCGTCACTTGTTGTGACTCCCGAGCGGATGCCTAAAAATCATATAAGTTAGGTAAAATAAAAAAATCATGCAGATTTAGATTCAGATTATATATTAACACTTTAAATGTACCTCTTTTAGTGATGCAACAGACTCCTCCTCCTGTAAAATCCCTTTACCCTTAATTGCGGGTTTTATAGGAGCAGTCTAAAATTAAAATGTAAAACATAATTAATAAACGGTTTAGAATTGACATTCGAAAACTAAATGATTCATAATCGTTTTCAATATACCTCATCACTAATGGTAATGAGCTCCGAGGGCCATGCAACAAATGATCCTATTGCATCTCGCAGCAATGTCGTCTCTGAGACCATGTCAGGTACCGGTAGCATCGCATCATGATCTAATACAACATCCACCGATACTTTCAGGTGTCCATCCGGGAGCGGTCTATGGTGAAGTAAATCTCCCAAAGTGTTGTTCACTTTTCCCTTGCCAACTAGTCGATAATTCGGTGACGATAAGTATAGTTGGCAAGATGAAATGCCCTAAACCAATAGTAAATATAAAGTCATTATCATTAATAAAATAGAACAATTTGTAAGGAAAAAAATTTATAATTACCTCGGGAAATTTCCTTTGACAGTTGATACTAGCCTTATCACTAGTTTCTTTCACCGATGAAGTGTTGAACTTTTCTCTCATATACATATCTTTATCTCTTTGCAATTCAGAGACTTGTGCTTGCAATTCCTGCAACTTTTGCAACACTTCTTCATTGGTAAGATTTGATCTTCTCCTAGGACTCTTGTAAAAAGAGGTTGGAGTCACACCATGACCCTTACCCCTCACCCGACCGGGATACTCAGGAGCATCTAGTGCTCTACTAAGTACGCTCCCCTCACCGGTGGATACCGATTGCGACAAGGTCTCCTGTAATTCATTTACATTTCAATAATTATTAGTGGAGATAAAAAATCATTTATATATTAAAAAACAGTTGATTTAATTAAAGACACAGCATTATACTTACACATTCAGTATAAACTCTCTGAACATCGGGATCGACAGCTTGATTCTTGCCCACACGAGCTTTCTTCCACAACACATGTACAGGAAGTGAAGTTTCCTCACTTTTAGTCTCCTCTAACTATGCATTGACACAAATGATAAAATCGTCAAATAAAACATGCACATTTAGACAATTAATTAAAACGTATTTCTATTTACTTACAATTTTATCCTCTAAGCGTGCATATCCCAAACGCCCTTTTTTTATGGATACGCGGGTTTGGATGCTCTCGCACTATTCGTGGCACTCCTTTTCCGAAAATCTTCATCTCTTTGCTTTACAAACTCAGCCCAATCTTTTTCATCAATGAAGATCTCATACTTTTTTGGCCGTCCCGGTGCCTCTTCAAGAAAGTTTCCATCTTTATCCTTAAGATAGGTGTTTGTCAAAAAAGCTTTCCACCCTCTATATCTTTTCCCGGCCAAACTAAGTATGTAGCGTCTACGATCATCTGGTATCTCAAAAGTCCTCTGCAAAAAAACATACGCATAGTGTGTTAGTATAAGTAATTTAAACAATTTATCGTCAAGATAATAACAACAATTAACCATATATGATATATACCTGAAGCTCGTCCCAAATCGCTTTTTTTTGCATCCAACTCTTCGCTTTTCAGATTCCATTTAGCTATGGAGACCGGAATATGCATACGAACAAGTGTACCAATATAGCTTGTCAACTTTGCAGAATTAGGACCAATTGCTTGTTTATCAGAATTCCAATCCAAATGGTATACTAATCCTTGGTCTCTATGTCGAATGATTCCCTTCATAATGGTGATGCCTCGTGCAACTTCTTTTGCTTCAGTATCAGGTGGAGCATTTGTATCCGGAGCATCTCTTTCTTGAGCATCTCTTTCTTGTGAGTTTTCTTGTGAGTTTTCAGGTGGAGCATCTCTATCCGGAGCCATTGAACCTGTATCAAACAAACTAAAGCACATTAGTACACTATTAATAAGCTAACAATCTATACAAGTCAAATGGAAGTCAAACCATGCATGTACAAGTAAATCGGAAACGAAATCGATACAAATCAAAATAAGTGTCAAAAAAGGAAGTTGTCGGAATTGAACGAAATTTACATGGCTATGGTAAAACGTCCCCACGGACTCAAAAATAAAGTCGGTTTTCCGAAATTCAGACCCTAAGCCCGACTTTTGATTACGGGCAGAAGCAAAACCGATAAAAAAATAGTCCCGAAATGTAAAGATAAGTGCATGAGCAGCTCCGGAATCGTCAAAATAGTATAGTTACATGTAAAGAAGTCAACAAACGGATACATGGTTCAAAAGTTATGTACAAAACGAGAATATGCACCAAAATTGAATAAGTACTATACTATTGAATAAAACAATCGGTACAAATTGAATAAAGCAAATTAGTCGGAATATGTATACTATTACCTTTATCACTAACGTCTCTTTCTTTTCTTGGTAGGTTTGTGTTCTACGCGTCTCTTAACAACGCGGACGGTTGGATTGATCCAAATACCCTCATTATGATCATTTCTAGTACACGATTCATTCTCATTTTGATCATTTCTTGTACAAGATTCAATGCCAACACCAATATCACCTTGATCTTCAATGTTTTCATCAACTATTTTGTTAGATAAAAGCACTATAGACCATTTCGTACTTGTCGGATCATTGACATAGAACACTTGTTTAGCTTGAGAGGCTAGAATGAAAGGCTCATCTTTGTACCCTACCCTATTGAGATCCACTTGCAAAAATCCTGACTTATCCATTCGTATGCCACTATTATTTTCAACCCACTTGCAACCAAATACAGGAATCTGAAACTTCGCGTAATCAAACACCAAAATGCGCTCGATAACCCCAAAATATGACAAATTTGCAAATTTCGGATTTAAGTCATTCGCACTTGATATGTGCATTGCTTCAGCTACCAAGGTAACACTGAGGAACTTACACAATGTTTTCTTCTCCTTTCTAGATATAGTGTAAACAGCAGGTGGCAGATATGTTCGTTTTCCTTTCGTCACGGGTCCCAATTCAGTTCTCATTCCCATGTTTACCATGTCCTTCCTTATGTTGAGGCCATCCTTAGACTTTCCTTGTATATTGAGTAACGTACCTATGACGCTGTCAAATACATTTTTTTCAATATGCATAACATCCAGGAAATGTCTTACGTACAACGACTTCCAATTTGGAAGTTCAAAAAAAATTGACTTCTTCTTCCACCCACCCTTGACAAGTGAATGTGCAAAAGGCTTGCCAAACTGAGTGCTCACATCTTTCACCTTTTCAAAAATTTGATCACCTGACAAAAAAGGCGGGGCTGTACGATGTTCGGCCTTTCCATTGAATGCTTTTCTCCACCCACGGTAGTGATGATTAGAATTTAAGAATCTACGATGGCCGAGAAAGATATTCTTCTGACAAAGCTCCAATCGTGTCGTATCGGTTTCATCTTCACAAACAGGACACGCCTTTTGACCTTTATTGCTGTACCCGGATAGATTTCCGTATGCTGGAAAATCATTAATTGTTCCAAACAACATCACCCTCAAGTTGAAACTTTCCTTCCTATACCCATCGTAAACCTCCACACCGTTCTCCCACAAAAACTTTAAATCTTCGATTAACGGTGCCAAGTATACGTCTATGTCATTCCCTGGTTGTTTAGGCCCAGAAATTAGCATAGATAATATCATGTACTTACGCTTCATGCATAGCCACGGAGGTAGGTTATAAATCATAAGAATCACAGGCCATGTGCTATGCGAGATACTTTGAATACCATGCGGGTTCATTCCATCAGTAGACAATGACAACCGAAGGTTTCTTGCTTCTTTTCCAAATTCAGGATAATCAGTATCAACTTTCATCCATTGTGGTGAGTCTGCCGGATGTCGCAACTTTCCATCAATAATTCTTTCATCTGCATGCCAAGTCAAGTGTCTTGAATCGGTCTCACTACGATACATGCGTCTAAATCTCGGAATTATAGGAAAATACCATAAGACTTTAGCAGGAGACAACTTTTTCTTATATCGAGGGGCACCACATTTAGGACACTCATTCAACGCTGCATACTCGTTTCGAAACAAAACGCAATCGTTTGGACATGCATGTATCTTATCATAGCTCATGCCAATAGAGGACAACATCTTTTTGGCTTCATACGTTCGATTGGGAAGATCATTATCCTTTGGTAGCATATCTTTCATAAGGGCTAATAACTCTGTGAAACTTTTATCCGACCATCCATTGTCCGCCTTTAAGTTGTACAACTTTAACACCGCAGACAATCTTGTGAATTTTGAACAACCATCATACAACGGTTTCTCTGCATCGCTTACCAACCTCTCAAACATTTTGGGACAATCCGCAAGATCTTCTTCAAGCGCTTCTGCAATCTCTTCGACTCGATCGCACTCGTATGTGTTTGTGCAATCGTCGTTTGAAGCATACTTCCTATTACAACTCGACTCAGCATTCCCGTTACTTTTCTCACCATGCATTGTTCAACATGTATAACTTCTATCAATTCCAAACCGTAGTAAATGGGATGCCAACTTATTCCCGTCAACCTTACCCCCATAACAGCAACCCAAGCAAGGACACGGCATTCGAAGCGGGTCTTCGGAGTGCGCAACCGCAAACTCAACGAATTCCCATACCCCTTTCTCGTACTCTTTCGACAATCGGTTTGAATTCATCCATGTCTTATCCATGTCTTAATTAAACTAAACAAAAACGGTCAAACTTTCACTCTTCACGAGTAACCCCTATGACGAATTCAATTCACAAAGTTAGTAAGTTCATCACTTAATATTATTGACATCAAGAATATTCCACATGTCGGAATAATGAGTATTACTAAATATAATCTAAAAGTTACAAAGTTAGTAAGTTCATCACTTAAAAATCAGAGAATATTCCACATGTCGGAATAATGAGTATTACACTCATGTCTTAATTAATTAAGCTAAACAAAAACAACTAATTATTAAGAAACAGAACGGTATAATGCATTTCTGTCAAAACGCAAAGGATACACGGAATGAATCAGAAGCAATAAAACGCAACATATTGCTTTGGCGAGAGAGAACAATTAATTACATGTATAGTAGTAAGCAACTTCTAGACCCACACAATGTAAGATTCTTGAATGAGATCAAACTTTCACTCTTCACAAGTAACCCCTATCTAGCAAATATATTCCCTAAACATGAGAAATTGGGTTCAAAACAAGTTCTAAATCCCTAAACCAACATCCCGGACAGCCATGATATACGTATAAATTGGCTCTCAAAATTCACTTCAAACAAGTTCAAGATGAAAGAAAGTAAACTCAACCATAGCCAAAGCTCAACGATGTCTTTAGAATCAAAATCAAATAATATCAATACAAAATATGACTTAATTCCACTTCAAAACATGAGATCAATTCCAACCACCTTTGAATCAATTAACTTAGAAACCGGGAAGCCACTACACCAACCTATTAACACATACTTAAGTTCACTTCAAACATGTCTTACACAACGAACTCGGGCAGCCATGAACATGAACCAAAACCAAAACTCAAAGAGAAGCACAATATCATTCAAACTCAACAATACACTCTAAAGACATTTAATCAAACATGTAATATGCTTCATTCTCAAATTGTAGTGCAACTGTGCAAGGTAAAGAAAAACAACATCCCTTAGTTGAAACCCTTAAAACTAAACCCATAAATCATTCCCAATCTCTGTACTAAACTAAACTAAACTGATGGATTATATCAAATTTCAACTTGGAATATAAACTACATATGAAAATAAACTTAATATTAATCCATTTGTTTTACTATAGAAATGCTATCAAATTTCTTTCAGGCATTTCATCAAACAAGTTGCAGGCAGAAGTCCAATCTTTGATACCAAAATTTTCACTGAAAAAATAAGTGATAGAAAAATAACAAAAGAAAATGAAGCCTAAAACTCACCGGAGGTGAGGTTCTGGATGAAGACGGAGGAGAAAACGAGTGAAGACGGAAGGACGCTGACGGTGGTGGATGGCACCGATGGTGGTGGACGGAAGGGCGATGGAGGATGATGAAGATACAATTAGGGTTTTTCGCGTGCAGAGAACAGAAAACGAAAGAGAGAAAGTGAGAAACAGTAACAGGTGAGAAGCGTGTTTTTGGTTTTTTAGTAATAAAGGCTACTAAAGCGCTTCTGAAAAGCGCTCTCATAGCCTGGTCTATACCAGCGCTTTTGACTAAAAAGCGCTCTCATTAAACCCCCCTATAGCAGCGCTTTGAAAAGCGCTTTAATAGACAACCCTACCAGAGCGCTTTTGAAAAGCGCTCTCATACCCCCCTTACCAGAGCGCTTTTTAAAAGCGCTCTCATACACCCCCCCTACCAGAGCGCTTTTTAAAAGCGCTCTCATACCCCCCACCCCCTACCAGAGCGCTTTTTTTGCATCATTTTCCCTTTGTTTATTAATTTTGTTTTTAGCGAACCCTACGAGAGCGCTTTTGCTAAAAGCGCTTTAGTAGCTGCGCTGCTACAGCTTAAATTTGGCGTAGTGACACACCATAGACTATTAAAAATTTTAATTTAATTATTAATTTAACTCTAACAAATAAATAAATATGTTAGTTAATATAAATAAATTAAGTAACATATATATATATTAGTTAATTAATACATTACATTAAACAAATAAATAACACTAACAAATAATTAATGTTAACTAATATATCTTACTTAATTTATGGACATTAACTAACATACTTATTTATTTATTAAATATTACATTAATAATTAAATTAACTAATTTTAAAAGTTTTAAAAAATTGTAATACTGTAAATAATAAAATAATAATAAATTGAAAATAAAAATAAAAGTATTAAACATTTATTATTTTAATATGTATTTTATTTACTTTCACTTCATTAAATGTATTTTATAAAATATATTTTAATATTTACTTTTTTTTAATTTCAGTATATAATAAATTTATTCAAATATTTAAATATTTACTTTATTTACTTTTAGTTTATTAAATATATTTTATTTAATTTCAGTTTATTATATTTTAATATTTATATAATATAATATTCAAATATTATATATATTAAAATTTTTATTATTTCAGTTTATTGAAATATATATTTATTTGTTAATATTTTATTAAATAATAGTATATTAAAATGTTATGTTATTTAATAAACTAAAATAATATATTAAAATATTATATTTACATTCAATTTTAAAATATATATTAACATGAATTAATAATATATTAAAATATTATATTATTTAATATATTTCAATTTAAGTAATAAATTAATTTTAAAAATAAAGTAATTGAAATATGGTCGAATAATTGTCATGTAAAATTAGTTTGGAAAATAAATAGTAGTTATGTAATATATATATATATATATATATATATATATATATATATATATATATATATATATATATATATATATATATTTTGATGCAAACTATTAAACGAAAAAAACAAATAGCCTAATGATAAGGGATTCTACAACAATGCAAATGGTCATCAGTTCTGAGCCTCTGATTTTTTCTGATGACTACGCCAGGTATGTACTCCCCCTCTAATCAAGACATCGGAGCCCTTTTTAGTTGGTCCAAGGAATGGATGTGCCAAAATTTCATCCGAATCAGGGGTTTGAGAGGAGAAAAAACAACATGCCCGTCTCTTTTGAAAATAATTGGTTCAGGAGCGGGTCGCTTGGATGATGACCGCTGCCATGATGATGGCCTAGGAGATGCCATGAACTAATCTTCTTGAGAAATTTTTGTGTTTGTGTGTAACTAGAAACCCTTACTTATAGAAAACCTTAGTGCATATGGACCACACATTTTCTGTCACAGAAAGTTCCATAAGTATATCCATGAAAGTATCTTAGATATTTTGCTTTCATAGGTGTACCTACGGAAAAAAAACCATAATTTTTAAAATTAGAATCTTTCGTAGATGCATCTACGGAAGTTCCCTGCTATTTTTTAAGAAAACAGAATAATACAGCAGCAGCAGTAGAATGAAATTACAATGAAAATACAGAAAGACATAAACTAATACTCGACAATAAATGATTATATTGCAATGTTAAGGAGTGCCTATATTACACTTTGAAACTAGAAAATACATCAAAAGAACTATCGCCGGCTAAATCTATTGGTGGTTCCAATTTTGACTTTTCCTTACTTGCTTCTTTCTCGATGTTGTTCAATCTTTCAAATTCGTGCATCCTATCAACAAAAAGATTCGGCCACGTCTCGACATCTTTGGTATGATGAAGATCCCATTCCGGTGACGTAGGTGGTATGAGGCATCCCAGTTTCAAGTAAACTTGCACAAAGTGATTCGCTTTTGAAAGTCATCCAATACACATTATGTGAGCATTTGAATTTGTAGGCGGTGCGGCACGGAGTGGGAAAAAGGTTTCGGAAAAACCATAACGCGTAAAGTTAGTGCACACTATATCATAGGCGCATGGAATAAGATGTCCCATTTCCGGGAATTTCATCCATTTTGACACTAGTGCGTAAGGGCCCATCCAAGGCACAAGAGCTTCGTTAACCGCTTCAAATTTAGCTTCCTCTCCATATAAGTATGTGTATGATTCTTTGTGCGTCTTCAACTCTTGGATGAGTTGATGACGAACAACCATATGGCTTCCCTCTCCATTACCAAGCAACATCGACAACGGTTTCATGTTGGTTGCTTCAGGATCCAATCTTCCGCAATTGTTCTTTGATGTGGAGTTTCATGTTGTCATCGGCCTTCGAAAACCTCTCTTGTATCGCTTCCAATTCGGAAGTAATGGAGATATTCGATTTTTCTCCTTCGACACAACCATCATCATCAAAACTAAGTCTTTTCCAATGAGGGATAACTTCGTCCATTCTTATTGGCTCACCTAGTCTCGCTTTTTTAGTAATAACACATGCACATGGGAGACCATGCGTTCTAGTAATAGTGCAACCACACTTTACACTATCAAAACCGACAGTTTCACCTCGTTTGGCCTCGTGAAAAATATAGTTTAACCCAGCCCGAGACACATTGCCGATAAATTGAGAAGAAAGAATGTTGTCCTGAAATCGATGTTCCAACACCGTAGTGCTCCGACCAAAAGTGGTTTGTATCTCATTATGTTGGTTTTTGATCATGAGATTTACAGTGTCCCAATCTCGACACAAGTCATCCTTGCTATTAGCCAACTAATATTTCAAACTAGCATGTGCTGATTCAACTCTATTGGTTGTTGTATTCCCAAGGTGTCAGACATTATTGGTCCACGCACACACAAACTTCTCCTTCACCTTATCAAGAATGGTGCTTTCAACATATTTTAATAAATCCAGATACTTTTCACACACTTTCCGAAATTGAAAGACGGAATCGGCGTATAATTCTTTTGTCGAAGAATTTACAATACGAGTCTATGCATCCATTATTTGTTCAATAATCACACCGGGCTTCACCGATTTTCCACCATTGGTCTCTATTTGTTTCGCCCCGACCGCGGGTTTAACCTTACTTCTCACATTACATGTTATGTGATATCGACAAAGTAATGCGTTAGAAGAAGGAAATACATTTGCTACCGCATTCATCAAAACGGTATCGCGGTCCGTAACAATCGCCTTGGGCATCTTGACTTGTTCCTTCAAAAGTGACCGACACACCTCTAATGCCCACCTATAATTATCCTCTTTTTCACACTCCAAAAAAGCAAAACCAACGGCGTATGTCTTAATGGTGGATGTAACACCTACCATCTCAAATAATGGAAGTCGATACTTGTTGGTCTTGTAGGTGGAATCAAGAAGGAGCACTGTCGGAAAAGTGTTGAACAACTTTATCGAATCCGGATGAGTCCAAAAAACATCTCGGACCGTAACCCCATCGTCGCAAGTTCTGTACCGCGACACGTATTTGTTATCATCCAACATCTTCAACAGTTGTTGTATCTCACTTCTATCTCCCCTAATCGCCTTATTATTGCGGTACCAGATGTTATACACTTGCCTTATATTTGATACGTTGTCGGGTTCCTTCTATTTCAACATGGGAAGTATATTTTTCGGTTGGAAAAGATTCAAGGACATGTCATTAATACATATTTCTCTTCCGGATTGAGCCGACATACACTAGGATGTCCTTGTAATTTCCCGCACATGTCATGGTTATGCAAACCACAAATAACATTAAATCTCCACTTCTTGCTAGCCACCATGTAACCACGAATTTTAAATGGACACTCGCATTTTCTAGTACCCGTGTCGTCTCTTTTAAACTTCCTTAGAGGATGATGGTATTTCCCACTTCTTTCACACAACATTGTGACGAAAGTGTTTCTTCTTGTCGTACCATTATCCGATCTTCCTATTACTGAACCAAAACCAAGGTCAGTTACATTCCTTTGAATCCATATGAGCATGCTTTCCCGATCATCAAACTCTTGCTTGTTATTAAAGTCACCGCCAACATCTACCGCCTTTACGACTACCCCTTCAATATTCGGTGAAACATCGACTGAAGGAACTAATTCTCTTGAAATATTATTGGGGTGGACCATACCTATTTGTAACCAATAACAGAAATAACATAAAATTACAAGACTGTTGTAAAAAACAACACAGACACCTTTCGTAGATGCACCTCCGAAACATGTTCATCTTCGACACGTTCCGTAGATGTACCTACGGAAGCAACATAAAATTTTTTTGCAGAAAATTCAAGCATAATGTGAACAATGCAATGGATAAAGATGACTATTTACCTGAAATTGAGTCTTCTCTTGCTCCCTTTGATTTGTTGCACCAAAAAGTTGGAGCTTTATAGTGGAAATGATATTGATGAAGTAGGTTTTTTAGGATGGTGAGAGTGAGTGTTGAAGAAGAAATGTGACAAGGGGGGGGTGATCATGCTGATTCAAACTATATCAGATGCTTCCGTAGGTATATCTACGGAATATTCTAGCGCTAAGTCATTCAATAAATGTACCTATGGAACAATCCCTGAATTAAATTTATTTGTATTTTTTTGCCAACAAACACTAGTTTAAAATGCTTCCATAAATACAACTACGGAAAAAAATAATTTTTTAAAAAAAGTACTTCCGATGTGCATCTACGTAATCATTCTATTTAGGGATGGCAACGGGTCGGGTTGGGTGCGGGTTTCACACTATCCAAACCCGAACCCGAAATCGGTACCCGAACCCGAACCCAAACCCAAATACTGTTCGGGTGACAAAACAACACCCACGCCCACACTTGCTGGGTTTCAGGTTTTTTCACCCAAACCCGAACCCGTAACAAAATACACAAAATACATTTTTCCTACAATTTTTCTACAACTTTCCACAATATATTTTATATATATATAAAATATATATAAATATATATAATATATATAAATATATATATATATATATATATATATATATATATATATATATATATATATATATATATATATATATATATATATATATATATATATATATATATATATATATATATATATATATATATATAAACGGGTGTAATTTCGGGTTTCGGGTGCGGGTTTCACACTACCCAAACCCGAACCCAAAATATCGGGTGCCACCCGAACCCAAACCCAAACCCAGTCAACTCGAGTTTTCACCCGTTGACTCGGGTTTGGGTGCGAGTGGGCCCCACGGGTTCGGGTCTACTTGCCATCCCTAATTCTATTTCTCGTAAATAAAATGAATTTTTTTTTTAAAAATAGAAAATATATTTACAAGCACACAATATTAAAATGAGGAAATTCTAAAAATTCTCCGACAGAAAGGTAAATCAATCTTCACTCAACAAAAAAAAAGGTCTGAATCAATGTCAACTATTTGAATAAAACTCAACGCGGTGCTTTGTGTCTGTCTCAAGTTTCACTCAGGCCTATGCTCTATGTATCCCATAAGAATGGCCACAGCACTGTCATTCATAGCAAGGAACACGATCCTAACATTTCATCATAAAAATCTATTCTTTAGGCCTTTCTCTTTCCACAAATTAGGACCCAGAAAAGCAAACAAAGAGCTAACTAACGCTCTAAGAGTCCTTAAACTCGTATCACCCAAAAAAACTGTCACTGATATTGAAAATCGTCGAAGCCATCTTAGGCTAGTTGAAGACATTTTAGACAACAGTATAATAAATCCTCTTGGTGATGATAGTTCAGTTATTTTAAAGACTGCTACTCGAACCACTGTTGAATCCTCTGTTCTAGATATGGAACAAGGATTGGGAATTGATGTGTGTTTTTTGTCCCATGCTTTGAGTTCTTGTGGGTATAAGCGTGACCTTTATGGAGGTATTCAATATCACTGTCTGGCAATAACAACTGGGTTCGTTGCTAATGTTTATGTTGGAAGCTCTTTGATAAGTTTGTATTGTAGATGTGGTTTGTTAAGGGATGCATATTGCGTGTTTGATGAAATGCCTGAGAGAAATGTAGTTTCGTGGACGGCGATCATTGCTGGGTTTGCGCAAGAATGGCGGGTTGATATGTGTTTGGAGCTCTTTCGTCAGATGAGGGGCTTGGAATTGAAGCCTAATTATTTTACTTACACTAGTCTGCTTAGTGCTTGTATGAGCAGTGGAGCACTTGGTCATGGGAGAGGTATCCACTGTCAAATAATTCGAATGGGTTTTCTTTGTTATCTTCATGTTAACAATGCTCTTGTTGCTATGTATTCCAAATGCGGGGCGATTGATGATGCGTTGTACATATTTGAAAACATGGGGAATAAGGATGTTGTAACATGGAATTCTATGATTGTTGGGTATGCACACCACGGG